>NC_036463.1:718713-1089652 GCF_002775205.1 Xiphophorus maculatus
GAGGATTCGGTGAAACCCCTTGGCTCCCACTCCGCTGTGCTCCCTGACGAGTTACGCCCAACTACCAGCTGTTCGATCACACTGATCCGCTCACCCTCCCGGGCTGACCACCCGATCCCGCTAATCGCTGACGCGCCCGGCCCGGCTCCCGCTCCTGATCAGACGCTCCTGCATTACACACCATTTGCCTTTGTAAATAAACCTTTAATCTGATCTCCTGGGAATATCTTTGCATGTGGGTTCGGAGAGTTCAAAACAACATGACAATTAGCAGTTTTTGCAGAAATGTAACAAATGATAAAAATTTTAACATATGTTCACATTTACTTCCAGACATACCTTAGCAAATAGGTCATAAGAACATAAAAAACAGAAAGTCAGAGAGAATGCTAATTGTCCTCTTTTACCTTTTCATCGGTCGCAGAAGATGTCCACCAGACATAATATCAGAGCACTTCAATCTTTACATGCCAACTACTAATAGGATTTGTCACAGAAGGGGAGATATAATGATCTTGTCTTTCACCATGTTCTGGCACCATTAAGCCGCCAATGTCTTTTTTCCTTTTTGAGTGAGACACCCCACCTTCTGAGGTAAAAATTTTATTACATGGTAATTTCAGACATGGTTCGTTCATCTCAAGTGTCGCTGCTGGACATACAGATTGAAAAGAGGCCCACTGATATTTTCATTCCTCATCTTACAAACCCCACACATTATCTTTTTTATAATCTGTATTTTATTTGCATTTTTCTCCCCTGAGGTGAGGAATGGAATCTGGCAATAGCCGTGAAACCCCACAGCCATCTACGTTTATGTGCCTTGCTTCACTGGGGACTGAGGCGATTTATCACTTCTCTTTGTTACACTGCTTTTTATGACTTACATTGATCATCAAGGTGTATAACCACTATTGCCCCAAGTACATTACGGTTAGCATTCTTTTCCACTCTTCCTCACTGTTGGACAGGAACTCTAAGGCATCTAACTGACATCTCATTTTCTTTCTGTTTACAGCTGCTGGATGTTTTTTATCAGGAAACTATTTTGAATGCTTAGATGCCCTTTTGTAATCTGGACTTTAAATCCAGATTTAAACTCCTGGATATTCTGGATGTAGATGGTTTAGTTAGACATTCTGCAAGAGATCATTCAGTACTACATTAAAAATGCAGAATGAATGTTTAACGATGTATACAATAGTTTATTTGTATAACACATTTTTAAAGAAATGTTGCAAAGTGCGTCATATCAATAAAACATTCTAAATGACACACCAAGAAACACAAAACCATTTGATATACATAGACAATGAAGAGGCCTAATTTTGATTTTGATTTTTTTTAAGTACCCTGTCCAAGCAGTAATGTCTGAGTGTCGAGGTGAGGCCCAACAGATTTAGTTTCACTTGCAGAGCTTTGCAGCTTTCACCTGTCTAATAGAGTGTTCCACCATAAAAGCCCTTCCTCCTTCTGTCTCTAGTTGAGCTCTGTTTGTGGAAAATAATAGCTGAAGATCTGAGATCTCAGATTACGAGAAGAGATATCAGGATAAGAAAAGTGCACGATCATTCTGCGATTTAGAAGCACACTAAAATTTTGAGGTCACAATACCACAGCAAGTCAATTCAATGAGGACAAAACAGGACGATAAATGTGCGGAAGCATTTATTTTACCTCTGGTACCACGATTGCGCTAAACTTAAGTGTTAAGCTTTTTGTTCAAAAAAGTTTAGCGATCATTTTGACGGTTTTCACTGTCAAAATGACTGACAGGTGAAAACATCCCATCATAATCCTTAATTGCCTGCCATTTTTTAAAATACTAATATCCTATTTAATTCCATTTAATTTTCATTAGGTTTTCATTAGCTGAACTGAAAATCCAAGTCAGAGGATGAATATATTAAACTTTTTCTGCAGTGGCAAGTTTTAAAACCAGGGAACATTTCTCAAAGTGAAGTGATCAGAAGTTGCCAAGACTCTGAGCGAGGGGCTACCTGATCCCAAAACCCTCAGCAGGAGAAAAACTGTGCAAAGTTCTTTGCCTCTGGCTAGTTTGCTGCCATGATTCTAACACACACCTGCACGGCAGCAGGTCTTGGTCACTGCTGCACATCTTAGAGCTCACGTTGCGTTTAAAGGCGACTCCGAAAAACACGTCACAACATATCAACAATGGAATAAACGGTTGTAATGGCTGAAAAAAGTGCAAGGTATAGAAGGCACAGCTGCGGAAAGTGCGAGAGCCCCTATTGTGTCAAATCGAAAATTGACCATTCTGAGGTAAAAATAAAAGAAAAACAACTTCCAGTAAAGGTGGGACTCTTTAGGCGGCCAATGCCACCCAATTCCCACCCAAGTCGCCAGGTCTGCCTGCTGAGTGGAAGGCCAGTCTGCCTCATATGTTCTGAGTCAGTTGTATTCAAAGAGTGGAAATCTAAATAGACATTATGCGACTAAACATACAAACTTCAACCAAAGCCTGGTAGGTAGGATAAGGAGCAAAAACAAACCGAGGTTACGTTATAGCATTATGGCAAACTGATAACAGTTTTAAGGGTCCAACAACATGATTGCTGACTGCAGGATTATTGTATAATTTTACTGTTAAATTTTATTTATTTTCTTATTGGTAAAAAAGAAACAACACTATATTGTTAAATGTAAAATAAAAAGTAAATATTAAATATTTTGATGGTTGATTGCAAAAGGTTTGGACCCCAGACTGTTTGGATAATGGAAGTAGTGGACCTTTTTGCTAGTTTAGCTGGGGACCCCTGGTATCTCATGTTTGATGGAGATTTGCCCAACTGGCTTGCATTTGGCCTCAAGGTTCGTTTTTCACAGTCTCATGGAGTTTGCAATGAAGGCCCTCAGAGTGTTATTGACCTTGTACAGCTTCAAGCATTCCAGGAGCCACATGTGTGGCATTGAGTCACAGACTTTCTAATGAATCAATGCAAGGCAGTGCCCATGTTTGTTTGTCTAGCAGCCATGGGCGATTGTTCTCTCAACCAGTAGCTGGTGTTTGGCTTTTCTGGTAGTTACCAAGGCCTTTCTGTGCTTCTGTCACGTGTTGATCCAAGTTTCTGCTTATCTTGGCTGCTATGATGCCTGACAGCAGCTTCTATGCTGTGGAGAGACATTCTGAGCCAGTCAGAGGTCAAAAGGTCACCTAAAGCAGGATTTCATTCAGAATGCATTCATCTTTCCTTCTATCCTGACTAGTCTGTCAGATACTGCTGCTGTAAGACATTCTGATAGCATGATACTGACACCACCCTCTACACATGGTATTGATCTAAGGAAGAGCTATGCCTGGTTTTCACAACAAAGACTTCAGTCTTTGTCCCATCAGACCAGAGAACCTTGTTTCTCCTGGTCTGAGGCCTTCAGTTGCCTCCAGGTGACCTCCGGGGTGCCATGAGCCTTTTCTTAAGCAGTGGCTTTCATCTGGTCACTCTACAGGCCTGATTGGTGGCTCACTGCAGAGATGGTTGTCCTTCTGGAAGGTCCTCCTCTCTCCACAGAGCTCTGACAGAGATACCATCAGGTTTTTGGTCCATGTACCTGACTCAGACCCTCCTCCCTCTGTTTACTCAGCTCCAGGAAGAGTCCTGCTGTTTCCAAACATCTTCCGTTGACCAATGATGGATGCCACTGAGCACACTGGGGCCTTCAGAGCACAAATATTTCTGGATCCTTCCCCAGATGTGTGCCTTAAGGTAGTCCAGGCTCTAAGGTCTACAGACAATTCCTTTGATTTCATGCGTGGTGTCTGACGTCTGACCTGCACTGTAGGACCTTATGTAGACATGTGTGTGCCTTTCTAAATTAAGAATAAACAACTGGATTTATCAAGATAGAGTCTATTTAAGTTACAGAAACATCTCAAGCATGTTCAGTGGAAACGGATTCTAAGTTTTATGGCAAGTCTGTAAATACTTTGCACATGATTTCTTGGTTTTCTATTTTAATAAATACATCCCATGTATGTGCACTTGCAGATACTGTTTTCTTGCTCATATGGCACAAGTGCCCTATCATGATGTATGTTTTCTTTCATGAGTTATAACCTCTTCGCTCGTATCATGCTTTTTAAGCTCATACTTAATACCTTCCATGTGTCAAAGCTAACCCTGTACTAAATCTATATTTAAAAGGTTAAGTAAATTTTTATTATGCCACAAAGTGTAATTTTTGAATTTATTTTCTGTTCACATTGTATCATAACCATTAAGTTTGTTTTTTTCTGAATAAATACATTAAAGAGTAAATGTATCAAACTGTTTTGTAGAACAGTTGCTGTTTTTTCATTGTTAAAATTATTCCAAATTTCGACTGTTTAAAACTGATTTTGGGAAGCATCATGCTGGTTTTAGGTGTGGTTGAAATTAGTAAATAAAAAGGGGGCGTGTGAAGCGGTGCAACCGGAGAGGAAGACGCACACCGTCAGATCTGTACAGCGGGAGATTTGACTTGATTGAATGTTTTAAACAAGTCAAAAATCTAAGAAAAGACATAAAACAGCAATCAAAGTTCTCCCCAGCGCCGCAGATCGTGCATTTAGAAACCGGATCGGAGTTTGCACCTAGGAAACGAAGCCCGGTGCAAGAGGACGCCACTGAGAGGGAAGAAAGATGCTCCCGGTGAGATCAGGACTTTACTTTTCTTTTGGGGGATTTTTGGTGGTACCACTCTTTTTCCTTATCGTTTTGGGGGGGAGGGGTTGACGTTTTGGATTATTAATTTTGGATTAAAACTTTGGAAAATACTTCCAGGACTTTGTTTTGTTTTTGAGGATATGGAACTCGTTCGCGGACATTATTCTCTTTAAAAAACAGAACAGGAATTTTTGTACATTTAATTATTTAGGTTTTCTTGCTTATATAAACTGAATGATTTAAATCTAACCTATAATTATTTTTTGAGGGATTTTTGGTTACTGATCTATTTATCAGAAGAACTATTATTATCTCTTAGTATTGTGATTTTTTTTAAATAAATCATTGTTGCTAAAAATCAACAAATTTCATATTGAGTGGTTGGATATTAATTTTCTTATCAAATTAAATGGTGTAACATATTTTAGCTGATTCCTGTTGTCGAGTTAAAACAGCAAATGGTGTAGTTGTGTGAGTGCAATACCATCTCCACCCAGCTGGCACGTGGCTCACAGAAAATCAAGCACACCCGTCTCTCCCACTCAGGCCTTCAGGAGCCTATAAAGCAACTCAGCACACCTGTGTTTGAGATAATCTCTACAAACAAAGACCTCATCTTCAAGCTCCTGCAGAACACCACTGGTAGGAACTGAACTTTAAATCTGTATTCAGAGGACCTTGCTGGCTTTACAAAATGGATTTATGAAGTAGTTCATTTTGTTTATTTTCTTTTGATGACTCAAAAAGTAATTTGTACTTTGTGTGTTTGTAGGTTTTCAACCTGCTCAGGTGTCATGTATTGGAAAGAACAGTGATTTAAAGAAAAGACAAGAAAAGAAAAGAGAAATAAAATAAAAAGATGACACTGAGAAGAGTTGGTCCTGGATTTCTTTGATGAGAGCAAGCCTTGTCAAGTTTGGGCAGAAGCTAAGGTGTTTTGTAGAGACTAAAAACTTGACAGTTGAAAACCAATGGAAACCAGTTCGAACCAATTGGGAACCAGTTGGAAACCAACTGAAGATCAGATGGAAGTGAAGACCTGAGAGAAGAGCTTCGACGAAACAACTCAAGGAGGAACATCAGGTCATCTCATCTATACAGTCCACAATGGCTGAAGAAATGTTTGGAAAGTCAGTGAAACAATTGAAGCTGGATCGCACCATGGCAAAGTCTTCCTTCACCAAGCAAGCAAACTTCCTGAGCAGAAAAGCTTCCAACATGACAGAGATGGAACTGCGAGAGGAGTTTAAAAAGCTAACTTCTGATGCCAGACATGTAAGTGATTCAAATGATGATTACAAAGCTGGACTATTGGCAGAGGTGGGAGATGAAGCTGATGAACTTGATGAACAGCAAAAAGCTGATTTGGAAAAGACTATTATTGACTGTGAATTAAAATTAGAAGAAGTCAAACAAATAGTTCAGTCTAATTTGTGGAAAAAATATGGTCAAGATGAACTCTATACTGCAATCCAAGAGGCAGAAAAGGCCTGTAATGATGCTTCTGACATAAAAGTTTTAACTGTGTACAAAAGCGCATATGAAGTGCAGCTGTCCTTCGTGGAGAATGTGATCCAGGAATCTATTAAATGTTTTGTGACCTGGGAAATGTGGATTCCAGTAGAAAAAAGGGACAATATAGAAGACAGAGTAAAACAAATGAAATTGATGAAAAATAAACTTCAAACAAGAAAATCGCAGTTTGCCATAGCACAAACGATTGCAGAGGAGGAGAGGAAATCAGATGCTGCTCAATCAGACCTTACATCTTTTCCTATACAAGCTCAACCTGCACCCAGTGTAAAGATTAGACCCATTTGTCTACCAAAATTTCATGGCTGTAAAAGAAACTTTCACAGATGGAGAAAAGACTGGGAAAGCCTGCAGAAGCAGGGAGAACCAAGTGGCTCAGTGGAAGTGAAAAAGTTTCAGTTGTTGGATAGTGTGGATGAAAGAATCTGTAATGAATTACATCTGTCTGCTTATGATACTGCCGCAGATATGTTCCGAGTGATGGAAAATAGGTATGGCGACAAGTTAAGCATTGCTTTAGAAATTATTGAAGAGCTTGAGAAGACTCCACCCCTGAAAGCAAACCAGCCAAGGAAAGTGATAGATCTTATTCAAGCAATTGAAAAGGCTCTAGCTGACTTAACAGAGTTAGGTAACATTGGAGCGATGAAAAATCCTTTGGTTATTAAATCTCTAGAGAGTAAACTACCTGATGTTATAAAGAGAGACTGGCTAGTTTTTATGGTTAATCCTGCCAATGCAGTTACACCAGATAACCATTTTGATAGTCTTCTCAAATTTTTAAAGACACAGGAGGAAGTTCTAGAGAAATTGGAGCAACTTGGAGTGAGTGAAAAGGTTGAGAAGAAGTTTGAGAAACGACATGCTTTTACTCGATCCACAAGAAAGAATCATGTCTGTATTGTGTGTGGAGACGCAAGACATGGAGATAAAATATTCTTCTGCAAACAGTTCAAAGCAATGAATTTACCTGAAAAGCTCAACATTGTAAAGACGTTGGATACATGTAAAAGGTGTTTGAGAAAGCATGGAGATGCTGATTGCATCAATACTTACCTTTGTAGAAATAAAGATTGTAGGAAAAGAAGCTTTTCAGATCACCATTTCCTCCTTTGCCCAAAGGGTGAGCTTACAAAGGTTGAGACTGATAAACCAAGAAGGGAAAATAGACTGACAGAAGAGCAGGAAAAATTCATAGCTGGACTTTCACCAGAACTAGCAGAAGAATGCAGAAAAGCCTTTTCAAATGTGACTGCTTCAACAAAAAACACAAAGTGTGAAGCCTCTGGGCTTATGGAGTCATATGGACTAAAAGAGCAACCTGTCATTCTAATGCTATTGGAAGTCACTACGAACGCAGGCCAGAAAATAGGCACTTTGATTGACTTGGCTTCTGATACTAATTACATTACTCATCAAGCAGCTAAAAGGTTGAGCCTAGAAGGTGAAAACATAACATTAGTTGTTCATGGTGTTGGGGGAATGTCAGTCAAAGTTAGAACAAAGAGATACCTGTTAAGAGTGAGAGTTAAGACCCCCAAAGGGACAATGAAAGCTCACCAACTCATTTGTTATGGACTTAGTGAAATTGCTAAAGTGCATAAAGTCATTCAACCACTGCAGCTGCAAAAGTTTTTCCCAGATGTTGGCCTGGAAGACCTTAAAAGACCAGATACCATTGAGCTGCTAATAAGCCACAGAGAGGGCAGACTGGCCCCTCAAAGAGTCAAGGTTGTTGGAGACCTGGTCCTGTGGAACAGTCCACTCGGCATGACCGTGGGAGGAGCTCATCCGGATCTTTGTGAAGACGTCGACGTGGCAGCACACAGGTCAGAAACGCACTTTGCTCGTTCTATGCGCATTGCTGCTGTAAAGTATAAAGAAGTCTGCAGTTTCGAAGAAGTTAAAGCAGAAAGCAAAAACACAACTACCAATAAAGAGTTCATTGATTGGTGGAAGTGGGAGAGCATAGGAGCAGCTTGTGAACCAAAGTGTGGTGGATGTCGCTGTGGAACATGTCAACCAGGTGGGAAAGATATGACATTAATGGAAGAGAAAGAACTTGAAATAATTAAACAAGGTCTTACCTATGTGCAAGCAGATAACCACAGTGATGCTCCCCACTGGGATGCAAAGTATCCTTGGATTGTAGAACCCGCTTGTCTTCCCAATAACAGGAAAAGTGTTGAATCAACTTTCTTAAGAATAGAAAGACGATTAAATAAAGAGCCTGAATGGAAAACTGTCTATGCAAACCAGGTGCATGAAATGGTGGAGAGAAAAGCAGCAATAAAACTAACAGAAGACACTCTAAACAACTGGAAAGGACCAGTATGGTATGTAAACCATCAGGTGGCGCCAAATCCTCATTCTGTGACCACTCCTGTGTGTTTAGTATGGAACAGCAGTCAAAGATTTGAAGGTCTAAGTATGAATGATATTCTGCTGAAAGGTCCTGATGTTTTAAATCCCATCCGTGCTGTTCTACTCAGGTTCAGAAGGGGACTGCATGCTGCCCTGGGAGACATTAAAAAATGTATAACTCTGTTTGGCTAGAGGACCTGGAGAGACATCTACACAGGTTCCTCTGGAGAGACGGCTCAGAAGAGGAGATCGGTGAGTTTGCCATTACCAGAGTTAACATTGGGGATCGACCTGCTGGATGTATTGCCCAAGTAGCAATGCGAGAGATGGCAAAACTGCCCATGTTTGACAGCTGTAAAGAGGAGCGTAGGATCCTGGAAGAAGACTGTTATGTCGATGATATTTTAACATCTGACAATGACCCAGAACTTTTGCATAAACACATTAAGAAGGTGGAAGAGATCTTACAAGCTGGGGGATTCTGTTTGAAACCATGGGTCCTATCAGGTCAAAGTGGGGGGCAAAACATGTCCTTACCTAGCAGAGACAAAATCCTTACACTCCCTAATCAGTTGAAAGAGGATGATAATAAGGCTTTGGGAGTGGGATATCTGGTGGAGGAGGATAAATTATATGTGATGACATCAATCAACTTCTCAAAAAAGAGGAAAAAAATGAAGATGGGACAAAACCTAGAAGAAGGAGAAGTGAGAGTAAATACTCCAAATCCTCTCACTAGGAGAGAACTCCTTAGCCAAGTAGCTAGTCTTTTTGATCCCATTGGGCTAGTCACACCCACCAAACAAAAAGGAGCCATTCTAGTGAGAGGCTTTTCAAGAAACCAGAACTGCAGGCAAAGCAGGTGATACTTGGGATCAACCACTTTCTGACAGGCTAAGAAATGAAGCCATTGAATTGTTCCAGGAGTATGTTCGCCTGGGCCAAATTAAATTTCACAGGAGTTTAACACCAATCAGTTGGATTAGAAAGCCCATTGGAATAACTTTCTCTGATGGGAGTGACAAAAGTTATGGGGCAGTTCTATACTTCAGATGGGAGACAGAGCAAGGGATCCAAGTGAGACTTGTAGAATCCAAAGCAAAACTTACTCCACTCGACCAGAAAGGAGAACCTGTAAAAGCAGAAATTTGTGGTGCTGTGTTTGCAGCTCGTCTGAGGAAGTATGTTGAAAAGCACAGTAGGATGGAAATTGGAGGCTGGTACCATCTTCTAGACAGCCAAACTGTGCTAGGAGCCATTCAGCGCGACAGCTATGGGTACCGAACTTTCTTTGCTAACAGAATTGTTGAAATACAGAAAACTGGGCCTGTCGCAGATTGGTGGTGGATTCCAGGTGAGCTAAATGTTGCAGACATTACATCAAGAGGAGCATGTCCTGAGCACCTCCAAGAGGACTCACAGTGGCAAAATGGACCAAAATTTTTGTTGCAACCTATTGACCAGTGGCCGAAAAGATCTGCCAAAGACATTGCTATAAGTGCAAAGGAAGGGGTTGAAAAACTCCAAAGAAAAGCTTTCTCAGCAGTAATAACTAGAGCACAGTCTAAGCAAACTAAAGAAAAATTGTGTGATGAGGAGGTGACAAAGGATGCTCTAAAAGCTACAAAGTGTAAAGAAAGGGACAGGGAGCTCAAAATCTCACCTCTTACATTCATTGCCAAGCAGTTAATTCAAGAGAGAAGATACAGCAGTCTTTCTAAACTAGTCAGAGTTATTGCATGGGTGAGAAGAGCTGTTGAAAACTGGAAACTCACTTTAGAAAGTCACCATAGTGGCAGAAAAGTGAAAGAAAAAATTTCAACAGACATCAAACAATCAACCATCCATCCCGGGCTTAGTTTTAAAGAGTGTGAGAATGCACTGAGAGAGGTTTTTCTGGCTGCACAAGAGAATACCTCATTCCATGACACAACTTTAAACAGACTAGTTGTGTTTAAAGAACAAGATTCTGGACTTCAGGTATGTGGGGGTCGTATTCAATCCTTTAATGAAGACAAAAGAGCTGTTCCCATTTTACCTTATGACTCATGGGTATCCATGTTGGTTGCTCTTGAAGCTCATGAAGTAAATCATGAAGGCATTGCTGGAACATTACTGCAGATGAGGAAAAAAGCATGGGTGGTGAGAGGCAGAAGATTGGCTAAAAAAGTTGTGGATAACTGTGTGACGTGCCGGAAAATCAGGGCAAAAAGATGTGAACAGATAATGGGTGACCTTCCACCAGAACGAACACTGCCTGCCAGACCATTTGAGTTTACTACTATTGATCTATTTGGACCTTATGAAGTGAGGGATGAGGCCCGGAAAAGAGTTAAACTGAAAGTGTGGGGCATCATCTTCTGTTGCATGTCATCTAGAGCTATTCACACAGATCTTGTAAGCGATCAGTCAAGTGAAGGCTTTTTGTTAGCATACCAAAGATTTACAGCCTTAAGAGGACATCCAAGGAAGTTATGGTCAGATGGCGGAAAAAACTTTATTGGAGCTAAACCTGTCCTGGTTGATCTTTATCTGTTTTTGGACCGACTAAACAAAGAGCAAATTCAACATGAAGCTTTGGAACATGGAACTGAATGGAGCTGGAAAATACACCCTGCAGACTCCCCCCATAGGAATGGGGCAGCAGAAGCAGCTGTAAAGATAGTCAAGCAAGCATTGCACAATCTAGGATCAGATGGAGTTTTTACATGGAGTGAATTTCAAACATTCCTGTATATGGCAGCTAATCTGGCTAATGAAAGACCAACAGATGCAAGAACCCAAAGTCGAGAAGATTGCATAAGCTACATCACACCAAACTCTCTGCTGCTTGGAAGAACTGATCTAAAAAGTGATAACTGTGGATTTGACTTTAAAAGTTATCCACTCAAGAGATTAAAGTTCATTCAAACAGAAGTGGACAGATTTTGGAGAAAATGGAGTCAACTAGCTGGACCAAATTTGTTTGTCAGAAGTAAATGGCATTCAAAGAAGCGAAATGTTGCTGTCGGAGACATTATTTGGCTTGCAGACCAAAATGCTTTAAGAAGTCAGTACAAACTTGGCAGAGTGATCAGTGTAAACAGTGACGGGAAGGGGATTGTAAGAGATGTATATGTACGAACTTATCCAAGTTACCCTGTACCACTTGTGAGAGCTGGAGGACAAACGAGGAAGATGAGGAAGAAACTTCAAATGAAGATACCCTCAACAATACTTCACATCGATGTAAGACGCATTGTTGTGTTATTGCCAATAGAAGAGCAAGAAAACCCTGCTGGGACAAGATCTGGTGAAGAGAGAGAGGCGTGACCTCCTTGGGTTCAAAAAACCAGGAGCTCAAGTGGGAGGTGTCGAGTTAAAACAGCAAATGGTGTAGTTGTGTGAGTGCAATACCATCTCCACCCAGCTGGCACGTGGCTCACAGAAAATCAAGCACACCCGTCTCTCCCACTCAGGCCTTCAGGAGCCTATAAAGCAACTCAGCACACCTGTGTTTGAGATAATCTCTACAAACAAAGACCTCATCTTCAAGCTCCTGCAGAACACCACTGGTAGGAACTGAACTTTAAATCTGTATTCAGAGGACCTTGCTGGCTTTACAAAATGGATTTATGAAAGTAGTTCATTTTGTTTATTTTCTTTTGATGACTCAAAAAGTAATTTGTACTTTGTGTGTTTGTAGGTTTTCAACCTGCTCAGGTGTCATGTATTGGAAAGAACAGTGATTTAAAGAAAAGACAAGAAAAGAAAAGAGAAATAAAATAAAAAGATGACACTGAGAAGAGTTGGTCCTGGATTTCTTTGATGAGAGCAAGCCTTGTCAAGTTTGGGCAGAAGCTAAGGTGTTTTGTAGAGACTAAAAACTTGACACCTGTGACAGATCCCCCTTGAGTATATTGTGAGTTCCGCTTTAAATCAAGCTGAATTTTACAACTTCTTTAAATCTCTTTCAAAACTTTATTTATTTATTTTATTTATTTTTTTTATTGAACCTCCCCAGCCTTTTGGTGTTTCTTAGTAATTTAAGGCGAACGTTATTCTAAACTGACTGCATGCTGTGTTACGTGGATCAGAGTGTGGAAGCTTATTTTAAATCCTTTTGCATCTGTGAGGCAGAAGTGTCATGGACACATCGCTTCTCATCACAGCTTATTGGTTGTACTCAACCAACACTTTTACTCTCAATCTGGAGCTCGCCCTCTTGTTTAACAATCCCCTTGAGCTTGTGCTGGGTGCATGTTTCTGTGTGTGTGATTGTGTGTGTATGTTAGCAGTTGTCGGGCAGCAGAAAGAGAGGTCACAGTGGTAATGGAAAGCTGGGAGAGATTGACAGGAGTGTGCATGTGTACATAATCTATTAATTAAAGGAGAAGCAGCACAATAAATTGTGAATCTTTTTACCGTGATATCACCCCCGCCCCCAAACACCCATCCACTGCCACATCCCTCCCTTCCCCCAACTGCTGCTCCTCCTCACTGGCACACACTTGGATGCCAGGCAAAGAAAACATATAATGAGATATTTAGTGAGAGATTAAAACAAAATCTTCTTAGATTGCCAAATAAAAGGGTAATTTACAATTTTGAACTGACTTTTATCTAAATGCAAATTAACTCCTCTTCCACAACCTATTTTAATATTTTATGTGATTGGTTTTGGAAAAGTAAAATGACGCCTCTCTCCACATAAAATCTCCAGTTATGCTATAAAAGAAATGATCAAACTTCCTCCTTCTTTCCCTTCATCTTTACTTGTTCTTAGAGTTAATTTCTTTCAATTACACCAATTGCCTTCCCTGCAGGTGGTACAGTGAGGGGTACTAACATTCACAGCTTATTGAGCTACTAACTTGATTTTTTTCCCCATCCTGCAGGGCTTGTGCTTAGCTTTTCTTTCTCTTTTGCCAAGGAGTACAGTGGCAATCATGTGCAACAGGGCTCTGTCCTGCTGAATCTCTCATGAAAAACGTCATTTCATTTCATCTCCCACGCTCACTGCCGCTGTTTGTTGTCATTCCTTCTTAACGGGTGCGACTAACATCATTTGTCTGTGGACTGCCAGTCTGGTACCGATTGATCTGAGTCAGACCAGCTCCACTTTTTGGTGACGGTGATCAGATTTCTGCCACCTTTGTAAATAGCTGCTATTTACAAAGACTCAGAGCCATCAGTCTAAATCTTCTAGCTGATACTAACTACTGAGTACAGCTTTGTTTCATATGCATGCTGTGTTATGAATAATGTGGATGATGAATAGCTCCATCTCCATCAAAAGCATAATATTAGTCACAGCTTGGGATGTTAAACTTGAGAGTTTTGTACAAAAATAGGTCAGCAAACACACTAAGCCATTAATACTCAACTAAACTAAGTAAAAGATGAAAAAACCTGTCTGTAAGCTGATTTAGCTAATACTGTCAGTTTTACTTGTATGGTAGCAGAACAGAGCAAAGAGAATGTTGTAAGTGAAAGGTGCTGTGGAGGAAGAGAGGATGATAGTCAGAAGATGACAGAGGAACAGAAAGATAGTGAGAAGCTGAACAATTTTCAACACTGAAGTTAAACAAAGATCATACTTAATACCTTTGTCTTATATCATAGCTTGATGTGGGGTCCCGGAGATGAAGAATGCATATTTATTAAAAAGTTACAATAAAACTGAAACTATATGGAATAATGTGTTACAAATTATGCTAAATAATAAAGACATGAAAACAAAGCCTACCCATGTGATCCATGGGAGGGGGACGATGGAGATTCCCAGGTTCAGGTGGTGTGTCTGAGACGTCCAGAGTAGGTGAAGGTGAAGCAACGTTTTTGCAAATGTTTTGACTAGATTTAACCGTTTAACCCTTACTCTTAGTGTGACACTCAGGAAGAGCGTGGCAGATGTCATGATCAGCCAACTAAATAACCCGTCAGCTCTTCAGTTTGCAAAACCACAAATAAAAGAAGCTCATAAACGGTGACCCCGACAGAACCACACACTTGGTAAAAAGTTCAGGCTGGACCAAACGGCTGTTCCTAGGACTACAGGAGGGTTTAAACTCCTCTCATTCATCTGTAGCTTACAGGTGCCACAACGCCAAATAAAGAAAACTGACCAATGACATTTAGGCTTTGGCTTTTGTCCACCCCCACAGACTCGCACAGATTAAAGGTTGGAGGTCAGCCTGTATTTGTCCAGATTGTTTCTTTTTATCATAGGTTTGATAACTGCTGTTTTTAAAGTTGCTGGTGTTATCCCCCTCTGTTGTTGTGTCCATTGGCAAGACACTTCAAAATAATAGATGAAGGCAAGTGAAGTTATTTGAAAAGATATATGGTATGAAATAAAAATACAGCCAGCTTCTCTCAAATATACAAAAATGTAAAAGAATTCAAATTTACAGTTAAAATATTTCAATCGACAAACTTGTGGATGCTAATAACTAGCATAGAGTGTAGCTAGCTTAATACTATGCTAGTTGCACTCAACTTGAGCTACTCAAAAAACATAAAATTACAATAAAACTGAAACTATTAAAGGTGAAAAAGTAAAATATAAAAACAGATGAAAATAGAACCAATAAAATAATGCAGTGATGTCACAGTTCAGCACGAATTATGAATATTGAGAAACCAGACTGTTTCCATGAGAAATTTGGAGTGTGTCAGTTATCTTTTACTAATTCATATTCATTTACACCAAAATGTACTTTGTATTGTTCATACAGCAACACCAGAAATGGTGTAATGAATAAACATGAAATAACTCATTGAATAATTTACAGTAATATCAGGGTTACTGTATTCATAGATTCATAGATGAATTATAGTCATCTATGAATGACTATAGATGACTATAGATGTCATCTTAATTCATAGATATACTCAATATGATTCATAGATGACTAAGTAAGTAACCCTTGCTTACAAGCCAAGGGTTGTATTGAAAGATTTTTTTGTTGAGGCCAGTTAGCTCAAAAGACAATTTCACCATAAAAAGACACAACTTTATTTAGAGAAAGTCATGCTTTATTACCTTTTAATTAATAATAACCTTATCAGAGAGTTGATTCTTAGTCCGTTTCTATATAATATTTGGAATACCAGGAAAGGTGGCTTAAATGGGCACAAAGAATCTAATGTTTACTGTTTAAACAATCTTATTCATGTATAAAACATTGTAGCATGAAATTTTTTTATGAACATCAGTGGTACAACTGATTTTAAGAGCACAGCAGCTATACAGTATGTAGCTTTTAGCCACATCCAGCTTAGCTGGCATTAGCCTTTCAGAAAATTTGAGGTTTAGAAACATATTTAGGGCTATTTTATGTAAATTAGTGGCATGACAGGGAAAGAAAAATGCCCATAAAATAGATAAGCTCAATATTACCAAACTCTATGTGGCTAAAATGAGTGTTGAATGGGTTCTACTGTAACTGTAGCTGAAGCACATGCAATCTGCTCCACTTGGAACAATTCTAACCACCATAAAAATACATTAAAATATTTACAATGGTCATCATAAGCTATTATATACAGTATTTGATTCATGTTAATGTAAAATGCTGTTCCTTGTAAGGTGCTGTTCCCCCTGTGATGAACCTGTGAGTCCTGACCAGTAGTTAATCTGTTCTTGGCCATTATTCATTTTAAGACTGCAGAGAGGGATTGTAAACAAGGGACTGAAGAAAAACTAAACAGAACTGGATTACTGTTTAAATTGAGCTGTTAGTACACTGCTAATTTCAGGACGATTACAATAAGTACCAGAGACTATACCCCACATACTTCACACGTTGGATGTTGTTCCCAGATTCACAAGCATCCAGATGTAACAATGATAGAAATGGTCAGATGGTCAGATTAATCTGACCATGAATTTTATTAAATATGAGAAATCCAAATCATTTTACATTACAATTAGTCATTCCCCCACTCCTGTCCACATTCATACACTTATAGTGATAAGGTACACCATACCCAGAGCTGCTGTGGGACAAGCTGACAGAACCAATGCTGGCATTCAGCAGCTCTGGGTCTTCTGACCCCCACCTCAGAGGCAGGTGAAGTGTCTTACCCAAGGACGCGATGACTGAGACAGATGTAGTAGTGGTACAACTTGGGAAACCACAAATTAGAGGACAAACCCTAACTGCTGAGTCACTGCTGCACCTGGTCATTATTGCTAAACAGTAGTCCATTAGTTCCATTAGACTACAGGACATTTTCCTAAAATTGTTGCTATTTGTCCCTGTCAGAATCAGTGTTGGATCGATACTAGAATGATAGATTTTGTTCTTCAAAATGAAGAAAGAGTTTCAAATGTGTGCTTTTTTTCCAGTTTTTCAAAATTAAATTCAAAAATTCAATTCTTATCTGGGGCACTTAATAAAAGCTCAGTTATTCCATCAAATTAAATAAGAAGTAAGCAGCAACTGAATAGGACTTCACATGACAGGGTTCACTTTGACAAAGAACATCATGGGGTATGATCACAATACATCACTACCATCAAGGCACACACTGAAAACATCCAATTTATCCACAAACACAAGAAGAAGAACAGGGAATATATACAGATGGAGAACAGGTGCTGTGCAAGATTGATCCACAAATGTCAATCTTTCAGGAATACAGAAATAGTGTTGAATCAGTTAGTAAGGAATCTGCCTCTTGTTTTGTTTTTACCAGGTAGCTAGATTGAAGTTTCAATAAATAAATACAATGGAAGATAGGAGCCTAATGTACACAAAAGAGAGCTTTAAACAATAACTGCATTTGTCTGCTATCACCTCCTAACTCCTCTTCTTTCTTTATACCTTAATTATAGAAATAAGAAAAAAACTCCATCACATGAAAACCTTCCCTCATAAATGATCAAGCAGCTGGAAAATACTGCACAAAGAGCATTTCATCATAGCTCTCTGGGAATGTGATGAACCTAATGCTGATGTTTCAGTACCCATTAGGGCCCAGAGACTAGCTGTGATCATGAGTGAGTCACACTCCCCATAATGAGGCGGCAGCAGACTCTTAGAGGTTAGCAGAGGTGCCGTCTCGACGCCAGTGGCTAATTGACAATTATGTACAGTACATGGTCTGAGTAAAATCATTCATTTTAATGGGGTGATTATTGGCAGGAAAGGCATATTGCCAAGAGGCCTCAATGGTGGCCTCTGAGGGACAATCTGACACAAAAGGGGTTTACAGTGAGTAAGGTGAGTTCACCATGGTGATCTAATCTCCTGGCAGGAAATATCAGGGAATGCAAACAGGTTTAATTTCCTGTGCCTTAGAGCCAGGATATGTACCTCACGGCTGAGAGGTGTTACAGAGGCCAACACAAAAAAGGGCACAGGAGCCAAATAGGCACATGTTGCTGATAATATCACATTTTAATATCCCTCTCCACAATACTGCACTGCTGTTCTAATTGGAACCAAAGCAACATACAATGTGGAGGATACCGCTGCCTTAAGCTCCATAGATGGAAAATGAGGCACTGTTATCTTCAGACACAGAGTAAAGAGATCCAAACTGATTCATCACAATAAAAGTTGAATAAAAACTGATTTTAGAATTTAAACTAGCAAGCTACAAAATCCCACACCCACAGTCATCTGACTATTTAAGAACTCATTAAAACACAGCAGCTGGTTTTATTTCTTTAGTAGAAGAGGTCAGTAGTCCAAACCCTCAAGCAATTTAAAGTGAAAACTTTCAAACTGCAACACTTTTTTTGTGTGAAATCTACTGAGCTTCAGTGTCATTAAGTTTTCAACTTTTCTTCACATGTAGATGTGTTTTAAAAAGAGAATACTTTCCCTAAAATAAATCAGCTTGTCAGCAGTCAAGTTATGGACAAAAAGCTATTCTATGTTCATTTTAAATTCTTTGTTTGTCGTCTGGACTTTGCTGTTCTTAGTTCCTGTATGGAAAACCACAACTTGAACATCATGTATACATATCAGCAAACCCCATATCATGAATGTTGAAAGTAGTTAGCATGGCCACAGATGATGGCGGATAAACAGTATTCCTCTAACAGTAAGTCATTTCTCCATTAGCACATTGAGCAGCGCGTACCCAAGGTTGACTGACAGCACTAAAACCTTCCTCCAGGCTCTGATTGTGTAGGGATTTGCTTTTTTTGTGTATGTTTCTAGTTAATTGAGTCTCTGTGTTGTCGTGTCTTCCCCTTGATTGTCTCCAGCTGTCTCCTTTTTCCCTTGATTACCCTCTATGTATTTAACATCACCTGTGTCTTTGTTAAAGTCTTGAGTCGTGTTGTGTGTGCCTGTGTCTGCCTTCCTAGTTGCTACCAGTGTCTGAGTTCCTTGTCTCATGGCTCATATGTGCTGCCTGGACTTTGTACTCATCTGTGATCTAAATTAAAACCATCATTTTGCACCTCACCCCTGGGCCCAGCCGTGTCAGTTCTCACCATCAATCCTCAAACCATGACAAACTGGTTGTTTATTCTATCAAACACATGGTAAAAACTAATTAAAACCAATTTAATTAGACAAACAAAATGTTAAAACAAAATAAAACTGAACTATAATGAAAAACCCCAAATTATTAGTACCATTATTAGTACCCTGTTGAGACCAAGACCACTAAATTACCACGCTAAACAACACAATGAAGTGGGAATTATTATTCAAAGTGCTTAAGTTGATTTGAAAGCTAACAGCCACTTAAAAGATTTTGGAAAGAGGCAGATTTCTAATGTTAGCTAGCTTTTCTAGCAGCATGTGATTTCTTTCTAAGCAGTTCAGAAGTCTACCTTTAAGAAGTAGCATTAATAGATGCAGTAAACTTTGTTTTCTTTGTTGGTAGGATGTCTTGACAAATTTTAATAGCTTTGGCCTAAATATCCTCTTTTTCTGAACATTCTTATGCTCTGTCATCTAAACCATCTCTACAGGTTAGAAAATCTTTTTAGACAATTAGTGGCATGTTTATTTCTAAAAAGCAGCCTTCATTTCATGTTGGAGATTTTTCCTTTGGTGCTTTATATCTACAATCATCTCCTTTGTTTTGTTCATATTCAAGATGAGAGGACTGTTTCTGCAGCATGCCACAATGTGGTCCACCACTCAGCTTCTTGTCCATCTGATGCCCCTGACAAGTACAGAATCATCTGAATATTTATAGATGACAGACGTGATGGAAGTCTGTAGTGTACAGATAGTTTATGAGGGCAGAGAACGACGCAACAATGGTATTGACTACACATTTACTTGAAGGAAAGTTGTAATTCCAGTATTATAGCTAAACTTAGCTATAAGCTCCATAAAAGTGTGCACTCAGTCAACTATCTTGGCAGACCTCCTTTCTTTTTTATCTACCTTGTTTTTAACCAGCTTTTATGTTTTTCATATGTTTCATATATTTTGTTAAGCACTTTGGCCACCGTTATTGTTAATATGTGAAGGATTATATAAGAAAATTATTAATTGAATGACCTAATTTCTAGTGGAATAAATGCTGAAATAAAAAGAAAAACAATGTATTCCTACATCATAGTCAGTGGTGAAACAAACGTTTTCATGTTTTGTGTTGCCACCTTTAACAGTACATGATCGGTACCTCAATGCAAAAAATCATTAAACATCAGGTCATGTTTAAGAAACAAATGCACAGGGATTGTGGAATTAGTATGTTTAACATCCCGATTAAAGATAAGAATTCATATCCATGTGTGAAGTCACAAACAGCCCACATTCATTAAATACGTATCTGGTGAAAATCAATGCAATCAAAGATTTGGAAAAAAGATAAATGGTCTCTTTTTAAGGAGCTAGCATTACTGCACAGTGATTTATTTAATGTGGCCCTCCTGCAGGGAGCATGTTCCCTGGAGACACCGGCTGGGTTTGTTGGCTAATTGGAATGATTTAACCAGAGAAATCTGTGGGAAGAGGTGGGGGTTGGGAGGGAATGTCTGGGACTCACTCTGTCCTCTGTGCTGAAAGAAAACTAAATATTTACATGCTCATTATCATCTGTCAGAGGCCTAAAAATAATTGTAGCAATATGGAAGGGTTGACTGAACTGACAGAAAGTCTCCTTCACATTCTGTTGTCTCATTGCACATCAACAGCTGAGCACAACACTATCTGCCTGTTTATCTTTAAATGCTGTAAACATTTCAGCTGAAGTCGCTGTGTGTGCCGATCTTCTAAAACTGAATCCAACTACACCAGGGTTGGAAACAGAACTCCCCATGGACCGGATTACTGTCTGAGCATTAGAGGAAACCTCTAAAAGTCATGAAATTATTACAGAATTTAACAAGGTTGTCATTTCAACTTAAATGAATAAAGAGCAGAGGGAACAGGATACTTAATGGTACAAAATTATAATAAAGCTACATGATGAACATAAAATAAGAACTATCAAATAAAATTGAAATTTGAAACATCAAACTCTTGTTGATTTTGCCCTCTGTGGTCCATTTACATGGTGTAATTTTGAAAAACTAAAAAGGACATGTGAATATGACGCTGTGGGACAGGTCATGAGAACAGGAAGTAGAATCAGTGATTAGTGCTCCCTTCCTTTTTATTTCCAAACACACTCCCTAATTCTTCCAACCCACAACACAGTTCTGAACTCTTAGACTTTCTATTTGCTTCCTCTTGCTGTGAATATGCCAAGTATCAATGAGTTTAAAACATGTTAGCTGACAAAAAGATCAAACTGTTCGCAGACCTAACAATGGATGTTACCTAGTACCACACTTCTGGAGCCACACAGTCCTGCACCAGCAGGCATCACTTAGCGCAGTGGTCCCCAACCACCGGGCCGGTCCGCGGACCAATTGGTACTGGGCCACGCAAGAAATAATGAACTACTTCCGGATCTTTTATTTTGAAAATCCTAAACCAGATTTTACTGGTTACGTCTTGCGCGTCAAAATTGAGCCAACTTGCAGTAGAATGAGTAACAAAACAACATCTGAGTACAGTGAACCCTCGCTATTTCGCGGTTCACCTTTCACGTTCTCGCGGATTTGCATCGTGCATTGTGTTCTGCATTCTGATTGGCTAAACAGCCTCTCGCTTCTTCACCTGTGTGTCAACAACGTTGCGGTATAATATGTACACGTACGTAAAACAGCTTGCCAAATTTAACATAATCGATGGTGGCATGTCGGTTTATAAGAATCATTTTCCCCCGAAGAAAAAAGAGCGACAACAACTACCGATAACTATATTCTTCTCTCGAAAAAACACACCTGCACCGCGGGTTTTAGAAGAAAAAAGAAAAAAAAAAACGCTACAGAGCGGAGTCAGGATGCAGCGGCTCAGTCAGAAGTGCAGTGAAATACATGTGAGTCACTATTTGTCCTACTGTACTTTTTGTTGTTGTTTTTTTCATAATCATTTTTTATTTTCTCCCGTTCTAGTCCAATAACTCAGGTCGCGGTGGGGCGGCGCTGATCTCCACAATTCGGGCACTGGAATCCGCTTTCAGTTCATATTAAAATTATTATTTTACAGTACAGTAGTTATTTGTAAAAAAAATTTTTTTTTAAATTCATACAGTACTCCTTATTTGTTAAACAAATGTTTATGTCCTGTAAAAAGGTTTTGTTCCTTGGTTTCAATGTATTATGGAGTATTTTATTGTATAATAAATGTAAAAAAATAAAGGTGCCTACTTCGCGGATTTCGCCTATCATGGGTTCTTTTTGGAACGTAACCCCCGCAAAAAACAGTTTTGGTTAAACTACTTGATACGATCACACATGTTCCCCATATTGCAGGATAATGCAATAAATGAAGAAGTTGTAAAATCTTCAAATGTTACTTTAACATAAAGCTAAAAATGACATGACTTTTCATTAAAGAAATAAGTTCTAATGTCTCATGATAAATGCCTTGGGGTTCTGTGGTGGTGCAGGGTCAGGGCATGAGCCATGTATGGAGGCCTTGGTCCTCGTGGCAGTAGTCGCAGGTTCGATTCCCGGCCTGGTGACATTTGCTGCATTTCTTCCCCCTCTCTTATTGCCCTCTTTTCTGTCAAACTACTTTCAAATAAAGATCACTAGAGCCAACAAAACCCTTTCATGCATGAATCCTGTAAGTCCTGTAAGTCAGGCATAAAAATAGGATTTGTCAAATGTCCACTGAGGTGGACATCTTGCGCTTACACTTTTTTAACTACTGAAATTCTGTAATTAAAATGTGATTATATTTTGACATTAGCAGGATGCATAAATATAGAACATTATATGCAACTCTGATCCTAGTCTAATGTTCTCTACTGTCTCATCTCTTTATTCAATCTCGCTCATTCAACAGCTTTCTCTGATTTTAGTTCTGCTTTGGCTTCTTCTCAAACAGTGATTATTATGGATAGCTTTAATTTTACAAAACTAACAACATTGAATATGACACTTCAGCCATTCTATTGTTTTCTGAAACATAACAGTATTTTCTCTTCAGTTTCAGACTTATAAAAATCAAGGCTATCTTGCACAAAGCACCCAGATTGCAAACAACACATTGGACGCAGATGTATTTAGTTTTGTCTGCAGGTTGGATTATTGAATGTTGATATTTTTGGTTGCAGTGTTCTCCAGACCTCAGCCTGGTCTCATGGGGAGCCTTAGTATCCAAAATCAGTCCTTGAGGGCCGGTGTCCTGCATGTGTTAATTCTCACCCTGGTTCAACACTCCTGGATCAAATGGTAGTTCATTAGAAGACCTCAGGAGAAATGCTGAGGAGGAAGTTACTACCACCAGGCAGAAAACTAGAACATGCAGAATGCAGGCCCTCAAGGGCCCACTTTGGACACCACTGCCTTAGACACCAGTCTGAATTTCAACTGTGATGCGATGGCACTCATTTATTAGCACACAAGCTACAGATGCCTTGAAATGTAAAAGAGTCACCTTCTCCAAGAAGTGAAAAAACACTTAGCATCATGTCAAGAAGAAAACCTGGCTTTGATGACCAATACATTCTTGATCTTGGGTATCTGAGATAGGACATGATTCCATATTTATTACTGGAAATGTCTTCAAATCCTATTCTGTCAAGGCCAGATTTTTCTTTTTTGGAATGCATACAGGTTTGCATTCTGTAGGTGCTGCATCTTCAGTTATTTCATGTCCATCAACATCTTGAATTTCCTCAGTCATCACAGATTCTTTATTATCTTCATCTCCACTGTAGCTACTGCTACCATTGACCAGTAAAGTATGAAAACTTTCCTTTTTATTGCAACAATGGACATCAAGTTAAAAACTAAAGTATGTCAGTTTATTTACAGTCAAACTACTTGCTGAAAATGTTGCATGTTGTAGATCTATAGTCAGAGTATTGATATCAATACCTGTCAAAATATTGCCACTGATGCATGACGTCCACTTTAGTGGACTGGTGATCAGTTGTAATTTTCTCCAAATATAAAGTTATTTGGAAAATACACCAGTAGCATTAGTCTTTAGGGGTTTCTTGATGTCATAATATTTCTTTTTTTTTTTTTACCAGCAAGAGTTTTCCACAGTAGGAGCGGGGACTGGCTATTCCTGAGTTAGGCTGATACGCTTCTGTCCGTCCACTATATTGAATTTAACAAAAGATTTCTTGCACTTGCAGTGCTTGGACAGTAGTTGGCAGTGTATTGTCTGATGCACTAGTGGCCACTTTAGAGGTCTGTGTGCATTTATAACATAACAATTCACAAAAAATACAAGATCCAAGCTTTGAGATAGCTGTCCAGCGTAGTGGCATGAAAGGGTTAAATTCACTGGGTACAATATGAAAGGTATGAGCGAAGTAGAAATGGTAATTTGATTTAATAAGAATTACTACATAAGTTATTATTTGGCTTACCAAGATCAAAGAAAAGAAAAATAATGCCACATCCTTCTACTTAAGAAATGTTTCACATTCTGTGTTGCATCATTGCTTATTGAGCAGTAAAATACTTTTTAAGGGCCACTCCAAAACATGGCCATCATGACCTGCATAGTTTTGTTTAGAAATTATAATCTGCCTGGTGTGAAAGCAAACCTTACCAAATGAAAAAGTCTGCTTTTGGTCCAAACCAAACAAGCAGACTAAAGGACCTTTTTGTTGTGAATACATCCTAAAACAAGTGACCACCTGGACTGACAATGATTTAGTCTTTAGCTTCCTGGCGGTCGACAAATTTTTGTGATCTGTGCAAACTATTCTTGGTTTAACTTTTAATAGCGGTAGTAACATCTTAAGTTTTTTCATGCTTTGGCAAAGTATTGTATTTTGATTATGTATACATCAACTAGGCAATGAATACTCAACAGACGATGCAATTTTCAAACAATGTACTGTATTAAATTATTGTTGAACAACCAACTGTCTCTGGTGTTTTCTCCAAACTTTTGCTGTCAAATTTGTCAACAGCTGATACAAACTTCTGTGGGGAAAAAATATTCACACCAGTTCAAAAGGCTAATAGATTACTAAACAAGAAAACAAAGGTTATTATATATATAATTTTAGTATGTTTTACATACTTTAACTGCATGATATTAGTCCACTTAGTTGTAGCTTACCTCCCTTCACCCTCCTGTTATGTTGCGGGTCAAATTGACCCGTTTTAAAGTTTGAAATAAATAAAAAAATAGTTGGAAGTATTTTTTTTGCATGAAACGTTTCTATTTGTCTTAATAGGTGCACTTTACATATAAATTGACAATTTATTCATTTTACACATTTGTAACCCCCCTGCATCTGTTCGGGTCAATTTGACCTGGCAGTCAAATTGAAGGGTAAAAAAGATTTTAAAAGTTTCCAATTCTATATGTTTCCTTGCAGCTATGAACCATATTTCACCACACACACACACACCCACACACACAAGCCCACTTTCTCACTATTCTCTTAACTTCACTAGGAAACTGCGAGAAAGCAGGTGTTTATACAACTTTTGATGGGAACCTTTTCTGTTCCTGTGGACAAACTCCATCCACTCTGAGTGACACTCAGCAGAAGTGATGGGAAAACATAAATACTCTCTGCATGACTCATTAGTCTTGATTTTAATCAGCGGGTCAATTTGACCCTGAACAGTATACGTGTCTCAAGTTCAATTATAAAGATCACTCATTGAAAAACAAAAAATAAAATGTAATATAAAAAAATTACCAAAGATCAATTCCAAAGAAATTATTGTTTTTTTGTCTAGGTTTTTTTTCAGTGGACATAAAAATTGTAAATTACATTTTTTACGTCCAAATGAGTAAATGGTTGTTATTGATCCTTTATTTGTGAGAAATAAAAAAACCCTCATTGCACAAATATTGATTGAAATGGTTAGTATTGGAGTTAATAATCAGATACAAAAATGTTTTGGAGGAATCTTTTGGTTTCTGACACTATTGCATGATGAAACACTCCACATCAAATTGACCCAGGTACATTGTTGCTTTACCTCAGAAATAACATAACAGGAGAGTTAATTACCATTTTTATCTATTTCAGTTAACGAAAATGTCAATTTCAGTGTTTGTCATTTTGTTAGTTTTAGTGAACTCTAATAATCTTGGTTCAGCTCCTTCTAGCCATTCCTCAAAGGCTATGCCATGCAAAGCAATGGCAGGAACCTATTGCTATTCTCCCAAGAAAAGTTTCTTTATTATTATTATTATTATTATTGGGGCCTGCCATGCAAAGCAATGGCAGGAACCTATTACTATTGTCGGAGAGAAGCGTCTCTTTAATATTATTATTATAGAACTTTATTTTTCTTCCGTAACCGTTAATGCGGCTCGTACCGCTGGGTGCACACCTACAAATGAGGTATCAAAACGTGCAGAAAATTCACGCCATTGGAGCTATTACTTGTGGTGGGATTTGGGCTTAATGTGGCGACATAATTCGCAAAAAACTACGAAAAAAACCCCATTATAACTCAATGGGAAAAATCCTAGAAATACCCTATTTTTGAGGATTTGCTGTGTCGTCACAAATTCACCTAGAAATGCCATTCAAATTTCATTTTGTAGATACGTCTGTGATCTCTTCGAAAGTGAAGACGGCTCGTCGATACCAGTTACGGTTTGTCCACAATTTGCCTCTAAGCGACCCAAAGTTTCTCATTTTTGCTCAAGTTAGAGTGCGTTTCTGGCTGCTTAGAGTGAGAGATGAAGACAACTTTTTCAACCCAAATCATTTTTGAAATCGCCATCACGCCCACAAATATCGCACGATTAGTATCAAAATCGGTCCTGACATTGATACGCCTGTCTGCTCCGGTAAAATGTTTTCGAAATTTATCTAGACCGTACGGTTTTCTGTCACGGTGCTTCAGAGCAAAGTCATGCGACAGGATTTTCTGAGGCTGTCTGAGGCTCTCTCCCATGTATTTGAATAGAATTTCAGATCTGGGCACAACATTTCTTTCTCTCATCGCTGTAAATGTTCTGAGTGAGGTACAGATATGAATCTCGGGACTATCGCAGAAGACACATTGAACTGTCATACGCTTAAAACGCTTTTCGAATATGTATTACGGTTCCCGAACAAGAAGGATTTGTTTCCAATGCTTTTTTTCAGTAAAATGTGTTTGCTCAAACACACTTGTGTGTTTGAGAGCTCACAGCTCAGAGCTCACACCTGCTGAGACCATTATTTGCCATAGCAACGGAACTCAAGAGGCTATTGGCTGCTGATTTGGACTACGAATACGCATCGCTGTAGTTCTATCTACCCTCAGTTGAAACAGATCAGGACTGAGAACTGGCCTTTAGAACTACCTGCTGCTATGGGCTGTATATAACTGATTTAACTCAGTAACTGTTACACATGGGATTAGTTTGGAACTTTAAAATTAAGCATACTGAAAATTTCAAAATAAAAGCCTTGAATATTTTTACATCATGTAATTGCTGTTTTTGGCTTTATGTGACTTTTTCATCCAAAGCACTGTTACACATGGTATTAGTTTGGCCCTTTGAAATGACGATTAACAAAAATTTCAAAATAAAAGCCTTGAATATTTTGACATCATGTAATTGCTCTTTTTGGCTTTATTTGACTTTTTCATCCAAAGCACTGTTACACATGGTATTAGTTTGGCCCTTTGAAATGAAGCATACTGAAAATTTCAAAATAAAAGCCTTGAATATTTTTACATGACGTAATTGCTCTTTTTGGCCGTATATGACTTTTTCATCCAAAGCACTGTTACACATGGGATTAGTTTGGCCCTTTGAAATGAAGCATACTGAAAATTTCAAAATAAAAGCCTTGAATATTTTTACATCATGTAATTGCTCTTTTTGGCTTTATGTGACTTTTTCATCCAAAGCACTGTTACACATGGGATTAGTTTGGAACTTTAAAATGGAGCATAATAATAATTTCAAAATAAAAGCCTTGAATATTTTTACATCATGTAATTGCGGTTTTTGGCTTTATGTGACTTTTTTATCCAAAGCACTGTTACACATGGTATTAGTTTGGCCCTCTGAAATGAAGCATTCTGAAAATTTCAAAATAAAAGCCTTGAATATTTTTACATCATGTAATTGCTCTTTTTGGCCGTATATGACTTTTTCATCCAAAGCACTGTTACACATGGGATTAGTTTGGCCCTTTGAAATGAAGCATACTGAAAATTTCAAAATAAAAGCCTTGAATATTTTTACATCATGTAATTGCTCTTTTTGGCTTTATTTGACTTTTTCATCCAAAGCACTGTTACACATGGTATTAGTTTGGCCCTTTGAAATGACGATTAACAAAAATTTCAAAATAAAAGCCTTGAATATTTTGACATCATGTAATTGCTCTTTTTGGCTTTATTTGACTTTTTCATCCAAAGCACTGTTACACATGGTATTAGTTTGGCCCTTTGAAATGAAGCATACTGAAAATTTCAAAATAAAAGCCTTGAATATTTTTACATGACGTAATTGCTCTTTTTGGCTTTGAGAGCTCACAGCTCAGAGCTCACACCTGCTGAGACCATTATTTGCCATAGCAACGGAACTCAAGAGGCTATTGGCTGCTGGTTAGGACTACGAATACGCATCACTGTAGTTCTATCTATCCTCAGTTGAAACAGATCAGGACTGAGAACTGGCCTTTAGAACTACCTGCTGCTATGGGCTGTATATAACTGATTTAACTCAGTAACTGTTACACATGGGATTAGTTTGGAACTTTAAAATGGAGCATAATAATAATTTCAAAATAAAAGCCTTGAATATTTTTACATCAGGTAATTGCTGTTTTTGGCTTTATGTGACTTTTTCATCCAAAGCACTGTTACACGTGGTATTAGTTTGGCCCTCTGAAATGAAGCATACTGAAAATTTCAAAATAAAAGCCTTGAATATTTTTACATCAGGTAATTGCGCTTTTTGGCTTTATATGAATTTTCATCCAAAGCACTGTTACACATGGGATTCGTTCGGAACTTTAAAATGGAGCATAATAATAATTTCAAAATAAAAGCCTTGAATATTTTTACATCAGGTAATTGCTCTTTTTGGCTTTATTTGACTTTTTCATCCAAAGCGCTGTTACACATGGGATTAGTTTGGAACTTTAAAATGGAGCATAATAATAATTTCAAAATAAAAGCCTTGAATATTTTTACATCAGGTAATTGCTCTTTTTGGCTTTATTTGACTTTTTCATCCAAAGCACTGTTACACGTGGTATTAGTTTGGCCCTTTGAAATGAAGCATTCTGAAAATTCCAAAATAAAAGCCTTGAATATTTTTACATCAGCTACTTGTGTTTTGAGCATTATATAACTATTTTAACCCAAGGACTATTGCGCATGGGATTAGTTTGGCCCTTTGAAATGAAGCATTCTGAAAATTTCAAAATAAAAGCCTTGAATATTTTTACATCATGTAATTGCTTTTTTTGGCCGTATATGACTTTTTCATCCAAAGCACTGTTACACATGGGATTAGTTTGGAACTTTAAAATGGAGCATAATAATAATTTCAAAATAAAAGCCTTGAATAGTTTTACATCAGGTAATTGCTGTTTTTGGCTTTATTTGACGTTTTCATCCAAAGCACTGTTACACATGGGATTACTTTGGAACTTTAAAATGGAGAATAATAATAATTTCAAAATAAAAGCCTTGAATATTTTTACATCAGGTAATTGCTTTTTTTGGCCGTATATGACTTTTTCATCCAAAGCAATGTTACACATGGGATTAGTTTGGAACTTTAAAATGGAGAATAATAATTTCAAAATAAAAGCCTTGAATATTTTCACATCAGGTAATTGCTGTTTTTGGCTTTATTTGACGTTTTCATCCAAAGCACTGTTACACATGGGATTACTTTGGAACTTTAAAATGGAGAATAATAATAATTTCAAAATAAAAGCCTTGAATATTTTTACATCAGGTAATTGCTGTTTTTGGCTTTATATGACTTTTTCATCCAAAGCACTGTTACACATGGGATTAGTTTGGAACTTTAAAATGGAGCATAATAATAATTTCAAAATAAAAGCCTTGAATATTTTTACATCAGGTAATTGCTCTTTTTGGCTTTATTTGACTTTTTCATCCAAAGCACTGTTACACGTGGTATTAGTTTGGCCCTTTGAAATGAAGCATTCTGAAAATACATGGGATTAGTTTGGAACTTTAAAATGGAGCATAATAATAATTTCAAAATAAAAGCCTTGAATATTTTTACATCAGGTAATTGCTCTTTTTGGCTTTATTTGACTTTTTCATCCAAAGCACTGTTACACGTGGTATTAGTTTGGCCCTTTGAAATGAAGCATACTGAAAATTTCAAAATAAAAGCCTTGAATAATTTTACATGACGTAATTGCTCTTTTTGGCTTTATTTGACTTTTTCATCCAAAGCACTGTTACACGTGGTATTAGTTTGGCCCTTTGAAATGAAGCATACTGAAAATTTCAAAATAAAAGCCTTGAATATTTTTACATCAGCTACTTGTGTTTTGAGCATTATATAACTATTTTAACCCAAGGACTATTACGCATGGGATTAGTTTGGCCCTTTGAAATGAAGTTTAACAAAACTTCCAAAATAAAAGCCTCGACAACATTTTAAATCGTACCGAACGGTGCACGTCCACCTCGCTTAACGTTCTTGCGGTTCTCCGCGTGCCACTGATCACGTCGCGGCGTTCTTTGGCGTCGACGCCGATTTGTGGCGCGACGACGCCGGGCCCATGCCCGACGGGCGCGCCTCGGCAGGCCCCGGCTAAATTTCTTCCGAAATTTTCTAGTTGGGGCCTGCCATGCAAAGCAATGGCAGGAACCTATTACTATTGTCGGAGAGAAGCGTCTCTTTAATATTATTGGGGCCTGCCATGCAAAGCAATGGCAGGAACCTATTACTATTGTCGGAGAGAAGCGTCTCTTTAATATTATTATTATTATTATAGAACTTTATTTTTCTTCCGTAACCGTTAATGCGGCTCATACCGCTGGGTGCACACCTACAAATGAGGTATCAAAACGTGCAGAAAATTCACGCCATTGGAGCTATTATTTTTGGTGGGATTTGGGCTTAACGTGGCGACATAATTCGCAAAAAACTACGAAAAAAACCCCATTATAACTCAATGGGAAAAATCCTAGAAATACCCTATTTTTGAGGATTTGCTGTGTCGTCACAAATTCACCTAGAAATGCCATTCAAATTTCATTTTGTAGATACGTCTGTGATCTCTTCGAAAGTGAAGACGGCTCGTCGATACCAGTTACGGTTTGTCCACAATTTGCCTCTAAGCGACCCAAACTTTCTCATTTTTGCTGAAATTACAGTGACAGCCCATCTCGGTTCATATCTGGGCACAACATTTCTTTCTCTCATCGCTGTAAATGCTCTGAGTGAGGTACAGATATGAATCTCGGGACTATCGCAGAAGACACATTGAACTGTCATACGCTCGAAACGCTTTTCGAATATGTATTACGGTTCCCGAACAAGAAGGATTTGTTTCCAATGCTTTTTTTCAGTAAAGTGTGTTTGCTCAAACACACTTGTGTGTTTGAGAGCTCACAGCTCAGAGCTCACACCTGCTGAGACCATTATTTGCCATAGCAACGGAACTCAAGAGGCTATTGGCTGCTGGTTAGGACTACGAATACGCATCACTGTAGTTCTATCTATCCTCAGTTGAAACAGATCAGGACTGAGAACTGGCCTTTAGAACTACTGCTGCTATGGGCTGTATATAACTGATTTAACTCAGTAACTGTTACACATGGGATTAGTTTGGAACTTTAAAATGGAGCATAATAATAATTTCAAAATAAAAGCCTTGAATATTTTTACATCAGGTAATTGCTGTTTTTGGCTTTATTTGACGTTTTCATCCAAAGCACTGTTACACATGGGATTACTTTGGAACTTTAAAATGGAGAATAATAATTTCAAAATAAAAGCCTTGAATATTTTCACATCAGGTAATTGCTTTTTTTGGCCGTAAATGACTTTTTCATCCAAAGCAATGTTACACATGGGATTAGTTTGGAACTTTAAAATGGAGAATAATAATTTCAAAATAAAAGCCTTGAATATTTTTACATCAGGTAATTGCTGTTTTTGGCTTTATTTGACGTTTTCATCCAAATCACTGTTACACATGGGATTACTTTGGAACTTTAAAATGGAGAATAATAATAATTTCAAAATAAAAGCCTTGAATATTTTTACATCAGGTAATTGCTTTTTTTGGCCGTATATGACTTTTTCATCCAAAGCAATGTTACACATGGGATTAGTTTGGAACTTTAAAATGGAGAATAATAATTTCAAAATAAAAGCCTTGAATATTTTTACATCAGGTAATTGCTGTTTTTGGCTTTATTTGACATTTTCATCCAAAGCACTGTTACACATGGGATTACTTTGGAACTTTAAAATGGAGAATAATAATAATTTCAAAATAAAAGCCTTGAATATTTTTACATCAGGTAATTGCTGTTTTTGGCTTTATATGACTTTTTCATCCAAAGCACTGTTACACATGGGATTAGTTTGGCCCTTTGAAATGAAGCATACTGAAAATTTCAAAATAAAAGCCTTGAATATTTTTACATCAGCTACTTGTGTTTTGAGCATTATATAACTATTTTAACCCAAGGACTATTACGCATGGGATTAGTTTGGCCCTTTGAAATGAAGTTTAACAAAACTTCCAAAATAAAAGCCTCGACAACATTTTAAATCGTACCGAACGGTGCACGTCCGCCTCGCTTAACGTTCTTGCGGTTCTCCGCGTGCCACTGCTTACGTCGCGGCGTTCTTTGGCGTCGACGCCGATTTGTGGCGCGACGACGCCGGGCCCGAACCCCACGGCCGCGCCTTGGCAGGCCCCGGCTAAATTTCTTCCGAAATTTTCTAGTTATTCTTTATTTTTCATCCGTAACCGTTAATGCGGCTCATACCGCTGCGTGCACACCTACAAAAGAGGTATCAAAACGTGCAGAAAATTCACGCCATTCCAGCTATTACTTTTGGTGGGATTCGGGATTAACATGGCGACATAATTCGCAAAAAACTACGAAAAAAACCCCATTATAATTCAATGGTACAAATCCTACACCCTAATACCCTACTGGCTAAAACGGAGAATTGTCTCCCCCAGCTGGCTCAAAAAGAGAATTGTCTAACCCAGCATCTCTAAAATAGAGATTAGGTTTATGTGGATACCAGCTCATAAAGATATAGCAGGAAATGAAATGGAAGATCATTTACCTAAGGTGTCCTTAAAACAAAGTAGAATTATGGAAATAAAGTATTGTAAGTCTGGAAAAAATATAATGAATTATTAAGAGCAACATCAAAGGAAACATGATATAGAGACATTTAAACTTAATAAGATATTAATTAAACACAAAATAAATAAAGCGGTTATTACATTTTGGAAGGTAACAGGATTATATGTAAGACTTTAGATTGGGGAGCGGTTAACTGAGTAACTGTTACACATGGAATTAGTTTGGAACTTTAAAATGAAGCATAATAATAATAGGCTTCTAAAGAATAAGTTACAGTTAAAAATTCCAGATATTTTGGGATATTCCTCTTCCTCTGAATATTTATGTTATTTCATAAAATTTCTTAAGAAAACTAAACTGATAGAAAGGATTTAGTGTTTTTTTTTTTTTTTAAGTTGCGCCCTGATCCACACTCCATACCAGTAGGTGGCGGTAATGCACGCCCTGATCCACACTCCATACCAGTAGGTGGTGGTAATGCACACCATTAAGTTGCTTGCCAACCGCCATTAAAAACAAAAAGAAGAAGAAGAGCTTTCTCCTTCCGACTCTCCTTGGTTAAGGTAAGAAGTGTTTGTGTTCTGTCCATAAAATATACTATTTAATTTCATTACTATATTATTAGAACTGCTTACAGTTGTTAAATGTAATGTGTTCTTTAAGAAATGTGATCGATTTTAAAAGTTTGACTGCTGTGGGATATTTTGTTGTGGCTCTGATAGCGTAGCTGCTAGCTTGATGGAACCGCAATTTGTTCACATGTTAGCACTTTGCTAACTGGCTTTCGTGAAACCTGTTAGGCTATAAAATCGCTGTTAACATCAATCTGATCAGCTGAAATAAGGCAATTTTGTTTTACCTCAACCTAGAGCTATTGTGACTTGCAGAAATTGTCACAAATAACCGGAACTAGCATATTAAGCTACTTCACTGACTCAGTTGCTTCGGATACAGATACTCTCAGCTGCCATCTTGTGCCGACAGTGAAAAACAGCAGAACTACATAATATTAGCTTGGTATGATGTAAATTATAATTTTTGTTTGAATTACATAAAATAACTTCATGATCTGAGTTTTTTTCATTATGTTTGGCCTATCAATAATTTCAAATAATAAAACATAAAATATCTGGGTTTATTTTGTTCATCCGAACCAGAACCTCCAGGTTCTCCGTTGTAGAGTTTTACTGAAAATCAGCGGAGAAATATCTGTAGCGCAGCAGCTGCGGTACAGTCTGCCCACTAGAGTAGAACTGAACCGAACCAAACATGAACGTATTTCATCGCCTAACGAAAGACAAGGAAGCAAAGAGATTTCGGCTAAAGAAATCTGAACTTGATTACGTTGCGGATGCCAATTTGTAGCGTGACGACGCCGGGCACAAACCAGACGGGCGCGCCTTGGCAGGCCCCGGCTAAATTTCTTCAGAAATTTTGTTTGTCTAGTTTTACAGCTATCATTTATCTACGTTATAGCTACATCCAGATGTAGAGAGAAGATAAGAAAAGAAAGCACATGGATGGATTTTGTCCTTTTCCGAAATCATTTAATCTACAGATTAAATTATGTATATTTGTATTAATAACATAATTATGTATGGAAACGTCTGAGTTTGAGGAGTATTAAAAATACATATCTAAAATCTCTGTCTTATTATTCCAACATCAGAGATAATTTTAGAAATTCTGAACATGATCTTTACAGTATAATAATAATATAGTCAGAAAGCTCAGAGCTCTCCTGTATATCTGTAAGATAGGGGCTATCTGTAACAGCATGTATCTGGTGCTCCTTATGCATGCTTTTTAAATCTATAATTAGACTCTAATTAGCAGTCTGCTGTTTGACAGCACAGAAGGTGAGTCTAAGAAACCTCAAACAGCAGGACGTCCACAAATGAGACCGTTTTTTATTTAACCATAATCCTCCACCTACAACCCAATGATTGACCAAACTGTTTTTAGCCAAGTTAGAACAAGTCAACACATAGAGACTCAGTGATCCTCTAGATTCCTTAATCATCCCACATGAACTCTGACCTGCAGCTAAGTCAAAATTCTGAAAGCTGTCATTTAGTTCAAAACAAAAACGTTTTTGGCTCTTTTTCGACTGGACATTTAACATTAAATCCAGCAAGTAAAAATAATACATTCACACTTATTACCCATCTTATTACAGTGCAGTCACATATGAAAAGTTAAACCTAATCGCTACTTAAATGGTCAAAGTTTGTCATGAAAATAAATCAAATACATATATATTTTATTATTTCACAAACAATAACATAAATGAGGAAAAACACTATAAAATCATATCATTAATAGAAAAAAAATGTTACATGTATTTTTATTGTTTTGTTCAGGGTTGATGTGGTTATGGTGATTAAGTGTCATGGCGGTTGAAATATGACCCAGGTGTAGGCAAGTTCAGATACAGAAAGTATTAATGAAGGAATAAACAGTCTTTCACGTTGGCATGATTGAAATCAGGTATTGACCTGAGTAAGAAGGCAACTGAAGAAAACCATAAGGGAACAAAAGATAGGAGATGAGGGAAGAGTAATGGAAGGATCCAGCAGTAAGTGAAAAATAAAGAGGAGCTTAAATACTAAGAGAGAGGGGAAAGTGACAAAGGGACACAAAAAGCTCATGACACAAGTCTGGGTATACCTTGGCTACATTTTCTAGATGCCTTAAGATTAACTCATTCAGTGTTCTGAGATGAATGTGTTTTGGCGCGAAATGTTTGAATTGACCCCTGAATTCACACAGGGGGTGAATATTTGATTTTGAAATCTTCCACTCGCGTGCTTTTATTTTGAAGGCGCAACACAGCGCTGCGTTACAGAGTCCCCCCCTCTGAATGGCAGAACACCCATTAGAGAGGTAGGAGGCAACAGCAGAGTCAGAAACTTCATTTGAATGAGGTAAAACGGTCTGTCAGGATTGTTGTCATGTATATTGATTGTGTATAACATCTTTTCAGTTTACTTTAATATATAGGAACCAAATCTTTTTGACCAAGTCGTTCTAATTCTGGAATAGTCACACGTCCAATATTTTACTGCTGACTTTGTCTGAAAGTACTCTAGCCACATCGTTTTATTTTATCACAACGAGACTGAAATAGTCTCGTTGTGATAACATTAAATTCATCAAGTAAAAATAGTGCATTCACACTAATGCATTCACACTATGAAAAACAACATTTTTTGTTGTTGCTTGAAGTGTAATGTCAAGATGAGCAGCACCTACACAACACCTGATCATACTCAGCTATTTATCAACATTTATAACATTATATTGTGTATAATATCTCATTAGGAGAATGGCAGTGCTAGAATAGTGACGCTGTTGAAGAGACTGAAGAGGCTCAGGTGAGATCTTCAGTTAATTTATTGAAAGATGTATTACCCTGTAATTACTCTTTAAATACACTAAACAATTTTATTATGAAAAGAGCAGAACAGGAACAGATAGGAGAGCCAAGTGGAGCTTCAGGGGGTGAAGATATAAAAATCATATTACCGTATTTTTCGGACAATAAGCTGCTACTTTTCCCCCCACTCTTTGAACCGTGTGGCTGATAGCCCGGTGTGGGTTTTCTGTGGATTTTTCTTCATCCAGGGGGCTCTTTAGCAGAAAATTGAACCATTGGAAGTCAAAATTGGAAATCAAAAACTGTCTGTCTAAGGCCCCATATTACCTTGGGCCGGCCCTGCATGAACAGCTGCTGCAATGCGCATCTCTGGAATCTACCTGGAATCTACCTGGAATTCCCTGGTGGCTCCTATACCAGTCCACCGATGCTTTGGGGACATTTTGGTTAATTTAATTGTGGCATGTTTGGCTTTTTGCTGCGGTTCTAATTATTGCTCCAGTATTTTCTCTGATCTTTATTTTGTGAACTCTTAATGCTCTGGGCCGAATCTTGCTTTAACACTTGAGGTTCTGCAATAACTTCTATTTACAGCCACTCACCTCCAGCCCAGATCCCGTCAGCAGCGGCTTTAACCCGCCTGGTAGAAACGTTAAGGAGAAGCAGAGCGAACAGTCAGCAGGTGGTACCAGGTGGTACCGGGGCTTTGAGTACTCGTGATGACAGTCGCAGTACCGTGTCTTATATCAGGATGTCTGATATGAAGACAGACATTCTTTCTATCTGTCAGGGGGACCGACTCAGACTGCCTGTAGCGAACCGGGTATTTAGCAGAATGATTAAGTGAAAGTCAGAAGTTTTCTCTGCAGCCGAAGCATTTCTGTTTAGGGGCGAGGAGGGTTTTTTCCGCTATTGCGAGGACAATTATGAAAATATAAATAGAAACAGTTTTTCTAACGTCAACATTAGACCTACGTTTTTATTCACAAAACAAGGTAAAAAAAATGCATATATATATATATATATATATGTTCTTGCCCATAATTTTATAGTTAGTTGGCACAGATCCGCCCCCCTCCTCCTCACCATGGACCCAGTGTCTGAACAACGTGGAGGAAGAGAAACTGAGTCATTATTAGACTGAGGGCAGCCAGACTAGTTTATTTTGCTAAATTATGATATTTCACTAATCATTATTGCTGAGGGAAACAACCAGGCCTACTGACAGATTAAAAAAGTAAAAAATTGGGGTGTGCCGTGGTGGTGTAGGGGTTAGCGCGACCCATGTTTGGAGGCCTTGAGTCCTTGACGCGGCCGTCGCGAATTTGACTCCCGGACCCGGCGACATTTGCGGCATGTCTTCCCCCTCTCTTTCCCCCGTTACATATAAGGGACACTAGACCCCCTGGAGGGGTTAAAATAAAAACAAGCCTCAAAAAGGGCACTTGGGGCATCAAGGATAAAAGGGGAAGCTCAATCCCCCTTCGCCCCCCTCTGCACGTGCCTGCTACACTGTCCTTGAAAACCTCTGGCAAAAATACAGACAGTAGCTGTAAACAATCACAATGACTTTTAATAGGGGCATTAAAACAAATATCAGACAGATGGGCTGGTATCATCGCAGACCCGGTGTTCCTCTCCGGGTCTGCGGAGAGGAACACCACAGACCCATCAGAACCTAAAGAAGAGACATCAGTCTCTTCATCCCTCAGTCGTTTCCTGAGACCGAAAAATAATATAAATGACAATTTAAAGAAGACATCATACAAATAGATTAATAGTAGATAAGTAAATATTGTGAAAAGAACATTAAAAATGTTTGTTAGGATTGTGTAGGAAAAATGTTATCTTTTATAAATACAGTGTGTTGTGGTCAATATTATTTAATCATTTTGATGACACGATGACACGTTCGCATACACCTCAAAAAGTATGTAGTTGTGCCCCTGATTATAGTCAGAAAGGAGAACAGAAGAAGACTGATGTCAGGTTGATTTTTTTTTCACTTTTCATTGGATTTGTTTTTCTGTTTGGCTCTAAAATAAACATCTTTATGTTGTTTTTATATACCTTAGCTGTCCATCTCTGAGGCCATTTTATGTTATGTAAGTTTAGGAGCAGCAGAGAGGAGACATGAAAAGGAAAGGCCTTGAGGAGAGTGCTAGATTTGGAAATAATATTCCAGATGTATATACTCAAAATTAACTTTAAGGACTGTGAGATTCTTTTGTTTTCTTCTGGAATGTGTGTTTTTGTGAGAGATGTCTGCAGGAAGCTGATAAGTGTGCTAAATTGGAAGCAGATGCCAGCCACTCTGGAGACAAAACTAAGAGCTGGCCTGATAAGAAAAACACCCAAAGGCTAAAGGTCAAAGCCTGTGACCTAGAGACACGGGAACTGCCTTGAAACCTCACATGCACTAAGACAGGAGATTCCATTGTCCATCCATCCATCCATCTTCTTCCGCTTATCCGAGGTCGGGTCGCGGGGGTAGCAGCTTCAGAAGGGAGGCCCAGACTTCCCTCTCCCCGGCCACTTCTTCTAGCTCTTCCGGGGGAATCCCGAGACGTTCCCAGGCCAGCCGACAGACATAGTCCCTCCAGCGTGTCCTGGGTCTTCCCCGGGGCCTCCTCCCGGTGGGACGTGCCCGGAACACCTCACCAGGGAGGCGTCCAGGAGGCATCCTGACCAGATGCCCAAGCCACCTCAATTGGCTCCTCTCGATGTGAAGGAGCAGCGGCTCTACTCTGAGTCCCTCCCGGATGACTGAGCTTCTCACCCTATCTCTAAGGGAGAGCCCAGCCACCCTACGGAGGAAACCCATTTCGGCCGCTTGTATCCGCGATCTCGTTCTTTCGGTCATGACCCAAAGCTCATGACCATAGATGAGGGTGGGAACGTAGATCGACCGGTAAATCGAGAGCTTCGCTTTTTGGCTCAGCTCTCTCTTCACCACGACGGACCGGTACAGCGCCCGCTTGACAGCAGACGCTGCGCCAATCCGCCTGTCGATCTCCCGCTCCCTTCTTCCCCCATTCGTGAACAAGATCCCGAGATACTTAAACTCCTCCACTTGGGGCAGGACACCCCCCCTGACCTGGAGAAGGCACTCTACCCTTTTCCGGCTCAAGACCATGGCCTCGGATTTGGAGGCACTGATCCCCATCCCGGCCGCTTCACACTCGGCTGCGAACCGCTCCAGCGAGAGCTGCAGATCACGATCTGATGAAGCCAAAAGGACCACATCGTCTGCGAAAAGCAGAGATGAGATCCTAAGGCCACCAAATCGGATCCCCTCAACACCTTGGCTGCGCCTAGAAATTCTGTCCATGAAAGTGATGAACAGAATCGGTGACAAAGGGCAGCCCTGGCGGAGTCCAACTCTCACCGGAAACGAGCCCGACTTACTGCCGGCAATGCAGACCAGACTCTGACACCGGTCATACAGGGACCTGACAGCCCGTATCAAAGGGCCCGGTACCCCATACTCCCGGAGAACCCCCCACAGGGCTTCCCGAGGGACACGGTCGAACGCCTTCTCCAAATCCACAAAACACATGTAGACTGGTTGGGCGAACTCCCATGCACCCTCCAGGACCCTGCCGAGGGTGTAGAGCTGGTCCAGTGTTCCACGACCAGGACGAAAACCACACTGCTCATCCTGAATCCGAGGTTCGACTATCCGACGGACCCTCCTCTCCAGGACCCCTGAATAGACCTTGCCAGGGAGGCTTAAGAGTGTGACCCCTCTATAATTGGAGCACACCCTCCGGTCCCCCTTTTTGAACAGGGGGACCACCACCCCAGTCTGCCAATCCAGGGGAACTGCCCCCGATGTCCATGCGATATTGCAGAGTCGCGTCAACCAACACAACCCTACAACATCTAGAGCCTTAAGGAACTCTGGGCGGATCTCATCCACCCCCGGGGCCTTGCCACCGAGGAGCTTTTTAACCACCTCGGCGACCTCGCCCCCAGAGATTGGAGAGCCCAACCCAGAGTCCCCAGGCTCCGCTTCCTCAGTGGAAGGCATGTTGGTGGGATTGAGGAGGTCTTCAAAGTACTCTGCCCACCGGCCCACAACGTCCCGAGTAGAGGTCAGCAGCACACCATCCCCACTATAAACAGTGTTGGTGCTGCACCGCTTCCCCCCCCTGAGACGCCGGATGGTGGACCAGAATCGCCTCGAAGCCGTACGGAAGTCTTTCTCCATGGCCTCTCCAAACTCCTCCCACGCCCGAGTTTTTGCCTCAGCAACCGCCCGAGCCGCATGCCGCTTCGCCCGCCGGTACCCATCAGCTGCTTCCGGAGTCCCACAGGCCAAAAAGGCCCGATAGGACTTCTTCTTCAGCCTGACGGCATCCCTCACCGAAGGTGTCCACCAGCGGGTTCGAGGGTTGCCGCCGCGACAGGCACCGACAACCTTGCGGCCACAGCTCCGATCGGCCGCCTCGACAATGGAGGCACGGAACACGGTCCACTCAGACTCCATGTCCCCCACCTCCCCCGGGACGTGTTCGAAGTTTTGCCGGAGATGGGAGTTAAAGCTCCGTCTCACAGGGGATTCCGCCAGACGTTCCCAGCAGACCCTCACAACACGTTTGGGCCTGCCAGGTCTGACCGGCTTTCGCCCCCACCACCGGAGCCAACTCACCACCAGGTAGTGGTCAGTGGACAGCTCCGCACCTCTCTTCACCCGAGTGTCCAAGACATACGGCCGCAGATCCGATGAAACGATGACAAAGTCGATCATCGAACTGCGGCCTAGGGTGTCCTGGTGCCAAGTGCACATATGGACACCCTTATGCTTGAACATGGTGTTCGTTATGGACAATCCATGGCGAGCACAGAAGTCCAGCAACAGAACACCGCTCGAGTTCAGGTCGGGCGGGCCGTTCCTCCCAACCACGCCCCTCCAGGTCTCACTGTCATTGCCCACGTGAGCGTTGAAGTCCCCCAGCAGAACAAGGGAGTCCCCAGGAGGAGCACTCTCCAGTACCCCCTCTAAGGACTCCAAAAAGGGTGGGTAATCTGAACTGTCGTTCGGCCCGTAAGCACAAACGACAGTCAGAACCCGTCCCCCCACCCGTAGGCGGAGGGATGCTACCCTCTTGTTCACCGGGGTAAACCCCAACGTACAGGCGCCGAGATGGGGAGCAACAAGTATGCCCACTCCTGCCCGACGCCTCTCACCGTGGGCAACTCCAGAGTGGAAGTATGTCCAGCCCCTCTCAAGGAGACTGGTTCCAGAACCAGAGCCGTGCGTCGAGGCCGACTATTTCTAGCCGGAACCTCTCGACCTCACACACTAGCTCCGGTTCCTTCCCCACCAGAGAGGTGACATTCCACGTCCCAAGAGCCAGTTTCTGCAACCGAGGATCGGACCGCCAGGGTCCCCTCCCTCTGCTGCCACCCATCCCACACTGCACCCGACCCCTTTGGCCCCTCCCACGGGTGGTGGGCCCATGGGAGGGGGGGCCCATGTTTCCTCTTCGGGCTGAGCCCGGCCGGGCTCCATGGGTAAAAGCCCGGCCACCAGACGCTCGCCATCGTGCCCCCCCTCCAGGCCTGGCTCCAGAGTGGGGCCCCGGTGACCCGCGTCCGGGCGAGGGAACACCAAGTCCAAGGTTTTCCTTCATCATTGGGGTCTTCGGGCTGCTCTTTGTCTGGTCCCTCACCTAGGACCTGTCTGCCTTGGGTGACCCTACCAGGGGCATGAAGCCCCAGACAGCATAGCTCCTAGGATCATTGGGACACTCAAACCCCTCCACCACGATAAGGTGGCAGCCCATGGAGGAGAGATTCCATTGTATAGAAAACATTTATGACTGTGTGTTAGCAGCTGGGTTTTTGTTTGCCCCACCCCTTCCAGCAGCTGCTAACAAGTGTAACCAGGGCTCTTTGATTCTAATAAAATCAAAGAGCCTCTTTGAGGCAAAAGAAATCTCTTTGAGTATTACTACTCAAAGAGAGTAGTAATACAAAATTATTTTTGTATTAAATAATTTTAATACAAAAAAATATTTAATACTTTTTAATTTTCTAAAAATGGTCAGTTTTTTATTTTGTTTGAACCAAAGTGATTTGGCGGATGGCGATGGGGAGGGAATGCTCTTAATTTTTTTTTAACAAGCATGCTCATTCCTTTCCGTTTGTGGGGCGGCTCCATGTGGGTGGGGTTTGCTGTTTGTGGGCGGGGTCAGGGTTGTAGATAAACATCCTTTTTTAAACATTATGATGGAGGAAACACTGATGTTCAGTCGTGTTCTTTGTTCTGATGCAATAAGTTTGTTTTGATGTTTTTTGTTTTGCTTTTCTAAATGTTTTTTTATGTGAATTCGCTCTGAATCAGAGCGAATTCACAGAACAGTCAGAACAGTCCTCCAAATTCACTCTGAATTTGGAGACTAAAAATCAGATTCTTGTTTTTCCTCTCCTCAAGTACAAATTTAACCACCTGTCTCTCTTCTTTTTGTCTGTTTGAAAGTGTTTAGGATAAATGAACCTGACAGAGGTTGTAAAATAAATGAGTGAAAACTGCTGCTATAATAAATGTATTCAGTAAATAGAGTTGACAGCATATGAGATGCATAATAATGTTTACAGCTGCAAATCAGTTTTTAAAATTTTGTATGATAAAAAACATTTTTTTATATTTAGTTAGTTGACATTCTGACACTGTACATCACTGCAGTGTCTGTTGTAAATACAGATGCTGGGACACCAGGATGTAGAGTCAGGAGCAGAGCAGCAGGTAAGAGACAGTAACACATAACCATAGATATTTTAATTAAATATTTGTGACTGAAAATGACAGGGAAAAAAAACATTTTGGCTTTTTTTGCCTCAGTCTGTATTTTTCAATCCTTTGAGAGCCATGGCTCATGTTTGGCAAGTTATTGAATGCAGGGCTGGAAAGTGAGACGGCACACTGAGTTATCAGAGAGGAACTAAGGTGTCTGTTAGATGGAAAAAGTATCATTTTTATTTATTTTTGTGGGCAAACTGTTGCACTGATGTACAGAGTTGTTCACGAACAAAGATTTTATTTTTAGATTTTATTTTTGTTGGACAAACTGCTGTATTGACATTAAAACTGCTGAGTCCCATTTTACCAGCTGTTTTTACTTAAGGTTTTAGAGAGAGACAGAACCAGTTTAATTGCCATTCGACATATGTAAATGTATTTTTGACCAATAACATATAGTGTACTTAATTTATTACCAGGGATGGCATAGTTCTTTTGAAAAAGTAACTTGAAACATCCATCCACCATCTAGAAATTGAGAAATCAGACTTTTACATAAGAGATGCTAGAACAATTGGATGCTTAACAGCTACAAAACTAATCAGCTTAGGTGTGCCATCTGCACTGAGAGACAGTAGGAGCAGGATGAGTGGAAAGAGCAGCAGCCTCCAGCAGCGCTCAGTGGATGCTAAGGTACTTGCTGGAGTTTTCTCCTGTAGCTTCTCCCATTGGCTCAGGGCTCATTGACTCCACAGCACTGACTGCAGCTCTTTCCACACTACATTTATCAGCCCCAATCCACAAAGCCGACTACCCTTCTTTCTATGCCACCTCCCTCAGCCCCCCCACACACGCACACACACACACACACACGCACACACACACACACACACACACACACACACACACACACACACACACACACACACACACACACACACACACACACACAACAACAACGGATACTTGCATTGTTCTGACAAATGCAGCCATAAAATCAGAAGGAAACACATTTAAAAAGATAAAAACAGCAAGAGTTTGAGATCCAAACACTTTGAAAGCACACTGTTGAACTTAGTTGTCTTCAAGGAGTCCACCCATAAAGCATACAATAAATTTAGTAGTTGCATTAATGAAGTGTAGAAAGTAATATATTTGTTGTGAATGTGTTTTTAGACCCCATACAATATTGAGAAGACTAAAACCCTTTTTTTCTCTTTTTGCTCACTCTGACAAGCAATACGTTTAGAGCAGCAAAGTGACACTGTTTCAATTTCATCACAGAGGTAAACAGTTTTGGAATATAAATATGATTTACTGAAAACAAAAACAAAAAAATTGGTATTTAAACTTATTCTCTTCATGGGTTTATTAACTCATAATAAACATATAAAGAGTTTATTATGAGTTTATGAAGTATTAATTTATTAAGCATTGTCCAAAAAGAAGGGAAACAAACAAATAAATAAAGAGTTTGAAGTACATGCTGCACCAAGGCAAAAAAAGATGAAAATGGCTTGGTGACATCTTCATGTATCGCTATACTGTAAAGCCTAATTCGTGATTTTCTAATGTCATTTAAATTCCAGCAATTTACTCTCATGACGGAATGCACTGTTGGACCAAATTTGACCCGGTGTTGTTTGTTGAGTTTCCAACCAGCTTAGCTCTGTCTTCCTTCAAGGAACAGGCTGGTGTTGTATTTGAACAGGATTTAATGCAAAAGTGTACAGCTAAAGCAAAACAAATTAGATAATACTCAGTCCTCAAAACATAATTTGGTCAAATAAACAATCTTATATGGATAAAATGGTTTAAATGATTCATTTAAACTTAGAATTGTCAGCAGACAAACTTAGACAAAGCATAACTATACTGATAAATAAAGCATATCAAATGTTCAACTTATTTCAATAATTGGAGTTATAATCCATTATAAATAATTGGATTTATAATGTCCCCTTACAGGCTTTGTAAAGCCATGGAAAAAAGTGATCTGACCCTAACCCTTTCTCAATTTAGTTTCGCAAGATCCAAAGGGACATGTCCAGTGGAAAAGGACGTTAGAGGCCTTTACTCCAGGTCCTTAAACCACAGGTACAGCAGGCTGTTGCTTCTTTACAGTTTGCAAATCAGGACACAATGAGAGTTGATGATGCAGTCCTATGTTACATGAAGTCCTGTCATTTCTAGACGGGGTTGGGGAACTGTCATGATGTTCTGAACTTTCCAAACCCACATGCAAAACACTCTCAGGCGATGTGATTAAATATGTATTTATTTACAGAAAAAAAAAGGAATGTTCAACGAAGGGGTCCACAGGAGTATCTGGTCTGGGATCAAGTGGAAGTGGGGCTGGGTCGGTCAGCAATCTGGAGGCAGATTTGATCGATGAGAATAAGGGGGCGAGATAATGGCTCTTTAATCGATCGGTCTTACTGGTAGGTGCTGGGCGGTCTGCCGGAGAGGGATGTCGGACTGAATATAACTTGTGCTTAATATAACTTCTGTCTCTCACCAGGAGGTCATGGGAGAGCGGCGCGGATTTGCAAACAAAGCCCTCAGATGGTACTAGGAACACCCGGACTTCAGGCCTAGCGTAATCATCTGGGATCTGATCACCATAAAGAAAGACACAGGACAGGTAAGAATGCAAAACAGGCAATATTGCTTCAGGGAATATCTGGGCTAGATGTTACCACAAAGGTAAAAACACTCTGGTGACGAAGTGCGGGGGACCCGCTCCTTTTATGCTCCCGCTGATGATCAGCAGGTGTGCAAAAAACACACCTGTGGAGAAAACTACAACAGCCGAGCTCATGAACGCCACCTAGAAAGGAACCAGAAGGGCTGTCGAAGCCGCATCTCCTGACAGGGACTGATGTTCTTTGCCACCCAGCCTTTGATTCTGAGAAGTAAACTGGGGAAGGTAGGCATGGGTCCTACACGAATTCTTTGGATTCATGACCATCTAACAGAGTGTTTGCAATTTGTCAGGTTAAGGAGTAATACCTCTGAGTCGGTGGTTATTAACATTGGGACCCCTCAAAAGATAGTATTATTCCTGTTTCTTTTCACCTTGTACTCTGCTGACTTTATGTATCAGCATCTTGCCACATTCAGAAATACTCCGATGATTCAGTTGCCGTGATGTGTAAAAACTGCAGATGAAAGAGTACAAGAATCTAACAGATGCTCTCTCAGCTTGGAGCTGGAGTAAGGGTCTCATTCTCAATATCTCAAAGACCGTTTCAAAAGGAGATAACCATGAATTTTGTCAAAAAAAAAAGCCTGGGCTTACAATTGATGGAGAAAACACTGAAGTTGTTTTGGCGTTTACCTTGTCAGTGAACTGGACTGGTCTATGAACACAAATGTGGCATATAACAATAGACTGAACAGACTTTTTTCTCAGAAAACTGAAATCTTTCAATGAGTGCAGTCAGTTCATACACATTTTCAACCAATCAGCTGTGGCATTGCTGCCACAACCATTGGTCTTTGCTATTGTTTGTAGGGGTAACAACATCAGTAGCATTGCAAATGTGCACAAATCTTTGTATTCACTTAACATCCAAACAACACAATTTCACAATAGTTCTTTTTATGAAATATTATATTTTACTGTCTTTTTTGTAATTCAAATGAATAAAAAATGTTTCTGCACACTGCTAATCACATTATTACAACTGAAAAAAAAGAATTTATTTGTACTAATTAAAATGAAGCTAACTTTCTAACTTGTATTCTTTTAAATTTTGCAGTCTACTTTTTATTTTTTTTGTTTTAGGCACAAGCCTTTTTTGAGCCATGAAAAGACCTGAAATAGGGAAGATAGACAAGGAGAAAACATGCAGCCAATGGCCAGAGATCAGGAGTTAAACCTGGTATGGAGGACTACAGTCTCTGCACGCGGTGCATTCACTCCACCAACTGAGCCACCCAGAGCCCAGGTCGTTACATATTGTTTAAGCTGCATGTAAGCTCAGACCACTTCTAGACCTGGCATTTTTTGCTTGATCTTATCTTAGATAAGTAAAACATTGGTCTAAATCATGGATACATTTAAATTTAACACCAAATTATGTCTTCACAATATCTATGTGTCATCAGTGTTGAAGTCTATTCCTCTGCATGAGCCTGGCACTAAACCACATTGCACAGGAAGAGCAAGTTGAGGGTTTATTAATGAAAGGGGCCACAGATCAAGTCAGACATATGATTATAAAGAAATGATAAAACTATTCCTGTTTTAGGTGAGATGTTGTAGGAATATATTGTTTCTTAATCAACTTAATTTGTATGGGGGAGCTAATGACACAATCATGGAGAAACTAGCTATAAAATATCAGCTAGTATTCTTCCATGTCAAATGGAGAAATACTGAAAAGAATATCAGACTAAAGCGCGATGCTGGCAAATGAGTCATATTACTGATAAAATGTACGTTGTTATTTTTACAACACCAGACACCAAATTTTGTAGCATTTCCATGCATTTTATTTTACTCCATTTTAATTATATTTTAGGCTTGGACCCTAAATACATTATGCTAATTAACTATTCCATACTCCTTAGAAATTCAGATCAATATGGGATAAATACATTTTTGATGACTCATTTTCATCATGTGGTGTACAGTACCAATTAATAAAAGAAGTTAATTCTGCATTAGTTTGGACTTGGTAAATAGGTTTGTTAAGATTATAAATGTATTCATCAAATATGTTTCTTTCTCCATTGGTGTCTGTGTATAGTGCATAAAGCAGAAGTTGTTGAAATTCATTTCTATAGTGTTTGCCTTGGAAACAATAAAGCTGTAGGAGATCTTCATTTGATTCCCAGCCAGAGACGGAGCTTTTAAGAAAAAACCATCAAAGATCCCTTCTTTGATACTGGGAGCCTTGGGCAGATAGTCCCATCAAAACACAAACATACCAACGCCTGAGTAACACGGCCCTATTGAAGGCTAAAGCCAAGACACAGTAATCATTGAGGTTTATTAACATAATGATACAAAGCACTGGGCCAGCTTTGGCTACCAGTCAATGAAAACCATGACCTCCTATAATTACAACTGGCAGAAAGCTTCCAAAGAGGTATTTTAGGCCATGTGTTGGTGAAAGTGTATCTGTGTGTGCTTGTCCTTCACATTAAAGCACAAATGCAATGTAAAATAATAACATGTTATTATTGTCTGAAAATGTGATGAGTTCGTTTGATGGCCACAACCTGACTAAACATCACAACAAGCAAGGAGGTTTGTATTTTGAAGGGCAGCTTTGTAACAAAATCAAATAAAAAAGCAAAATAATAAAAATAAATACATTTACATAGTATCTATACGTACAGTCATGGTGAAAACAAAGTACACCCCTTTTTAAATTCTAGGGTTTAACTTGATGCACCTAGGGTTTGGAGGAGTTGTTGCTTTTTATTTCTTCTTTAACCGCTTAACTGGCGGTACCAAAATCACCAAAAACAGCTGAAAAGGTATACCCAAATTAAATCAGCTGCTGTTCTTGAACAATTTGGAGTACATGCAAAAGAAAGCTTGGTCTCTTTATGAAGACGACATGATACAATTTCTATTTTTTCAGTCAAAAATATTTTAACTCTAAGTAGTTTGTAGATATTACGTTTGTAACACAAAAGAAATAGAAAAATGTTGCTTCACCCAGATTTTTCATTTTTATTTCTTGTAAATGCGCATTGAGTACCGATATGGACTGGAAAATACAATAAATCTGTAGAATAAAGTATTCTGCTCGTGGATTTCAAGACTGATCAAAATAGCACAAAAAGAAATGTCATTTTGGACATGTTTATTCATGAGGATATACAGGTGTTGTCCAAGTGTGCCATTTGGAATCTCCAAATGTCACACTTGGACAACATCTGCTATATAAACTTCTAATGACTGTAGAGTTACAGTGCTTCAACATACAGTCATCAATGAGGGTTCTAATGAAAGATAATGACCAGAGGAATCCTCAGATAGACACATTATTACTGATAGTGGAAATTACTTATAATTATATAAATTAAAGAGCATATCTGTCAAGTTTTGGATTTGAGAATTCGGGAAACTTTTAGCAGGTTGCTGCCACCATTAGAGCGGGGAAGGGACGGACGGAGAGGTGGTTAGTGTACAGTCAGACCCCCTCTCCTTCTACTTTGCCCCCCCCCCCGTCCGTATTGTAAGGATATGCTAACACCCCCACCCTTCCCCCTCACCCCCATACGCACTCTTACAGTACGCTCTACCCACCTCGCTCTGACTGTAGCAGCGGACGACTAAAGGTTTCTGGTATTCTCAAATCCAAAACTATGTCAGCTCTTACGGCCATAGTCATCCACTCCCGTGAGTTGTGAAGTTCTGTTGGATTAATACATCCAGTTTTGACACGATCTGACAACATGTCTCTCCGTTGGGGAGAAAAAGTCCTGTAAACACCGTTACGCATGAGGGTGTACAGAGCCTGACTTTGATGCAGCATAGACGCACACATTACGCATGGTTACACATGCAGCTGGTGGATTCATGTCAAAACAAACCCCAAAATGCCTTATATGCTTATGACAGGTCATGTGTTGGCTACACATCAGTGGCTTTAGATTTAGTCTCCGAGTTGACCAGTCAGAAATATTACAGAGAGAATACAAGCATGTCAAAACGAGCTCAAGTCACTCTCTGGATATTATTGACTTAGGAAAAGCCATTTCATAACATTATTGGTCGACTGCGGTGTCAATCAAAAGGGCTCTAGGCTGCCCAATAAAAGCGCCATAATGGACATCGGCAGAGTTTAAAGAGGAGAAAAAGGCAGAGAATTCAGACAAACTAGATTGGTCCCAATCAATGGGGTGCCGCCAATTAAGGGCTAAAACAATGACATGGTGGAGTCTGTGTTGTGTGTTAGATTAATCATTTTAGAACCTGGTCATTTTTTTATGGCAACGTTCTAGAATTGACAGAGCCTGTACGTTTCTTTTTTTACTATGACAACTTCTAAAAAATTTGAGTAGTTCTGCTCCAAGTTTGGGTTTCCTGCAAGTAGTCTGAGTTTTTGAGGGTTTGCCACTTTCTGGACAGTTATCAGATGTTGTTCCTTAAATCTGCTGGAGACAAGTTTCAGTTCTGTGTGCTCCAAGGATCACTGGCTCCTCACAGATCTTAATTTTTCAAAACCGTTCTATTGCCTCTTTGACCTCATTAGTATTTCCCAGGGCTCCCATATTCTTTTTTCTTTCGCTACTTGAGATTTCTGCCTATAACTACAGCTTTGTCCACTACCACAGTAGGAGACAGACTAAAAATCACTTGTTAGTCTGGATCCAGAAGTGCCACTGGATCTTTTAGTCCCTTATTCTAAACCACACTTGTTAGGGCTTCCTCCCTTTTCCTGTTCAATGTTCAGCCATACTTTATATAAATAAAGTAACCTTAAAGTACAAAGTCCAACCACAAGAATGACATTACTTGGCGATCTGCATCTCGGGTCATGTCTGGTAAGGTATTTTCTGTTCAGTGCCGGTTCCTGTAAGTTAGTGATTAGTGTTCACAATATCATTAAGTTTGGTAATAGATGATTTTTAAGTATTTGAGAGGCTGCTAAAGGGTCATGCAGATAGAGGAATTTTGATCAGGATATTTTGAAACTAATGGAGTGGAGCCAGCTGTAAAGCTGTGTAGTGTGTTCATATTTCAAAGTGGTCTCACTCTCACTGCAACTTGAGTTGTAACTTACTAGAATTTGTTTGGAATAAGTAAATAATACATATTTAAATAGCTCAACACAATTAATACTGCAAATGTGACCATCCTTAGCCCATCTACTGCAGAAATTATTCATGGCAAACATATTTAGCACTTAAATATTTAGTTGAATAAAAGCCAGGTGACCATGGTGGTGTGATTTGCTTCAGAGTAGCTGTAAACAAATCAGAGTCGACTCCCTTTCTCTTTTGGCTCATTAGAGTCCATGTTTGAGTTCAGGGTTTAGTGGGAACCTCAGTGGCTGCTGCCACCAATCTGTCTGCAGATCTTTCTTTGTCAGTCAGGTCAGGGTTTTTCAACATTATTGTAAAATAAATATTGTAAGATGTAAAATAAAACATCACATTCCAGGCATTTGAGGTGTTCTGATTCAAGTATCTAATGAAGAGGTTGATCAGTTGCACCAGGTATGGCTTAGACCACTTCAGGTCTGTGAATGTGTGGTCAGGGAGTTGAATTGTTGTAAGACTGCATTAAAGAATGAAGGACGGATTTGGTATAGAATCTGTTTTTTTTTTATTTTTATACTCTTTATTTAACATTTTTCATTATAATGAAACATAAAACACAAACAGAACTTGGGGCACTGATACATATATAAATAAAAAGAAAATAAAAAATAATTACAAGATGTTACATCTAGTTATGCTTCCTTGTTCTTGTATAACAGCCATTTAGACCAGCATTTGTTGTAAGAGTGTCCTTTTATATGTAAAAGATATGTCAGTTTTTCCATTGAGTGAATCTCTTCCACGACTTCCCGCCAATGGTCTAGCTGGGGAGGGAGTTTCTTTAGCCAAGAGCGTGTAATAGCTTTTTTGCTTGCAATTGATAGAACTTTAAAAATATACTCATCTTCTTTTTGAAATACTTCTCCAGACATCAGCCCCAACAGAAAAATTCTGGGGTCTTTGGGGATGACATACCCCAAAATTATCCCGATAGTCCGACAGATTCCATCCCAGTAAGGTGCCAACTTTGGGCAGGACCAAAATACGTGAGAGTGATTGACGTTCTGTTGGCCACATTGCCTCCAACATTGCTGTTCTTCTCCTCTATGTCTACTAGTAATTTGAGGTGTGATTAAGTATCTAATTAAGCACTTCCATCCAAATTCCTTCCATCTGTTAGAACTGGTAGATGTCTGTTGTGTCACACACATTGAAAGCCAATCACCCTCTTTAACTTTTACTCTCAATTCCCTTTCCCATTCAGACTTAATATTCAAGGTGTTATTTCCATTATGTTTCTGCAACCCTTTAGATCAGGGGTGGGCACTCCTGGTCCTCGAGGGCCGGTGTCCTGCAACTTTTAGATGCATCTCTACTTCAACACACCTGAGTCAAATAATGAGGTCGTTAACAGGACTCTGGAGAACTTGACTGCACTTAGGAGGAGATTCAGCTGTTGGATTCAGGTGTGTTGGACCAGGGAGACATCTAAGAGTTGCAGGACACCGGCCCTCGAGGACCAGGAGTGCCCACCCCTGCTTTAGATAGTTTGGAAACAGTTTTACATGGGAGGTGAGTATAAGCATTTGTAAAAAATTTTACAATAGTATTACCTTCTGGAGGAACACCTTTTTTATTTTAGTATTGTAAAAATGTCTTACCTGAAAATATTTAAATAAATTTCTGTTCTCAAGATTATAATCCCTTTTCATTTGCTCAAATGTTTCAAAGGTGTTCCCTTCAACAAACTGGCACAAAGCCACAAGTCCTCTATCTTTCCAGCCTAAAAAAGAGGAATCTAATTCTCCTGGCCGAAAGTTTGAGTTACAGGAGGGCCACATCAGGAGTCCAGTGACCTCTGTCAATTTGTACCTGTCAACCACCTCTTTCCAGATTAACAACGTGTCTTAAACTATACCATTCCCATTTTTGTCTGTAACTATTTTATCTCCCAGTCGTGTTTGGGGTTGGACCCCACCTTGCCTAAGTTCAATCTGTTTCCATCCAGTCTCCATTTCTAAGGAGCACCAGCAGACCATAAATCTCATCTGAGATGCTTAATAGTATTCCCTCAAATTTGGAAGGGCCAGACCCCCTTGGTCCCTATTAATTTGGAGTGTTTTAAATTTTATCCTTGGTCTGGTCCCGGCCCAGATAAATCTTGAGAGCAACCTGTCCCAGGCATGAAACTGTGCGTTAGATATTCTAATAGGCAATGACATGAAAAGATATAAAAAACGAGGAAGCAAATTCATCCTCACTATTTCCATCCTAGCTGTGAAATCCAGCAGTAACCTTGCCCAGGCTGTCAAGTCTTTTTGTATGGTTTCAGTAAGATTACCAAAGTTCAAACTAAATAACTCATCCAAATCTCGGGAAATAAGTACTCCTAGGTATTTTAGCTTTTTGGCATCCCACTTAAGTCCATAGGTTTTTCTTATAGATTTACTAGGGGAATAGTTAATTGTCAGAACTTGTGTTTTTGTGATGTTTAGACTATACCCTGACAGTTGACCGAACTCAGTTAGCGCTGACATAACTTTGGGGAGCGTTGTATTTGGGTTTTGGAGGTATGTGATTATATCATCTGCAAAAAGGCCAATTTTGTGTTCTATATTTGTAAAACTGACACCTTTTATCCCATCATCCTCTCTAATGGCCTGTGCCAAGGGTTCAATGAATATTGCAAAAAGCGATGGACTTAGACAATATCCCTGGCGGGTTCCTCTGTGTAATTGGAAGCTATTTGTAAGGTGCCCATTGATTTTTACCCTGGCCCGTGGTTCATCATAAAGTGACCTCAAACAACTAATAAACTGATTATTAAAGCCCAGACGCTCTAGTACCTTATATAAAAAAGTCCAGTTGACCCGATCAAAGGCTTTTCTGCATCAAGGCTAACTAATGCGATGCTGAGGCCCTGCTTTTTGGCTTGATTTAATATATGTAATGTTCGTCTTATGCTGTCCTGAGTTTGTCGGCCTTTGATGAATCCCGTCTGGTCTTCATGTATTAGATCTAACAAGTAATACTCCAGTCTCCGAGAGATTATTGATGTAAAGATTTTATAATCGACATTCAGAATTGAGATTGGGCGATATGATTCGCAGTATTCAACATTTTTCCTTCTTTAGGGAGGACAGATATTATAGCCTCTCTCCAAGATGGTGGGATCTCAGCTCTGTTCAATGTCTAGTTCAAAGACTCAAGCAGGATAGGGGATAGCTCCTTCCTGAACATCTTGTACCATTCATTTGGAAACCCATCACTACCTGGGCACTTATTACTTTTCAAATGTCCAATAACCGTATCTAATTCTTTCTGGGTAATGGGAGCAGATAGAGCTTCGTTTTGGATTAATCCAAGCGAAGGTAGGTCCAGAGCTGCCAAATAATTGTCAATAGCAGTTACGTTAACTGGTTCTGGAGTAGAGTATAATGTTTTAAAATAATTTTCAAAGGTCTTATGTATTTTATCCATGTCATAGGTTAAGTTACAGTTGAGGATTCTCTAATTTTGGTAATCAAATGCTTCAATTGGTGTTTACGAAGTTGCCTAGCTAAGATTCGTGTAGCTTTTGGGCCTGATTCATAAAATGTTTGTTTGGAGAATCGTAATTTTTCCTTAAGTTCTTTGAGTATCATATCATTTATATTGTTTTTAGTTTCTGTTATTTGTTCTGAAAATTCTACATTGTTAGTTATTTGCTGTTTTAATTCTAATTCCCTCAATGTTTTTTCCAAATCACCGTATTTTAATCTTTTTATTTTTTTAAGATAAGCAGTTCTAGAAATTAGTCTCCCTCTCATTACTAACCTTGACCGTGTCCCAGACTAAGGTGGGAATTACCTGCTGTTGTTGCGCAACACCCCCCCCCCCTCCTTTCTGTCTCTACTCTCTCACTCTCTACTTCCTCTTCTGAGAGGGGAGATGTGCTACCAGCTCTCCATCTAACGGGTTAATTGAGTTTCCTAAATCTGCCGGGATTTACCCTGTCCAGAACTGAAGTAAACTCTGTTTAAGCTGGTTTCGAGAAACGATTCACCTGATTTTTAACGGCCTACATTCAGGTGTCCCACCCTTCTTCCCCCTGTGAATTAGCCAGACTGAGCAGCCTACAGCCAACTAGTTTCACAGAGCACACCTGTTAACGGTCGCTCGTTCTCTATTTTACAACTTGCATTTGTTATTGAACCAGGTAGGTTTTAGTGACTCGGGCGAGTCCCAAGGATGATGTTTTACATTTGGGCTACCAGCAACCTAAAAACATTTTCCACTTTTTCCTCTCCAGAATCAAACATCACAGCTATTTTACAACCATCAAAGAACTTTAAGGTGACTCATTAACTGAATGTCCACAACATCTTTTAGATTTTCTTTATGCTAAATATTTTATTAGTAAGGCATTTTTGCAAGGGTCAGTACAGCTTAATTCAGTAGCAGAAATAATCAAATAAGTAAAATCAATCATCTAGTCTATCTTTCCCTACTGCTGACACTGAGAACTAAAAAAGGGAACCTTTGAGAGAGACGGACGGAGTTTGACGTTTCGAACCCCAGACCTGGCCTGATGATGAAGAAGGTGTTGCAGCAGGAGGAGGAAGTTGATCGGCGAAGGCAGGAATCTCTGTAGGTCTGATGAGCTTCTTCTCCGCATGGATGGTGAGGTCACACAGGACTTGGTGCTGGCAGGAAAAAAGGCACCAGTTCTTCTTCTTTGTCTTTGTCTTCATCTTTGTCTTTGGGGTCTGAACCCAGCCGATGAGAGAAGTGCGATTCGAAACCACAGGTTGCGGGGCTGACGGGTTGGTCCCCATGGGAGGACAGTCTTCAGCTCTGTGGCCCCGGCTCTTCTTCAGCTGCAGAGTTCTTTGTCCATCTCGATCTTGGCTCGAAGCTGCCCGGAGGATCCAACGAACGGTTCCTCTTTTGCACCTACCTTTTATAGGGTTTATCCACCCTTTTGGTGCGTTTTCATTGGCTGTCTGCTTAGACAGATGATCTCATATCCATCACTGTCTTACAGACATTTCCTGATGTCTGTGCTAATGTCTCAGGGTTGCTCAACCTCCTATGTCCATTGCCTGCACAAGGCGTTGATCATCTCTGCTCTCCTGTTAGTTCCCCGTTTTCCCTTCCTTTCACCTTTCACCTACCATCTACCTCCAACATATCAGTGATGTTTAATTGCAGTTACACCTTTCACACCATTTCAAGTTCAATGTCAAAATCACATTTATATTACATTTATTTTCTTTAGCTTCTCTGATTTAGCATTCATTTATGATTTTATAACCATAACTTATTAATTATACTTATTATAATCTTAATGTGAGTTATTACAGATGTTTTTCTGAAAAGAAACCAAGAATAATCCATGATTCTAATTATTTGATGCAAAGTTACAGTTACTTGTTTTTCTTGTAAGTGTTCCCACAAATGTAAGTATTATTACAAGTAAACCAATATTAATATAAGTATTTTACTTTGAATCTTATCCAATTACTAATAATGTTTAGATTTCATTCTGTAAAACTTTCATGCTTTGAAATTAGGAATAGTCTCAGCTATTTTTATAAATCTGCAGGCTGGAAACTTCCTCTTTTTCCAGGAAACCTGCTTTTCCTGTTTAATGACTCTCTCTGACTGACTATGATTTCTTATGATTAGATAGAAAAAAGTAGAATTAAAGCAAAGTTTGCATGAGACAAAAACAACACACACAACCAGATTTATTTTATTGATACCTAAGTCTACTGTTGGGCCTTGATGTCACTTGAGTGACCCTTATGTTGGCAAACAACGTTTACCAACATAAGGGTCCACTGGGAATCAGTACGGTGGCCGACAGTTGCAAATGCGCAGCAAAAGAGAAAACATGCAAACAAAAAAGAAGACACCCCCGAATGAAATGCAGCAAACAAAAAGAGAGACGCAAACACCCCCGAATGAAATGCAGCAAACAAAAAGTGTTGAAAACGGAAGTGCTCCAGACCACTAGGGGGAGTCAAAGAAAATAGTATTCATTTCTATCTCTCTTTTTGTTTGCTGCATTTCATTCGGGGGTGTCTTCTTTTTTGTTTGCATGTTTTCTCTTTTGCTGCGCATTTGCACCTGTCGGCCACCGTACTGATTCCCAGTGGACCCTTATGTTGGTAAACGTTGTTTGCCAACATAAGGCTGAAGGTAAAAGGCATACGCCTTTTACCTTCAGGGCTTTCTTGATAGCGATATATTCTCTGCGCTTCTTCACTATCTCAGGTGCATAATCGTGATCGAAGTGAATTTTTTAAGAGCCCACCTGGATCTTGCCTTTTTTCCACACTTCTCTTAAGATCTTTTCTTTTGTGGAAAATTCCAGAAAGTTGACAATAATAGCCCTCTGTGGTAGTGATGTGTCGGTCGCGAACGATCCGGCTCTAAGAGCCGGCTCTTTGAAGTGAACGATTGGAACCGGCTCCACAATGGGAGCCGTTTTAGGATCCTATTTGGGAGCCGGGTTTTTTTCTACAGTATATCGCTGTCTCTCCGCCTCCCTGTCGTTGTGCTTGTGCTCTGCAAGTGCCAGAGCCGATAGTTTTTCCCCACATCGGTTTTTTTTGTCCTGCGGTGCCTTGCTGTCTCTCCCCCCCTTCTCCCTCTCCTCCGTGTTTTGCTCTTCTGCCAGTGCTAGAGCGGAGAGTTTTTTTTCCCCTTGGTCGGTCCACTGCCCTCATGTCAAGCGTGTGCTCCACACATCTGACCAATCACACATAGTTTCAATTAATAATGTGGCGGGAAAACACTGAAAAAAAAGTTTATCTCCACTTTTTTTGTGGAAACGGCAGGCAGTTGGCCAAGCTGTATAGCGTTCGTCGGCAGGTGTTTATGTACAGACACTCACTCAGCGGTCAAGAAGCACAGAAAGAAGTCAGTGTGAGAACTGAATAGGTGAAAATAAATGAGTGACATAAAACGGAGCAAGATTTGGACTCATTTTAATGCTACATCAAGCTCCAGGGCAGAGTGCAGACTGTGCAAAGTCAGCATTTCCTATCGTGTAGGCTTGACAAACAACCTGCACAGGCACATGCGGACATCACACACATCGGTATTGCTGTAGCATTGTTATGCGGCATTTTTACTCATCATAAGTGCTTAACAATGTCAATAATGAAACAAAATATTATAAAATTAGGTTTAAGCTATTAATTAATTAATAATGTCAAAAATATATATGGGGAGCCGAAAGAGCCGGCTCTCCACAGTAAGAAGAGCCATTAGAGCCGCATCTCGAAAAGGAGCCGAAAATCCCATCACTACTCTGTGGTGAGTCCGGTGGGGGTTTACTTGTGTTGTTGCGCAACACCCCCCCCCCCTCCTTTCTGTCTCTACTCTCTCACTCTCTACTTCCTCTTCTGAGAGGGGAGATGTGCTACCAGCTCTCCATCTAACGGGTTAATTGAGTTTCCTAAATCTGCCGGGATTTACCCTGTCCAGAACTGAAGTAAACTCTGTTTAAGCTGGTTTCGAGAAACGATTCGCCTGGTTTCTGACGGCCAACATCCAGGTGTCCCACCCTTCTTCCCCCTGTGAATTAGCCAGACTGAGCAGCCTACAGCCAACTAGTTTCACAGAGCACACCTGTTAACGGTCGCTCGTTCTCTATTTTACAACTTGCATTTGTTATTGAACCAGGTAGGTTTTAGTGACTCGGGCGAGTCCCAAGGATGACGTTTTAAATTTGGGCTACCAGCAACCTAAAAACATTTTAAACTTTTTCCTCTCCAGAATCAAACATCACAGCTATTTTACAACCATCAAAGAACTTTAAGGTGACTCATTAACTGAATGTCCACAACATCTTTTAGATTTTCTTTATGCTAAATATTTTATTAGTAAGGCAGTTTTGCAAGGGTCAGTACAGCTTAATTCAGTAGCAGAAATAATCAAATAAGTAAAATCAATCATCTAGTCTATCTTTCCCTACTGCTGACACTGAGAACTAAAAAAGGAACCTTTGAGAGAGACGGACGGAGCCTGGCGCCTCGAACCCCAGACCTGGCACGACGACGAAGAAGGTGCTGCAGCAGGAGGAAGACGCCGATCGATGAAGGCCAGGATCTCCGCAGGTCTGATGATGAAGAAGGTGTTGCAGCAGGAGGAAGACGCCGATCGATGAAGGCCAGGATCTCCGCAGGTCTGATGATGAAGAAGGTGTTGCAGCAGGAGGAAGATGTTGATCGGCGAAGGCAGGAATCTCTGTAGGTCTGATGAGCTTCTTCTCCGCATGGATGGTGAGGTCACACAGGACTTGGTGCTGGCAGGAAGGAAGGCACCAGTTCTTCTTCTTTGTCTTTGCCTTTGTCTTCATCTTTGTCTTTGGGGTCTGAACCCAGCCGATGAGAGAAGTGCGATTTGAAGCCACAGGTTGTGAGGCTGACGGGTTGGTCCCCATGGCCGGACAGTCTTCGGCTCCGTGGCCCCGGCTCTTCTTCAGCTGCAGAGTTCTTTGTCCATCTCTTGGCTCGAAGCTGCCCGGAGGATCCAACGAACGGTTCCTCTTTTGCACTCACCTTTTATAGGGTTTCTTTGGCTAGCACTGTTGCTGGGCTTGTTTCATTGGCTGACTGCTCAGACAGATGATCTCATATCCATCACTGTCTTACAGACATTATGTCCTGATGTCTGTGCTAATGTCTCAGAGTTGCTCAACCTCCTGTCCATTGCCTGCACAACCTTTCACCTACTCTCTAAATAAGGCGTTGATCATCTCTGCTCTCCTGTTAGTTCCTTGCCTTTCACCTTTCACCTACTCTCTACCTCCAACATATCAGTGATGTTTAATTGCAGTTACACCTTTTTACACCATTTCAAGTTCAATGTCAAAATCACATTTATCACATTTATTTTCTTTAGCTTCTTTGATTTAGCATTCATTTATAATTTTATAACCATAACTTATATCACATTTATTTTCTTCAGCTTCTCTGATTTATCATTCATTTATGATTTTATAACCATAACTTATTAATTATACTTATTATAATCCTAATGTGAGTTATTACAGATGTTTTTCTGAAAAGAAACCAAGAATAATCCATGATTCTAATTATTTAATACTAAAGTTACAGTTACTTGTTTTTCTTGTAAGTGTTCCCACAAATGTTCGTGTAAATATTATTACAAGTAAACCAATATTAATATAAGTATTTTACTTTGAATCTTATCAAATTACCAAAATGTTTAGATTTCATCCCTTCTAGGACTACCATTATAAAAGTCCGCATGAGCATCTTTTTACATTTTTGGATGCTGCAGAGTCATTATTAGGAGCACTCCAATGTTCTTTACATCTATAAAATCCTTATAAGTCCTCCTTTCCAAGTTTGTATGCCATTTATCAATAATAACTGATTAAAAATAGAAAATTTGCAAAACAATAACAAGAACTCCATCCGTTTATAATTTTTTTGACATATTTTTGTAAATATGAAGAGTTTCCTAACTTTATTTACCAAAGTTCCCAATACAAAAAAGTTGCACACAAGCCTTCTAAACCAAACACAATTTATTTGGAGTTTTTTCAAAGCTTCGTTTCAAAGTTACAGCCAATTTTCTAAAAACAATAAAACGAGGGAAAATAAAAAAAATGCTTTTATCAGTGCAATCAGAAAAAAGAAGTGCAGAAGATACATTGCACATTGTACATCAACAATAAAATACAAACATTTAAATGAAAGTGTGTCAGTCTTTGTGTATTCACATGAGAAAATGTCTGTCCACATGACAAAATGTCATGATGAGAGCAAGGACTTTATTTTTTAGCATGCCCACTGGAGCTGTGGAAGTCCTTGTGGCAGTTCCTGTCCACAATAACACAGAGAGGAAGTTTGCAAGCTTCACACATGAATGGAGTGCATTTTCCACAAAGCTTGCACTTTCTCCTTCCCTTTGTTGCTTTGTCTTCAACGGATGCCCCTTCAAAAATTGCAACAGGCAGGTGCCGATAGCTGGTAGTCGGAGCTGCTTGTGGCTCTACTCCACAAAGCGCTACTGTCAGTTGCTCCTGGAAAGCCTGGTGTTTTGGAGCCTTCTGCTCCAGCTGTGCACACATCTCTTTGTGAATCAGATAGCTGTTTGTCACAGCTATATCTATGAAATGGTGCAGGACCGTCTTGTACCACTTTTTGCACTTCCGCCATGAAGTGTAGGAGCCAATCAACTGGTCGGATAAGTCCACTCCCCCCATGAAGCAGTTGTAATCCCTCACAGCTGATGGCACTGGAACATACAAGACTTGATGCTGTCCTCCAGCCTTTCCCACTGACTCCCTTCTGACTGCATCTCCTTTGAAGGCCGTGTGCACGGTGGAACACACACTGACCTCCCTCGTGTCCATCCACTTGACAAAAATGAGAGGTCCCTCTCTGAGCCATCTGATGGACCCTCGCGGTGATTTTTTGGTCAGGGCATTCTTGGTCGTCTTTGGGACACCAACTCTTGAATTTCTGAACGTCCCACATGCTCCAAACCCAAGCTTGTGAAGGTGGCAAAACAGTGCGGGGCTGGTATAAAAGTTATCACAGTATATGTGATATCCAGAGCCAAGATAGTCTTTGTTTATGAGTGACATTACAGCGTCAAACGACAGCCCCTTTCCAGTTTTTAGAGTGGACCTTCCAGTGTAAATGTGAAAGTCTGTAGTGTAGCCCGTGGTGTCGGACAACACAAAAAGTTTGATCCCCCACTTTGTCGGCTTACTTTTGATATATTGTTTTAGCCCAATCTTGGCTTTAGTGGCTACCATTCTTTCATCCACAGAAAGATTTTTCCGGGGGTGGTACAAAGCCTTACAGGCAACCCTCAAGCTGTCGTACAGGGGCGCAGTCTGTGCAGTGGGTCATAATCAGGTGTCCCTTTTTTTTGGTCGTTCACTGCGTCATCCTCTGGGTTACTCATGTGGACATTGGTATGGATGTTGAGGAAACGATCTCTGGACATTACTTTCCCTGGATATGAAACCTGAAATGCAGTTGTGGTTCTCCAAAAATCCTTCAATTGTGGTCGTTTCATTAGTCCCATGTACAAAGTAAGTCCAATATATGCATACATTTCATTAGCTGTGACATCAGTCCAACGAAATTTTTTTCCAGCAGCTAAATTTTTGGCTGCATTTTTGTTAGTGTTTTCACATAATGTCTTTATGGTAGCCTGGTCAAAAAATAATTTGAATAGCTCTGAAGGTGACGGAATCTCAGTATTGGAAAGGGGCAGCTGAACACCTGGTGTCCTCTTTGGACGGAAATGGAGTGGGGGGTGCAGCAAATGATCAGTCTCCTTCTCTGTTTTCCACTTGACTTGAGTGTCCACATGAGTTTCTGACCTTTTGCCTCTCCTTTTACTAGCTGGACCCTCCCGACTTCTTTTTCTTCCTCTACTTGCACCTGCCACCACACCGTTATTGTCCTCTTCATCATCCTCATTCAGATCGCCATCTTTCTCCTCCACGATATTGCCAGTACTTCACACAGACATAACATTACAGATTAGTTAGAGTTTTCAATCACACGTTCTGTGTTACGTAAAAAAAAAATAAAAAAATAAAAAATTATATATTTTTTACATATATATATATATGAGCGAAAAAGAGCCCACTTACATATCATGAAGTTTATCGATCCCTTCGATGAAGTCCTCTTCCTCATCAGTGTCTGCAGTATCAGGGTCTGAAGAATACCTCTCCTCATTTTGGCCATCTTGAGCGGTGACGAGCTCCAAGACTTCGGACGCAGAGTAAAATCTTCTTACTCCGTGTCTTTCCATAATTTTTTTTTTTTGGGTGTTTGCCTTGCAAGAGCAGAGCCAAATAGCACGTGCAGGAAACGGAAATGACTTTCATGAAATCTCACCTGAAGTCATGTGACATTTCATGAAATCTCGTAGTATTTCATTCTGTCAACGTCAGAACAACACAGGAAGTGATTGGCCAGACCCGAGCTGATCTACAAATATAGGGATGGATGCCACATCATGTTTGTGGACCCATCCTTTTTACTATAAATCTGTGAACTCGTCTGCGCGCGCACAGCAACTCGGGGGGGATGTTTAGGGCCGGAAAAGGAAGCGCAATTCTTACAGTTTAATATGCAAAAAAAAAAATTGCTCTACCTTACGTGGTTCGAATTCTACCGGCATTTGAAAAATATGTATGCATCTCAGATCGCCGGCGATCTGGTAGCCCTAATCGGGTTAAACTTTCATGATTTAAAATAAGGAATAGTCTCAGCTATTTTTATAAATCTGCAGGCTGGAACTTACTTCCTCTTTTTCCAGGAAACCTGCTTTTCCTGTTTAATGACTCTTTCTGACTGACTATGATTTCTTATGATTAGATAGAAAAAAGTAGAATTAAAGCAAAGTTTGCATGAGACAAAAACAACACACACAACCAGATTTATTTTATTGACACTTAAGTCTACTGTTGGGCCTAGATGTCACTTGAGTGATTCATTTTAAAGATAACTTTATTTATTATTACTGTTAAACTAAAATCTCCTGCATGGGGAAGTGGGATGAGCTCGGATTTTCTTGACACCCCCTCCACGAGGTCAGACCTTTCACATGCTGGGAGTCCATCACCCTCCTGCAGTTCGCCGTCCTCATCCCCTGGAAAGAGAAGAGGTTCGTCTGGGATGTGAAGATGCAGATTCTTCATCCTCAGTTGTCACAGAGGGCTCAGTGTAGTCATCAAAACTCCACTTCTCTTGACACCCCCTCCTTGGAGTTTTGATTTCCCCCATGAGGTGATGAATGTCGAAGAAAACTTGGATCGCTCTGATTCTTCTACAGGAACCTTCGCTGGATGAACTGTCAGTTCTTCAGGATGTGGGATGGTTCTTTAGGGAAGGGAAGATGGGCTGAAACAGAAGGCCTCAAAAAAACAAATTCTGGCTGTTCAGCAGAGCAAAGCAAAAAGCATAAGCATCATGACGCTTTATCCATAATCATGATCCTTTTCCATTTTAATCCATCAGGTTGTGACAGGAGTTCTTCTTTAGCATAGTCCAATTTCTTCACGGCCCTCCCAGTCCAAAGCCTTGAAGTTGTTCTTTGAACGGCAACCTTCCTGTAATAGTGGCCAGTCTACTGTAGGATGGCATGGTGCTTGATTCTCTGGCCATCTTCTCGTAATGTTCTGGTTTGCTGTAGCTAAGAACTGGCTTGAGCACTGCTTCCTCATGGACCCCTTTCTTCATCAGTAGTACTGTGTTGAAGTTCAGTACTTACTTTACAAAATCTTGGGCGTTGAATCTCAGCTTGATCCCCGTAGCTGCAGGCCGATCTTGAGCTTTAATCCAAACTCTCTGCCCTGTTTTCAGTGACACTTTGAGCTGCAACTTCCCTTTTCCTTCTCTGAGCAAAAAGGAGAAGTGTCTTCGCCTCCCTGCTTTCTGTAACGTGAACGGAGTTCCTCTGCAGGGGAAGACCTGCTCTTCTAGCAGTTGTCACTGTGTCCATCAGCACCAAGAGGTACTTCTCACCTCTCTTTCCTGTTATCCCCATTGGCTCTGCTACATCCATGCAGACTGAACCCCATGGGACTGTGCTCTTGATGAACAAACCTTCCATCCGCTGCCCTGGGTGCCCTGCGTATCGACCACATACCTCAAAGTCACACAGCTGCATCGGATGGGCTGAAGGGACATCCAGCAGTCCTGCTTGCTCAGTTCTTCACGGGGGTGTAGCACGCCTGCATATTCGAGGGCCTTATGCACGCACCGTACTACCTGGTCCCCGTGCTACTCTAGGACCACCTGTCCTTAGGTGTTCTGTCCCACCTCGACACCGGCAGAGACAACCTTTCTTAGTGGCACGAAAGGTCGTCATCTTTGCCCCTCCATAGGGCTTCTTCTCAGGTGTGCGCCTTGTCGCTGCACCTCAAGTTTCGGGCGGAGCCTCAGTTCTGCTTTCTTCTTCCATAAGTTGTGATGAGCTACTTGTTTCCCTCTCGCACTCTCAAGCTGCTTCTCTCGGGTCTGGCACTCTTGATTTTCCTTTTCACCAGCTCCAGCAATCCTTCCAGTACTGCCGTTACTTCTCCGGCTTGAGCACTACCGGGAGCTTTTCCTTTCTGACGGCATCTCTCTTTGCCATCTTGCTTCAGAATAAATCCCCAGTATGCCGACTGGTCGGACCCCTTTCTGGATCCATCGGTGTAGATTGCCCCTTCCAGTTGTCCTGGCTTCTCAGATGTCGCTTGCGGTCGTTTCTTACTGGTGGGTTGTGCTGGCTCAATTTCAAGCTTCGGGTCCAGCAGGATGTCTTTAACCATGTCTGCGTCTGTGTGATGATGTCAGCTGCTGGTGTTTGTTCCTCTGTTGCCGGATGTCTTCTCGATGGCTGCAGTGGAGGACGCGGTGTGCTTCCTCATCCATCGTCAGCTGATGATACTTTTCTCTGTTTCTTGTGCATGCTTGCTGGCTGGTCTTTTCTTTTCTTGTCAGCATTACATCACGAACCACTCCAGCAAGACTGAGCCAACTTTCCTTTGTCAGGGGTTGATGTTTCAGTTCCTCATTCTTGGAACCAACGTCCCCCCTTGCTTCAGGTCTGAGTCACAGTAGCTGTGTAGAAAGTTGATGCAGTTCTGTTGAGGTCTCCTCCTTTTCCAAACGATCTGGACGGCCGGCTTCCTCCGGTTTCTTCCCCAGATTTTCCTCCTCGAAGTGATCATCCATCACTCCGTCTCTCTGTCGGTTCGAGTTGTCTATCCCCCAAAGCCTCTCTTTGCGCTCTTGAGCAGGGATGGGTCTAGACTATGTTGGCTACTAGCTTCACTGTCTGGATCCGGTCATTTATCCTCAGTAGAAGCTTTCCCTCACCTGTATGCCATACAGTTACTGCAAGGGTTGTGACTGACGGCCTTATCAGTCACCATTAACTCTATTCCCTAAGAGTTAACAAACCAAGTGAGCTATTCAGATCCTCACATCTGTTTTCACTGACTTGGCACATAGGGCCCTCCTACTCTGTTAGTCTGGGCCCCACGTTGGGCGCCACTTGTTGTTGCGCAACACCCCCCCCCTCCTTTCTGTCTCTACTCTCTCACTCTCTACTTCCTCTTCTGAGAGGGGAGATGTGCTACCAGCTCTCCATCTAACGGGTTAATTGAGTTTCCTAAATCTGCCGGGATTTACCCTGTCCAGAACTGAAGTAAACTCTGTTTAAGCTGGTTTCGAGAAACGATTCGCCTGGTTTCTGACGGCCAACATCCAGGTGTCCCACCCTTCTTCCCCCTGTGAATTAGCCAGACTGAGCAGCCTACAGCCAACTAGTTTCACAGAGCACACCTGTTAACGGTCGCTCGTTCTCTATTTTACAACTTGCATTTGTTATTGAACCAGGTAGGTTTTAGTGACTCGGGCGAGTCCCAAGGATGACGTTTTAAATTTGGGCTACCAGCAACCTAAAAACATTTTAAACTTTTTCCTCTCCAGAATCAAACATCACAGCTATTTTACAACCATCAAAGAACTTTAAGGTGACTCATTAACTGAATGTCCACAACATCTTTTAGATTTTCTTTATGCTAAATATTTTATTAGTAAGGCAGTTTTGCAAGGGTCAGTACAGCTTAATTCAGTAGCAGAAATAATCAAATAAGTAAAATCAATCATCTAGTCTATCTTTCCCTACTGCTGACACTGAGAACTAAAAAAGGAACCTTTGAGAGAGACGGACGGAGCCTGGCGCCTCGAACCCCAGACCTGGCACGACGACGAAGAAGGTGCTGCAGCAGGAGGAAGACGCCGATCGATGAAGGCCAGGATCTCCGCAGGTCTGATGATGAAGAAGGTGTTGCAGCAGGAGGAAGACGCCGATCGATGAAGGCCAGGATCTCCGCAGGTCTGATGATGAAGAAGGTGTTGCAGCAGGAGGAAGATGTTGATCGGCGAAGGCAGGAATCTCTGTAGGTCTGATGAGCTTCTTCTCCGCATGGATGGTGAGGTCACACAGGACTTGGTGCTGGCAGGAAGGAAGGCACCAGTTCTTCTTCTTTGTCTTTGCCTTTGTCTTCATCTTTGTCTTTGGGGTCTGAACCCAGCCGATGAGAGAAGTGCGATTTGAAGCCACAGGTTGTGGGGCTGACGGGTTGGTCCCCATGGCCGGACAGTCTTCGGCTCCGTGGCCCCGGCTCTTCTTCAGCTGCAGAGTTCTTTGTCCATCTCTTGGCTCGAAGCTGCCCGGAGGATCCAACGAACGGTTCCTCTTTTGCACTCACCTTTTATAGGGTTTCTTTGGCTAGCACTGTTGCTGGGCTTGTTTCATTGGCTGACTGCTCAGACAGATGATCTCATATCCATCACTGTCTTACAGACATTATGTCCTGATGTCTGTGCTAATGTCTCAGAGTTGCTCAACCTCCTGTCCATTGCCTGCACAACCTTTCACCTACTCTCTAAATAAGGCGTTGATCATCTCTGCTCTGCTGTTAGTTCCTTGCCTTTCACCTTTCACCTACTCTCTACCTCCAACATATCAGTGATGTTTAATTGCAGTTACACCTTTTTACACCATTTCAAGTTCAATGTCAAAATCACATTTATCACATTTATTTTCTTTAGCTTCTTTGATTTAGCATTCATTTATAATTTTATAACCATAACTTATATCACATTTATTTTCTTCAGCTTCTCTGATTTATCATTCATTTATGATTTTATAACCATAACTTATTAATTATACTTATTATAATCCTAATGTGAGTTATTACAGATGTTTTTCTGAAAAGAAACCAAGAATAATCCATGATTCTAATTATTTAATACTAAAGTTACAGTTACTTGTTTTTCTTGTAAGTGTTTCCACAAATGTTCGTGTAAATATTATTACAAGTAAACCAATATTAATATAAGTATTTTACTTTGAATCTTATCAAATTACCAAAATGTTTAGATTTCATTCTTTAAACTTTCATGATTTAAAATAAGGAATAGTCTCAGCTATTTTTATAAATCTGCAGGCTGGAACTTACTTCCTCTTTTTCCAGGAAACCTGCTTTTCCTGTTTAATGACTCTTTCTGACTGACTATGATTTCTTATGATTAGATAGAAAAAAGTAGAATTAAAGCAAAGTTTGCATGAGACAAAAACAACACACACAACCAGATTTATTTTATTGACACTTAAGTCTACTGTTGGGCCTAGATGTCACTTGAGTGATTCATTTTAAAGATAACTTTATTTATTATTACTGTTAAACTAAAATCTCCAGCATGGGGAAGTGGGATGAGCTCGGATTTTCTTGACATTGCCAGAGTGCGATGTGCGCGTTGTATTTTCAAGTCAAGGTCCTCCGGTAGTTGTAGCTGGTTTCTCAAAAGCGTCTCAATATACTGTGTAGTGGAGTTCCCCTCCTGACCTTCTGGCACCCCAAAGACACGTACGTTGTTTCTTCTGGAACGGGACTCTAAATCAAGCACTTTAAGCTGCGTTTTCCTCTGTTGTTCGATGTAGAAGCACAAAGCCTCAGTTGCCTCCTTTGCCCAGTTCTCCACCTGATGAACGCGTGCCTCCGCCTCGTCAACCCGCTCTGCCAGGCCTTGTACCTCAGTGGCAATACTGTCCAGCTTACCGTTGATTTCATGTCCCAAATGGTCAATGTTTTGTTGTAGCTTTGCATTATCCCCTTTAAGGACAGTCTTCAAATCGCCTATGGCCTTAAGTATTCCTTCCGAGTCCATGTTCGTTCCAGTGCTCTCAGCTCCCAAACTAGCCACGTTGTCGCTAGCTTGCTTCAGACATGTGCTAGCTTTAGCGCCCGGGGCACATTTATCCTGAGCTTTCAGCATCTTTATCGATTCTTTATGACTCGACGTGTTTCTCCTCCCGTTCATTAGTTATTTTGTCGAAACAGTGAGCTGATTAACGAGTTTTGAACGGGATTTTCTTTTAGTAAGGTGGGAGAGAGGCTCTGACGCGACAGTCATTTGCTTCCGGAAGTCCTTCGGTATAGAATCTGGTTTAATTCCTATTAGCAGTACTCATTCTATTTAACAATTTAAACTGTTCATGCATATTTTCTATGCTAATCATATGAGTTTTGTAATTTCGTATGAGTTTCTAATATTTTAGGTGCCTAAAGTTATTTGTGTTTTTTGGATCCTGCTGAAATACTTTTTGGAAGGCTTCAGAAACTCACAGCTTTACTATGGCAATAAATACAGCACCGATATAAATACAGCAATAGATATTCCAAATATCTATTGGAACAGAAATAACCTTCAGAGATAAATTTCTCAACACTTCTGATAAGATGCTTAAATGTGTTTGTTTTGTCCAGTTGTAACTTTAAAATGTAATTTGCATTAGTATTTAAATGAGCATACCTGTCTCTTATTCGACAGCCATAAGCACTATCATTACAAGACCAGTGTCACTGCTCAAAAATTACAGCTCTTGGTGAAAAACATGAGGCTGAATCATTTAGGCTAAATCCAAATCAATTCCTCTCTAGTGGCCATAGGAAAGAACCAAATCGAGTTTCGGCTCTGCTAATACAATCAGCTTGCGGGTGGAGAGAGTATGACTGTGCCATCATGTCTTCTCTAATTTCATTTTCCAGGGCAGACAGGCAGGCGATAAGGCCTACTTGGTGGGGTTGGTACTGGAAGGATGCTCGTGGCCACAAGGCATAACTGGATAAGATCATCGCCAAATACCACAGCTGTCAAAGGTTTCACAGGACTAAAGTCTAGGGCTGAACAGTTTAGTAAAGGAGTGAAATAAGACAGTGCTGAATGATTTGAAATAAAAACATGAAATAAATGGTGACTGAAGGGAAATGCTAAATTACAAAACTGAGTATAAAAATGCTCATTGGTTTAAGCCGTGAAAGGTGCTTTTCTCTGTCACATTTGGTGCTAAGTTTCTGAACCACACATGGACATTCACAGGAGACAATGATGTTTAAAAGGTTTATTGACAAAGATTAATATGAATAAGTGCTGGTACATATGCTGGTGACCAGGAGTCTAGAAGACTTAAGGAGAATGAGAAGGTAAGTAGATGGTTCTGTAAGGATGGACTAATGACAGAGTGAGAGGTCTTAGAGGTTACGGTAGAATGGAGGACACCAGGGAGAAGGGAGTGGGATGTGGGGGTGTTGGCCAGTGTGGTAGTTAATCTGATGAGAACTTTGGAGCCTTTGAGTGAGATAGTTTGAATTGCATAAAAATATAAAGTAATTTACCAAAGGGGTTCAGACCTCTATTCCTCTTCTGTTTGTTCCCTTCCTGTCAGATTACTGTCAAATAAAGTCCACCAGTGGTAAAAAAAAAAAGTATATATAAGAAAAAGGAACCAGTATAATGTGTGGAATGATGTCAGGCTCTGCTTAATCCATTCAATTGATGAGTGTCATCCTCGATCAGTAAGGAGTATGAATTTCTGTGCTAAAATATTCCTTGCCATCTTCCAAGTTCTTTCAGCAAACAGTTGAGAGAGTTGTTTTTGGTTTGGTTCACCACCATTTACCTGATATTTTACCTGCTCTTCAAAGTATTCTTAAAAGTTTGTCTGTTATTCTGCAGCTCATGTGACCAAAACAGCCGAGGAGATGAAAAATTAACATTGTCTTGTACACAACCTCCAGTTGGGTAACCCCTATATCAATAGCTCTTCTTAAAAGATAGAGTCTCTGGGAACATTTTTTAAAAATATAGCCAGTGTTTTCAACAAAGTTGAGCTGACTGTCCAGGAATGATCCAAAGTATTTAAAATTTGACTACTATGTTAGTGCTAATAAATATCCCAAAGAGCAGCAATAAATAGTGAAACCTTTACATGATGGCACGACTCAAGATGGCCAGTCTTTCTGCCTCTGTGTACATGACCATCCTGCCTTTAGCTGTGTGAAGGCCATCATAAACCAGATGTCAGCAAAGTGGTCCCTTGGTAGGTCAGACTAATGAACGCTAATGGAAGCAGTTAACTCAGCACAAAAATGGAGCACTCAGAGACGGTTCTGCCACAGTGTATTTGTACAGAGGACCGAAGCTCTGATGTGAATACAGCCAACATGGAATATTTACTCTATTGGCTTGATGAAAAACATGAAGCGGAAGCAAAAACACAACTTTATAGACTATGGATGTATGTTGGGTTTGTTGGATTAAAGACTCAACCATAACATGATGTGCAGTTTTATTATGCTTTCATTTCCACATGCATTCCATTCCAGTTTTATTTATATGAATCACTTTAAAAGCAACACAGCTGACCAAAGTGTTGTACACCAAAATCAGAAATAAAAACAAACAGTACAAATACGTACAATAACAATTACTGTAAAACCCAACACTTCAAGCTGAGTTAAAAGCCAGTGAGAAGAAATAAGTTTTAAGAGAAGACTTAAAAACATGGAGAGACTCAGTTTGTCTAATATGTAAAGCTAAGCCATTTCACAGTTTTGGAATGAGGCGTAACAGAATGCCCTTCAACTTCCTCATTGATTTTGGAACAACTAACAACAACTGATCTACTGAGCTGAGAGAGAGTGAGGGAACATCTGACTGAAGCAGGTCAGACAGATGCAGTGGGGCGAGGCCATGCAGACATTTGAAAACAAACAGAAGTAAGTAAAAGCATACTTTTGTTTAAATGGAGGTGACTTTATGGTCCATTTTTTTTCAGATCAAGGACCCAGTAGTAGTAAATAATTAAATTGAAAAATGTAAAGTCAAGCCATATGAGAAATTGAGAAACTGTTTTTTTTCCCCTTCAGCTGTCAGATTCCAGAACTCAAGCTGCACCTAATGCAGCTTCATTTCATAAATTATTTACATACACACGCACTCCCACGCCCACACACAAACATCTATAGATCACATAAATTACTTTATGATGTATTTGTTTATTTTTTTGTGTATTAAATTTCTTAATCTGGGACCTGAGTCCACATTTTGTACCACAAACAAGTAAGGTGGTATGACAATAAAAAAAATCCTTGAATCCTTGAATATGATGGGTATCAGTGGGTGAATGCTATGGGGGTCATCAGACTAAAACCTGTTCAGAGCACCCCTACTTTGTTTCAAGTTAAATTAGGTTTATGATCTGAAATGTTTAAGTCTTAAGTGAAGATATCTGTAAGGGACCAAACACTTTCTAACAGCTCTTTATATCTACTCCTCCATATTATCCACTACAATTAAACTATGCACTAGTGAGCTCCACTCTCCTCTTTCCACCCATCACTGTATGAATAAAGACATCATTAAAATTCAGCAGACCCTTCTTTCCACCTTTTGATGACAGCGCTGCTTATTTCCATGCATGTAAGATAACTTTGATGCAGTTCCACAACCCCTACCAATCCCTCCCTGCTTCGCCCAGCAGCAGAACATAATTTGTTATAACATTATTAAAAACATTGGCTTCTGAACAGGAATGCAAATACACAGAGCAATGTAATAGATAGCATCATGCGTCATTGCCCCAGAGGGATAGCCAGGGACAAAGAGAGAGAAAGACAGGCAGAGGGACATATTTCACTTGTGCCATTGCCTCTGAAGCTTTATTTATAAATTAGCATATTATCACATGCATGATATCTCCCTCAAAATGTCACACTGGCCAGGCACACTCTTACTGCTGACTGAAAGAACACAGAAAGGTACAGTTTAGCTACTTCATGGAAAGGATACTTACACAATATAAATTTGATATCAGAATTTTCCCTGTTTCTAAATGTCAAGGCTCAGGGCTGCTATGGATGGAGTTCAGCCTCTGAGACCAGTCAGCATTCGTACTTTGCTGCTGGATAACATATGAGCTCTCAGTGGAAGGAAAAATGACTGAAGGCTAACTGCCATTGTTTGACAGGTTGGTGTTGAGGTTGAATGAAAGATACAACTTACAGGGCCACATAACTATCATTATTAAGTAATTTCAAGTTGTAGAATACAGGACATAAACTGTCATTCAGAAGAGGCTACCCAAACATCTGGAAGGGGTATGAATACTCTTCGGCAAACACTCTACAGGTCAGGACAGGATGAATGCTGTTTCAAGCACTGAGGAGATGCCAGCAGTGAAGGTCTCTTGGCAGATAATGCTGGACTGGAGCACAAACATTCAGGATACACACATTCGCTCACCCCCACACACAGAGTCCATAACTACATTGAAGAAGGAATAGTCATATGCTGGCCTCAGAAATGTTTGAAACTCTTTTGATCCAGGTGAGGAAAAGCAATGAGACATCTTCCTGGTGATAAGTCCAGTCATAGTTCCAACATAGCTCAGCTTTTTTAAGGTTTTATCAGCCTTGGTGGCCTTTATCTGAGCGTGGTCACACAGGAAAGTGTGTTCTGAGACAGAGGGAAAACATGTAGCAAAGGAAATTGGGCCGGCACTCGAACCCGCATGCTCTATGCCAGTGTTTTTCAACCTTTTTTGAGCCAAGGTACATTGTTTTCATTGAAAAAATCACGAGGCACACCACCAACCAAAAATGTAAATAAATGATACTCTATCGCCACCTATATTAAATATATAGTCATTCTTACCAAAGTGTATTGAATCGGAATCAAATAAACACAAAAATTTATTTTTTATCATATTTTATATTTCATATTTCAAATTGCACTTAACATGTCCACTTCAAAAGAACACCTGAACAGTGGCACAACAATGTGGTCTTAAATTTAAAGAGGTTGTAGAAAACTGAGAGAAGCAATAATATTTGGGAAAGATTTCACTGTTACAATATGAAGAGTTGTATGTACAAAATGTTAATATCTGTATATTTTACTCATTTAGTGTGAAACCTGTGCATGTTTGGATGAACACAGAGCTGATATCCTGGCAGGAATTGAAGACAGACACACATGAAGCTCTTCCTCAACAGCTCTCAGTCTCTCTCTGTTTTTAGTTTTTATAGTAGCCAGGCTTGAGAAGCTCACTTCACACAGATATGTTGTGGAAAATGGGGGCAATGTTAAAATAGCTTTGTTTGCCAGAACAGGCAGCAGTCAACCAAAAACTGTCCAAAGGTAGATCAGCAAAGCTCAGCTTTAAACCACGATTTTGTCTCAGTTCAGTTAGTTCTTCCTGCTCCTGCAAAGTCATGTTCTTTCCATCAACTGCTGAGCTGTATGGGTCCCTAACCCAGTCAAGGCATTCAGTGAAGGCTGAAGAGAAATAAAACGACATCTCCTCCTGGAGAGTTTTTAAATGTGTACCTATTATTTCACACAGTGCAGCAGTGTGAACATTTTGCCATTTCTTGGTTAGTGGGAACATTTCAAGGTCGTCACTTTCCACATGTTGTTGCCAGAGGTGCACCTTTGAGCGGAATCCTTTTATTTTATCCGTACTTGTGAGCAGGTTTTCATTTCGGCCTTGCATTCGTGTGTTCAGTTCATTCAGATGGTGAAAAATATCCGCCAGGTATGCCAGCCTTGCACACCACTCATCACTTGCAAGCAGCTTTGCGTAATCGGACCCCTCATTTGTCGGTTTCACTCTGAGTTCCTCCCGCAGCTCATACACACGGGACAGTAAGTTGCCGCGCGACAACCATCGGACCTCCGTATGAAACAACAAGGTCTTATGCTCCGCTCCCATTTCCTCACACAAAGATGCAGATATGCGGCTTTTCACAGGTCGTGCCTTCACAAAGTAAACCATATTTACAACATCATTCAACACAGGCGCTAGGTCTGCTAGTAAAGTCTTGGCCATGAGGGCCTCATGGTGTAAGAAACAGTGCGTAATAATTACATCTGGGTTTCTGTCCTTCACTCTGCTTACAAAGCCTTTGGAGCACCCGACCATGGCTGTAGCTCCATCAGTGCAGACACTCGTGCAGTTTTCCCACTTAAGTCCTCCTTGTTCAAAATATTCTGATGTGACCCGAAAAATTTCTTCTCCCGTTGTCCTTTCTGGCAATGCCTTGCAAAATAGGAAGTTTTCTCTGATTGCGTCTTATTAAGGAAGAATAATTTAACATTAACTTTGGACAAAAAGTTTGGCTCCTTCTTCCTTAAAGTCCCGGGATCTTTAGCAGGCGGGCTGCGGCTGGAGAAAGTGAAACCACGACACTGCGCGTTGACGTCACAGATCACAGAGTTTAATCCCATACAAAGCAACGCATGAATCAATTAACAAAGCTGCAGAGGTACAGAGATATATATTCATTACCTGTAACAGGAAAAATAGAAAAAGAATATATTATAAGATATTCTTTTAATATATAAGAATATATTTCTTTTATATATTAGAATATAAAAGAAAACAAGGGGGGGGGGGGGGGGGGGCAAAGACGCGTCTTTGGAGAAAGCTTATGCCAAAAAGCAAAACAGTGGTAGCATTCTGAATTTTTAGTGGTTACACTAAATTCTATACTGAGTGGGTGTTTCTTCAATTTAATATATTCAATTAAGGCGTTCCGTTCTTTGACCAATTAGAAACTCCCGTAGGAACTAAGGGAAACTTGAGAAGTCTCCTAATTTACAGCGAAGTTCCAAAGGCGCCTGGTTTCTGTCGAGAGACAAGGGCGGACCAGTTAATCTTGGACGATACCAGGTACAGATGTCCCCGGCGCCGAGAGTCTTAAGATAAGATTTCGCAGACACCCTCAGAATCTGACGTCTCTTCCATTATCTCTCCTAACGTTCTCGAAGAGACTTGCATCTGGTAATTTTCAAGAAATGTTATTTTTGCAAACCCCAGTTTTTGCTTTTGCACAGTCAGCCCCCCAAAAGATTGAGTTCTGCCAAAATAATACATAAAATCCACAGGACAAAATAAAGTATAATTCCTGAGCCATTTTCTAATAGTAAAGAAAACATTTTCATTCAAACAATTTCCATTTGCTTCTAATATCGTCACAGATAATACAGTTTTCAAATACATTCATCATTTAGTAGTTTTAAAATGAGATAATACAATCTTCAGTAAAAACATGGTATTAATACTTAGAAATTAAATGTTACGGGGTTTCAATCTTCTATTTTGCATTAGTTTTACACCATCGCAGATGCTGGCCTCCGGCAGGTCTCCCCCCAACTGCCTGCAGGAATGTTAATTTATGGCTCTGTGTTCTAGCTGGGCCGCAAAAGGCCCCATTTAGTGATCTGCATTCTAACCCCTGTCTGTCCAGTTCAAAACAAGAGTATCAAACCTACCCTTTTTACACATGCGTAAGATTAACTGTATTAAGTACTAAAATAATCATTTTTCCTTAACAGTCTCCATCCACAAAACGCACATTCGCCAAGAGTTGAGCATGTCCGCTAATATCAGTACACTCGTCAAGTTGCAATGCAAATTTCTCACTGATACGGATCTTTTCTAAAACCACACTTTCGATGTCTGCAGACATGTCATCAATACATCTGGAAATTGTGTTATCTGAGAGAGGGACTTTTGCTATTTCTTTAACCGCTTCAGGTCCGAGCATCTCATTTACAATGGCTTTGCATGCGGGTAATATTAATGTCTCTGCCACAGTGTGGGACCTTTTTGATTTAGCTACAAGTTCAGCTACGTGGTAGCTAGCTTTAAGGGCTCTCTCATTTACCTTTGTGGTTTTTCTCATAAAAGTTGCCTGTTTCTCCATGTGTTTACACAGGAGAACAAAATAGTCTGCTTTCTTGTTTTGAAGCGAAGGGTGTTTCGTTTGGAGATGGCGTTTAAGCTTGCTTGGTACCATAGAACTGTTGGATAGCTTTTCACCGCATACCAAGCACAACAGAGTCGGTGTCGTTGCATCCCCGGTAAAAGTAAATCCAAATGAAATGTAACTCTCACTGTACTGTCTCGAGCTCACGGTATTTGTCTTCTGTTGATATCCACTCATACTAGGGCCTTCATCTGGGTCCGAATTTTGTCCAGGGACCAGATCGGCGTTAGCATTTTTTCTTTTCAAAAACTTTTCCATCACTGTCATCACAGTCTTGCTAGATACAACGCTCTCACCGCTCCCTGTCACATTCACGCATCACTAATTCTCTTGTTTTAACGTACAATGCTATGTACCTACTGCCATCTAGTGGTAAGGAAATTACATGATTATGCCGCTAGTCCATATGAAGTCTACAGCACAGACACGCGAAGATAGCATATTATTTGCAGATAATTAATTTGTTTTCAAAAAATCTTTTTAGACCAATTAGGTGAAATTTCCACGGCACACCTGACGATCACTCACGGCACACTAGTGTGCCGCGGCACAGTGGTTGAAAAACACTACTCTATGCCACCACAGCGCCCCGTGGCTCAACTGTCCTTATTCCTTTTTTGTTGTGGTGACCGGTTCAGAGAGGACGTACTGGACCCAATACCACTGGAAGGATATACCAATGCTGAAATTATTTTTCTGAAAATTGTGTATTTTTAAAAAGTGAATGGTCTGCATGTGCGCTGTGTAAACGTCCTTGTGACCAGTGGTTGAAAAGGCCTTTGGCTCGGCTGTCAGCTGTGGCTCTGCGGGTGAAATCCCTTCATTGCCTCATCCACCAGAGTTCTGTGCGCCCAGCTCAGTGGTGAGTTAAAAACACCATGTTCTCATTAGTTATGTCTGTTATTAACTTCCTGGGTTCAACATTCAGTCACCAACAGACTGTTTTGTTGCCTGGTCGTGCTCATCCTCTGAGCATCAGTACTTGTTTCATATCTTGAGGTCCGTTAGATAAGTAATCAAAATGTGCAAGCTTTCGGAGGAAACAGTCACATTTTTATCAGAGAAGAAGCAAAACAAAGCTGCCACATCAAACTCCATCATTTGAAAGAAAATAATTTGGGACTTAATAAAACTATTGTTGATTTTGTGGAAAAAGTGATATTTTTACAAAAAACTTGGATGCCTCTCATCCAATCTTACCAACAAACCCTTCAATTTTCCAAACTGCACAACCCGATAACAACCTCCACACATGCTTCGATAACGCATCATGTTGGGCTGGTACTCAAACACAAGTGAAATAAGTTGAGTGACAACTTTGCGGCAAGATTTAGTGATTTTGACATGCCCAAGAAGCTGCTTCAGTTTGTTTTGGGACCCTTTTGTTGACAGCTTGAGATCACTGATATGCAGACATCATCTGCTCTGAGGCTTGAAATATGGACTAACTATACTGATACTGAGAAATAACCATATATGAAAGAACTGGCTTTTAATGTGCTAGCTGTGGCTCAACGTAGTCATGCAGTATGTAATTTTAACATAAAATGTGTTTTTTTTACATATTTATTAATACTATTACCTTATCTGTCAATATTAGGCATGAGAATATGAAGCTCCACTGCCTTCTATGGTCCTGCTGTCATCTACAGAAATACATGGGTTGGTCAAAACCAACTTTATCTCTGTTACACTGCATCTGGTTCACCATATGAAGTCTACTATGAAACCTTAGGGTAGTTAGCATGGCCACCAACGATGGCCAGATAAATGGTTTTCAAGAAACCAACCATCACATGTCTTAATTACTGTTGCCCCATTGCATTAACATGAAGTGCTTCAAGAGGGTGATTAAAAACCACATCATCTCTATACTGCCTCCATCATTTGACCCTTTCCAGTTTGCATACAAATCAAACCACTTGACTGAAGATGCCACCTCCACTGCTCTTCATCTGAGCCTGGTACACCTAGAGAAAAGAAACACCCACGTGCAGATGCTGTTTTTGGACTTCAGCTCAGGATGATCATCTCCAAGATCTGGTATGCAAACTCTCTGAACACTGGCTACCCCCAGGGCTGTGTCTTGTGTCTACCCTGATGACCCACGGCTGTCTCCCAGGTTTAACACCAACCACATCATGAAATATGCAGACGACACAACAATTGTGGGCCTTATTCAGGACAACAATGAAGTGAATTACAGAAAAGAGGTAGAACATCTGCTCCTGAACGTCGACAAGACAAAAGAGATCATTGTTGACTTCAGGACATCTCGACCCAACTACACACCACTCCTCATCAACGACAGAGCAGTGGAGACTGTCAGCAGCATTAAGTTCCTGGGGGTTCACATTACAGACAACCTTGGCTGGACAACTCATATCACTTCACTGGTGAAAAAGGCACAGCAGCACCTGCACTTTCAGTGACGGGTGAGAAGAGCTTCCCTCCCCCCCCCCATCCTCTCCACCTTCTACAGAGGAACCATTGAGAGTCTGCTGACCAGCAGTATCTCCATCTGGTCTGGAAGCCGCAAGGCCTCAGACTGGAAATCTCTGCGAAGACAGGTAAAGACAGCGGAGAGTTTCATTGGAACTCCACTCCTCCCTATCCAGAACATTGCACAGTCGCTGCGTAGCCAGAGCAAACCAGATCCTCTCTGATTCCACCCATCCTCTCCATGGTCTGTTCATCTGGTTGCCGTCTGGCAGGAGAGTCTGTAGCATCCGCTGAGGAACAGCCAGGCTCAGAAATAGTTGTCTCCCACTGGCCATCAGATTGCTCAACAATCCCATCATGAAGACTGTCTGAGACTGTTTGAAAATAGTAATTATTATTTGTATATTATTTAATTATAGGCACACTTGTGTTTTTCTGTGTGCTCCGGTGGCCAAGCGATGACAATTTCACTTATGTGTTCTTGTGTAATGACAATAAAATAAGTACGTTTTTTTGGAACAGCAAATTGTTTTTCTGCAATTGGCACATTGAGTACAAGGTTGATTGACCCTCCTCCTGGCTCTGATTGGGTTTTTTCACAGGGAGGGGGCATTTTTACAGTCAATGACAATATATATTCTGATAGCCACATGACCAATATCAATAGAAGATACATCCAATACAATGTTGAATAATTCTACTAAACTCAGATCCAGAATCACACAGCATCCTGGGGGATGTAGGCACAGGAAAGGCTTCAGCTGCTCAACCTCTGACAGCCAGCTAAGCAAGGTGAGTAAGCAACTCACTCCCTCACTTTTTGGTTACTAGCAACCTGTTGAGTTACCTTGAGAGCAACAATTTCAAGTTTTTCCACTGTGCCTCATAACTGCTTAAATTTTATTCTGTTTATAAACAGGGTCGTGAAGTGAAAACTGTGGATAAAAACAGGAAAGATCATGTCACCAATTTTGAAGTATTTCAGATATTTAAAACAAGAACTAATCAATAATTATCGATATGGACTGATATGACAAGTGTATCTTGTAATATACATACATTTTTCAGCTATATGCTCAAAAACCACAATTTAGGCTTCCAAATTCATTGTGAAAATACGTATGAAGTCTTACATCATTTTTAAAGTGTTGCATCGAAAGCTCTGCCAATAGCTGCATTTGCATTAATAATAAAATTACACAAATTGGAATTACTAAAATAAGTTTGCTTAATAGAAAAATTCATCACACACATCTTTTTGGGCTAAATTGAGGTGGCTTTTCAGGCGTATCAAAATTGGTGTTTTTTGCTAAACTGCAATGAAAACACTATTTTAGCTTCGCTGTTTGTTTTCAGCAACAACATGCTCATTCAGAGGCTCTGGTCCCCTGGCTGAACCAGTGCTCTCACATTACACAGTTCATCCAAAGTTAAGTTTGTCATTCTAAAGTGTTGAATCCATAGCTCTTCCGTAAAATCACTGACTACCATTTCCCATAAACGGGAAGTGGCCGCTCCCAAGTGTCAGGATCTTGTCACTCCAACACGAATGAAGACACTGTTGTCTCCTCTGCTGACTGATGCTGAATGCTAGAGCCATGGTTGAAATTTGAATATATCTCACATACTGTAAGTGTACATGCATAATTTTTAATGACATTGCGTGAACAAGCTTATTACAGAGTGCTTTTAATTACATTTGATATTTAATGGAAACACTGTAATTGTGAAATTATGTTTTTTGGCATTATCAGAATATCGTAAAAGTTTTGCATACATTTGTAATAGAGATGCAGGTAGTGTTAAATGCAAACAATCACAAAAATACAAACACATGTGTGGTCCACTGCATGCCAGCATAATGATAAAGTCAGTCTGCTGAGAAGATATTCACCATGCATTGATGATATGCTAAGTTCCTGCTGCTACATCCACAAAACAAATTCCCCTGCTCCTGTATCTTTGAGACACACAGACTCACAAACCTAACCAGATACACATTTGTACTCATTCAGGGCTTTTTGCTTTCCCAGCTTTCCTTCTCTGATTGGAATTAGTGAATTATGCTTTTGGACTTTGGCCAGCTGTGCAGGATTAAATTATTCATAAATGTTAATAGGCCCTGGCTCTCTCTCTCTCACACAGTCTCTCGAGCTCATTTCTTCAATCCTCCTCATGGGCCTTAGCTCATATAGCCCATGCTGGAGAGATAATATTGACCTTTTCATTGGGGCATGTTATTAGGAGCTACTCTCTATTAAAACAAATGATGACATTGTCTGTAAAACATAATACAATAAGTCATTTCAAAGGGATTACTTTTGACTCCACAAAGCGAAAGAAGGAAGAATCCAGTGCAGTTCTAGAAAGTGACACCACTGTCAGAAAGTCCAGCTCCACTGCAATGATGTCACTGGCCTTCCGGATCAGTTTGTTCAGTCTGTCCTCCACCTTCAGCCTGCTGCCCCAGCATACCACAGCACACAGGATGGCCCTGGCAACCACAAAGTCATAAAACAGCCTGAGCAAAGTCCAAGAGATGTTGAATGACCTCAGCTGCCTCCGAAAGTAGAGGCGACTTTGGCCCTTCCTGTACACAGCATCAGTGTTCTTGACCCAGTCCAGTTTTTTATCAATGTGGACACCCAGATATTTACAGTTCTCCACAGGGACACAACTACATACTTTCTGAGGTGTATGTTCATATGGGGCGGAGACAACAACAACCACCTGTCATTTTAGGCTAGCTTAAGCTAACCTGAATATTTACAACTCTCTTGTTGATACACTGACATTACTTACCTACTGTCTTTCAACCACTTTGAAAAGCTTTTCTTCGTCTCTCCAACATTTATATCCTTCCCCCTCTTCCGTTTTCTGTTTTGTGCCCCGGAGTTTTTTTCTGCTGCTCCTGTTGTCTTTAGCTCCCTGTTGTCGAGTGCACTACTACAATTCAAATAAAAAATTTAAAAAAACGAGCCTCAGCGCATTCTCGGAGGGGCGCGTGCCCACGCTACCTGTATGGGAGAGGAGCGCCTAATAATGTTCCTCTGTTATTGATCATTTCATACACAAACAGCTGTTAAGTACATAAAATGCTGACTAGAAAAAAAATTCCTCACATCGTTTTTGTGCACCCTCTAGTGCAGCGCCCCTTGCGTTGCATACAGTGCATACCCACTTTTTGCGCCACTGGTTCTCCACAATGTCCATACTGACCCCCTGAATGGCAACAGGGGTCACCGGCCTCCTGATCCTCCACCTCAAATCCACAACTAGTTTCTTGGTATTTGTCACATTGAGCTGCAGGTGGTTCAGCCCATACTATGTGGCAAAGTTGTCCTCAGCAGCCCTGTACTCAGTCTCATCACCCTCTCTGATACAACCAACCACAGCTGAGTCATCTGAGAACTTCTGGAGATGACAGGTCTCAGTGCAATAGCTGAAGTCGTATGTATAGAGCGTGAAGAAGAAGGGAGAGAGGACAGTCCCTTGTGGAGCTCCTGTGTTGCTGACAACACTGCCTGACACACAGTGTCACAGGCGCACAAACTGTGGTCTGTCAGTTAGATAGTCCACAATCCAGGAAACAATGGGGGGTCCACCTGCATCGCCGTCAGTTTCTCACCCAGTAGGGCCAGACAGATGGTGTTGAATGCACTCGAGAAGTCAAAAAACATAATTCTCACAGTGCTCGCCGGCTGGTCCAGGTGAGCGTATGTGGGGTTCAGCAGGAAGATGATGGCATCCTCAACTCCAAGCTTGGGCTGTTAGGCAAACTGCAAGAGGTCCAAGTGTGGTTGGACCAGAGTCCAGAGCTGCTCCAGGAGGAGTCTCTCCAGGGACTTCATAATGTGGGAGCAGGGGCCTTATAGGGGGGAAAGTTAGGACAATTCTAAGGGCCCCTGACCGACAGGGGGCCCTCAGCAATTTATTTATTTATTTTTTGTTCATAGAAATAAAAATAAAAAAATTCGGCCCCTGTCAATTACAAAATTAATCATATTGTGTTTTCTAACATTGTTTTTAGCAGTAAAAATGTAATGTTCCCACTCCCTGACCAAAAAACACACATCACATTTGCCCTGAACCCCCTGGATCTGCATGAAATGGTTTGTTCCTGCTTGGCACTTGGCGGTGACGGTGTTCAGCAGCAGTCAGTAGAAGACAAGAACGACTGTGGCGATTATTATGCTGCTAAGAAAAATTATAAAATCAGGTTTTCAAAAAAAAAGGGAGGGAGAGAGAAAAAGGTAAGAGTGTCGATTTGTAACCCAGTTTTTCTCTGAGAGGTGGGTAGACTGTGTGAGATTATAAATTATCAACCATTTAGCATCGTTAGCTTAGCTACAGACTGTTTGCCTCCGTTTATTAGCGTTAACTGAACAGCAGAATGATATACATGTATGGAAATGTGATGGATCAGGATGAAAGATCTAATCCCCATATATGTGTGTAATATTATTGTTAGTAGTATTTTATATTTTGTTTCTATTGGATTTTGGTCTTGTAATTTAATGCACCAGCAAATTTGTTTCTATTTTAATTTTGGTTTTCCTTTGCTACCAGAAACCTCCAGTAGGTGGCTTGTGAGTTTACACTCTGGCTTAGACACCAGAGAAAAATAGGAGTCTCTTTTGTGGACTAACAGTAGTTAAATTTCCAGTGGCCACCGGTGGTGGCTGTTGTTAACTTGTGCCTCAACTTATCTGATTTCCATAGCTTTCAGACAGACATTTATATGACTAGAGATATATTTTCTCTTTTTTCCTTTTTATATCTGTGGGTTTTTGGTTGAAGACTGAATCTGAAGAGATGCACAGGGCCTAATGAGCTTCTACAATTCACAGGCTTCATTCCAGAGTCAACATCTGAGATCAATATGCATTTCTGCATTAGTAGGAAAATGTATGCAGCATTTGCTTGGCCTTCTACATGAAAGAAGCTGTGCATGGGCCTTACAGGACCATTTTGTTTGGCATCCAACACTCCCACCACAGCTACAAATGAGTGTTTGAATAAGATGGAGAAAGAACTAGATCCCATTGTCTTTAGGGCACCAGTGTCGGAAATTCTAATATGGGGAGAAAGAAGCAGAGAAGTGAAACAGAGAAGACAGTGATTGTTTCTGTTTCCCTCTTAGATAATGGTTTCCTATACATTGTGAGTGAAGCAATGTCACTTATTAAATCTCAGACAGATGGACACTCATTGTGAAGCGACAACCTTTTAGCCCACACTGCGCTGACAGACATTTGACACTTTAACTAGCCTCATAATGTGACCTCCGAGATTCCTCTGCATAGCTTGAGCCATTGTCAGGGGTCAGTTGCATATTAGTGAAAAGCAGCAGCTTTATCTCATTTGGGAGCCAAGGGATGCAATACTCTATCCGCCTCCAGTTCTGCCAACACTGACAGCACTGCTGATGAGCATGTGTTTGGCCTGGAGTTCGTGACCACAGCCCCTAGATTGATGCCATGTTGATATTTAATGATGAGCTGCCAAACAAAAGGCAACACCAGACCTGGACAACTCTGATAGAAACCGTTGGCTATGCTAAATGTCATTCTAATTATCTGTCTCATTTTGCATTGAATTTGGAAGTGTTTTCTCATTTTGTTTTCCCTTAAAAGCTTTAGTTACCTCTTGCTCCAACAAAGCAATGAAACATCACTGTTTTTGTTATAGCTACAGTTTAGTTTGATTCACTGCTTCCTGTTTCAAAAAGTTTGATAATTATCATAGGAAATTATGTCTGCTCACAAGAAATAGAACACAGTTAATCTAAGAAAACCGTTTTGTTCCGATGAAAACCTTTTGAGATACTCATTGTTTTACTCTTCATATTTGTGTAAATATATTTAAGAAACATCTCAATCATGATGACTTGATAAATTACAGACATATACAGTACAGACCAAAAGTTTGGACACACTTTCTCATTGAATTCAATGAGAAGGTGTGTCCAAACTTTTGGGCTGAACTGTATCTAATCTTCCTTTCTGATAAAAAATTCTTGAGTCTTACTAATCATGTGAGTCAATATTGCTACAGTATTGAGCTGTTTGAAGAGTTTCAGTCAGGTGTGAACATGTTGTAGGTATCAAGTAAACAGCATCAGACTGGCTGTCTTGTCTGTCTGACAGATTACGGTGTGTTTATGTAATGATCAATCTTCTTCACACTCGTGGGTTATCTGTGGAACACCACAAGGTTTTGTGCCTGGGCCAATTCTTTTCACTATTGATATGAAACAAAATCTATTTATTTCTCATTTTGTACTATTTATTTCTTTATCTTTGTATATTATGTATATACACATAACCTGCATCTTAACTCGAGTCGAGCAAATCTCAATCTCGTTGTAATCTGTTGATGACAATGACAATAAATCTTATCTTATCTTACCTTAAAATAAATTGAAAATATGTCCCAATGAGGCTTGTCTGTGAGATTAAAAGTACATTTTAATCCTGCATAACAACCATTATGCAGGTGTTAAACATACTTTTCATTAAGCCCACACTTTTGCTTTCAAAAAGCAAAAGCAAAAAAAAAAATTCTTTTGCTTTTCTTTTTTCTTTTTTTTCCAGACCAGTGAAAAAAAAAATTTCACTGGTCTGGTGCCATATTCTAATTTTAAATATTTTAAAGATACATATAAATTAATTACTGAACATTACCTTTGTGTGGATATAAATCCACACAAAGTTCTTCAGAATAGAGGTTTGAGGAGTCAGGTGATCAATAGTAAAACAACTGGGTCACATGGAAGTCCTGCCAAAGCTTGAGAGGATATCACATGTTAGTAGATCTTAGGGAGTTTATCCCCCTTGAGAGCGCAAAGTGGACCTTTCTACCCAGAAACAGGTGATTCATGGAACAGTCTGCGTTTCTACTTGCTGTTATTATGCTTCTAGAAGAGCCTTACCTGTGAAGGTGTCTGTTGAATGTCAGGTATACATCCCAGGACCATACAAAGTCCGTACGATTCAGTCTAAGGAGAGAAAGCAAGGTGACGAGCAGGAGGGACTCAAGCAACTACTCACCTTACTGGCTGTTGTGTTGTGTGTTTCCTTCAGCCCTTTGGCTGCTGCCATTTTGTCTTCATATTGTGACATGAAACCTAAACACAGCTATGAGGCGGGGGAGAGCCAGTGCAGTCACGCTTGACCTTTCTCTGTTTGCTGGTAAAGCAAGACTACTCTTCATATCTAATGATGCAGAAGCAGTCAAACATGACCTTTAAAGTTACAGTGCTGTAGTATGTCACCACATCGACCCAGCCTGCATCCTCAGTGTCCACCAGCACAGACATGGATCGCTGATTTCCACACTTACATGGTTCTTAAATCAAGACAAACGGGTCAGCACACTAAACATAATCAGTATGTAATTGACATTGATTTGCGAGATTAACCGGGGAAAGTGTGTGATGTGGGGAAGGAGGGAATAAGATAGGAAGACATTGAAACATATTGTGTGATGTATTCTTTGGTTTAGACAAACCATCTGAGGCTAAGTACCCACCTGTTCACTGTTAGAGGGACACCAAACAGATTATTGAGAGTTGCAGCTTCCAGTTTCTAAATCTCCTGGACTGCTTTGGCAATAAATAGATAAAATACCATGGAATTCCTTTCTGAAACCTCTTTAGCAGTTGCATTAACATAGATAACTAAAAAATATTTTTGTCCCATCTTGTTTTTCCAGACCTTTCTGTCACAGTACTAGGACAAAGTGATGATCCAAATGGATGAATGGATAGAAAGCACAGATAGTGTGAAGGGGGGAAAATGAAAGGCTTTTACAGATAACAATGCTGATGAGGGAAAACAAAAGTAGATTATGGGCCTGATGTTTAAAATGTTTGTGTGTATAAAAACAGGTCCAAACTTGAAAGCATGGATAAAGCGGATCTACAAACTAGCTGCAACTAGGATTGCTTCAGCAAATTGACCAGCATAGCAGGCACAATAAATTTAATGTGTCTGCCCTTATGGATATGGAGGACATATGTTGATCATCAGAAAGTGAAAAACTGTGGTCCATGCAAACGTATTGACTTACCACCCGCAATGGATTTATTAAACCAGAACCAGATTGAGGTGCTGTTTCTGCGTGTATATTTAGCACGCTTGAAAAGCAGGAGCAAACTGGCATGAGCTCACTGTGGCGAGCAGGAGGCAGGGATACAATGAGAAAAACCATTGTGTGTCAAATATTTGGGACATTTAAAGAATATATTAAAACCATAATAAAAAATAGATTAGACATTCAGTATTGCTGAATTTGAGTTGCAGGTTTACAGAATAATTCTAGCACACCGTCACTTTGTGGCAGCACACTGTTATGTCTTGATGTTCTGCAGAATACACTGTCATGACATAGCAAAGCAGAGACAGGATAAACAACCATGAAGGCACTCACACACCTGATGAGAATTTACACTGTAAAATCAAATTAGTTATCATTACTTAAAAAAGCAGGTATAGATAAGTATGTGTGAATTGTGCAGTCAATCCTTGTACATGGCTTATGTCACACCCACTAATTGCATTTTGCACAAGCACTTTAGTTCTCCTATTTTCAAGGTGTAGGATCCATGGAATTTGCAACATTAAAACACATTTCTACTGGCACAATTATAAGATCCTTGTAGTTTCTGCTCACACTAATCCCAGCATTCATTTCACACATGTCAAACACAATGAACAACATACCATCACGGGACAAACTGGAGACAAAAGTAAGATCAAACTCTGACATTACCCTCATACAATCTCAGAAAATTCCATGTTCAAGACTAACTGTGAGGCCTAATTCACGAGATAAATGTAACATTTAATCCAAATCGATGAACAGAACCGCATCAAATAGTTTGTAATAAAATGTTTCTCATTTATTTAATACCTAGTAAACAAGCTCATTTCATTTTGTAGTTAACAGCATGATAACATTCAAGAGGCTGCACATACAGTATATACAGCATAATAATGATGAAAGTAGTGCAAAACAACACAGGTGATAGTGTCATTCAAAACAAATCAAAAAGTTCCCACATCATTTGTCTAGAATATTAAATATCTTTAGATTAGATAGATTTAATATCTTGTTGGAATAAGATATATTATTTTAAAGATAATAGATCTTTAAAATATTTTTAAATTGAGCGATAACCATCTTAGATTCCAGACCATGTAAAATTGCTCAATTTCTTCTGGTTTATATATTGATCTTTATTTTTTTATTGTCTTAGCTTTATGGAATAAATGCCTTTCTCCTCTCCTTTGTCTTGCACTGCCTGTCACATTGTTGTAAAGAATATGGACCAAGATGCTACATAGAAAAGATTATTTCAGAAATTTTAGTAATGTAAGGGAAGCTAAAGTGAGTCAAAAGTAAAGGTAGCACAGAAGAGAGATGAAGGGAAGACAATATGAAATGGGGGAAGGGGGTGGCAAAAGGGGGAAGCTTTTAAAATAATTATCCTGCCAACAGAAGGATCATCCACAGAGGGTGAAAAGAAGTGCTGCTTCTGCAGATGAGCCCTGCAAGTCTGCACATAACACTCAAAGGCAGGTCAAACATCACTATTCATATGCAATATCCACAAGACTGGGCTGATAATACCCAGTTATAAATTGCCTTATGAATGTAGAGATATAAGAGACATGATTAAAATATTGTTATAGCAACCATCAAACATTTTGTCCAGCTGTTATTCGTTCTTTCATTAAACATTGCTGCTACATGTCTTCAGACTGACAGCTTGATTCTCCTCTCTATGGGTCAAACCCAGATGAGAATGGAGGGGGGTGGATGCATTACAAAGCTCTACCATGACTCGGTTCTGATGGTTCTTGTTAAAGGTGGGTTCAATAGATTAGGTCAACGGTTGACGTGGTGTGGAGAATTATCTGTTCTCCATGCTGAGTTCTTGATGTAAGAGGTTACAGAAGAGTCAGTGAGTTGAATTCATGAATTCCATTTATTAATACCAAAATACAGCTGGTCCATTTCACATGCCACCTTTAAGAGGTAGCAAGTCAAAATGGCCTCCCAGAAAGGTTGTGATCTCCTTTGTTAGCCTCTACCTAAGCAACGCCCCAAAGAGGGCGTTCCCTAGCTCCTAGTATCCTGTAATTTTACCTTTGAGGGCGTTTCCTAATATGTCATTTCTTTTAGCTTTAGCTGAGCAGCTAGCTAACAGAGATGGAAGGAAAACACAAAATTATTTATTCTCAACAGTGGCTGCAAATTCTGGTAGGCTCACCTGATTTGGACTTAATTCATCACATCATTTTGTGACAGTAGTCTAGTCATGTGACCATGTGGAGGTTATTCATACTCAGACTTGTGAGGTGATCCATGCCCTTTAATGCCAAAGGGCAGTGTCTTCACATTAGCATACTTTTTTTTTATGCCACCTCCAGGGGGTCTTTTGTGGGCTCTAGTGTTCCTTATACAAAAGTATAAGGAACACTATGGGGGGAAGACGTGGCAAATATCGTCAGGTCCGGGAGTTGAACCCGCGACGGCCGCGTCAAGGACTCAAGACCTCCAAACATGGGTCGCTCTATCCCCTAAGCCACTGCACGCCCCACATTAGCATACTTCTAATATATATTGAGCTGTTTTTAAATTCTGGTAGAACCAACCTTATTAGTGTGCAATTGTGCTTTGAGCTATCAGCATAGAATCATAAGTAGTTAAGTATAGAGGAGAATATGGTGTGGATCTGTATTTGTATAATTGGTCTCAATACCCCATGTTCAAATCGAAGTCTTATTGCTTCAGCATGCCTGATAGTTTGGACATTCTGTAGGAAGAGTGAGGGGATGCCCATCTCACATGACCACTGTAAATAAAGAAATGATGAGAAACATAGAAACATTTGGGTTGAATTCAAGAAGAGATTTCTGGGAGAGGCTTCTGGAGGACTGCTCAAAAATACATTTAAATATATTCCTTACGGAAAGCCCTGCTAGAAGAGCAGAAGCTGCAGAGCTACAAAAGGTGCATCAATGTGGAATGGATAAAGAATGGGATGTGTCTCAAGTTTATATGAGCCTTGTGCCCTACACCAGACATGTCACTGACCAACCTCTTAGTTGCAAAAACTCTTGTCTGAATGTCAAGTAGTCAATAACCCAGCCAGGCACGTGCAGAGGGGGGGGCTGGGGGTGCTTGAGCACCTGCCCTTTTTGCTCCTTGCCCTAAAGTGCCCTTTTGGTCCAATTTTTTTTTTTTTTTTTTTAAAGTTAATTTCCCAAGCCCTCCTCTGATATGTACTAAAATTATTATTTTTTTTTTGTTGTTGTTTTTATTTAAAGAAAAACAACATAATAAGCCCTTCGGGTCACCTTGTTACCTTTGACCTTTTGTCCGTGACGCATGACGCAGCTGCCTCCCGCTCAGTCAGTGAGACTGCGCAGTAGCTTACTGCGGAGCTCAACGTGGAGGAGGAAGGAAGGAAAAGTAAGGAAAAACTGTTCTTATCTATCGATTCAGTATTTTATCATACAGACATTAGGCTGTTGTTGTTGTCCTATTAGCTAGCTGTTAGCTAACGAGTTTGGTAGCAAAGCAAGATAACTAAAAAGCTTCTTCCCTGTATCGCTAATGATAGCGGTCAGTCTTCATTATTGCTGATGGGGCCACATCAACGATCCAAAACCGATCATCTCTCTATAATGAATATATGTCCGATTATCTAATTTCCTTTGCTGCATAATGTATATTAATTGCATTTATTCTGGCATTAGGTTAATGTATCTTGAAGGGGAATAGAATTTACAAAACTGCTTGAATTATAATGATTTATTTTTTTTAAACAAAAAGTTTTATTTTAATTTTTTTAATTAAATAACTAAATTTTGTCTTGTTAACTTAAAAAGTTCTTTGCAAAACAAACTTTTATTTGCACACATCAGAATTCTTTTGTTGCAATTTTCGGCCCTGCCCACGACGTCATGTGAGAAGCAAGCAAAACTTTGAATCACAAACAAAAACTTACAATAGCAAGAAAAGATTTATGACATGAGCAAATAAGTTTGTTCACAAATAATTTTTCTCACTTTGAGACATAAATCTCTGATTTTAATTTAAAAAAAAAAAAAATTTTAAGCAAAACTTTTGTTTAAAAATTGTTTCAATTCAAAATGTATTGATCACAATTGTATTTTATTTAATTGAGGTTATTATTATATTTTTAATAGTGTAATTCTGTAAAGACAAAATATGTAAATCGGAGCTAAACCATCAGCTCTGATTTACATATTTTGATAAATTGCGGGTTTGAATATTGCAATACTTTCCTATAACAAAATAGACCTGCAGAAAGAAATTACTAATAAAATATCTAACATATGCATAGTGTTATGCTCCATATAGAGTTTTTCCTTAGCTTATATTGTATGTCTCACAATTTTGTAATTTATCATTTTTATTAAGCTCTGAAAGCTGTGTGGTTTTGTTAATAGTTTTTCCTAGAATGCGGTTAGATGTGCCCTTTTTTTTTTTTGAGCACCTGCCCTTTCAGTGGTCTCTGCACGGGCCTGAACCCAGCTGTATTTTGTGTGCTTTGCCTGAACTTTTTGGAATGTTTCTCTCAAGGTGCATTAGACTTTTTTGTGCCAGAAATGTCTTTCCTGCTGCAAGAGGCAAAATATTTTGTAATTTTCTCCTCAAACCCTTGTTAAAACCTTCCCACCTGCACACATCAGTTACAGAATCAGAATACACTGTCGTGTTCTGTGTTTTCTGTGTGTTAATTTCGAGTTTTCTGTGTTCTGAGTCTCTGTGTTGTCCTGTCTCCCTTTGATTACTCCCAGGTGTTTCTTATTCCCTGATTACCCCCAGTGTATTTAATGCCACCTGTGTGTCTGCGTCTTGGTTGGGTCCTCGTCGCGTGTTGTGTGATTTCTGTCTGCCCGTTCATTTGCCACGCTATCTTTCTGTTGCTACCGGTGTGAGCCCTGGTTTCCGCTCAGCCGTGCTGCCAGAATCTTTGTGGACTGTTTTTGAACATTTTTCAGTATTAAAATTACCATCTTTACCTATCCTGGGTCTGCTGCGTCTGCCTCACCACATCCACCGCACCATTTCATGACACACACATTTAACTTGCGTAGACCTTTCCCTGAAAAACGTCTAGCCTTTTTGTACAATTCTAAAGTTTAGAGGGACTGAGAATTCCCCTTCAGGGCTCTAACATGGATGAATGTGGTTTTGTATAAATGGGTGCATATGAGAGTAGTAAACATGCTCAGCCCGACAGCACTATACATAGTCTGATGAATGCATGGCTTTATTAGAAACCATTAATAAGGTAGGATTCTTCTCACTATCCCGTCTTCCACAAGACAATGTGTGTCAACATGACCAATTACCAGCCTGATAAAACACACACAGCTCCATCTACTGCAACTCCAGGCTTGTGATAAATTACAGGGGATATTTATTTAGCTGCAGAGGAGCCATTAATCCCTTAATATATCTGATGCCCTGTGATCTCCACAGACAGATTCCAATTGCAGAAGGGGCTGGCTTTCAGGATGTTAGGTTCTTTCAGTCTCATTTAATTTCCTCCAAATGTTTAAGATGTTGAATATTGCAACAAAATTATCAAAGTCTATTGTCATACTATAGAAACATCATAAAGTTATTTATGCTCTTTATGCTAAATGTAGCAGTACAGACCAAAAGTTTGGACACACCTTTTAATTCAATGAGTTTCCTTTATTTTCATGACTATTGACATTGTAGATTCACACTGAAGGCATCAAAACTATGAATAACAGATGTGGAAATATGTACTAAACAAAAAAGTGTAAAACAACTGAAAATACCCCTTATATTCTAGTTTCTTCAAAGTAGCAACCTTTTGCTGTGATTACTGCTTTGACACATTTTCTTGATGAGCTTCAAGAGGTAGTCACCTGAAATGGTTTTCTCTTCATAGGTCAACCTGCCCTGTCAGGTTAATAAGTGGGATTTCTTGCCTTATAAATAGTCATGGAAATAAAGAAAACCCATTGAATTAGAAGGTGTGTCCAAACTTTTGGTCTGTACTGTATATACAGTCTATCTATCTATCTATTCTATAGATAGATAGATAGATAGATAGATAGATAGATAGATAGAAAATGCAGTGAATAATACCTGGCTAGATTGTATTGATTTGCTAGAAGTTTAAGTTGATTCCAACTACTTTCAAAAGAATATTCAGATTTTAATATGCATTTTCTAAGCAGTAAAGATTTTAGTATGTTCTATGCTCAGCAAGTTAAGTGTTGTTACACCTCTGAAGCATTTCCTGCAGTTTCCATTTATTGTGACACTGAACTGTGTTACCTAAATTAAACATTTAATTTCCTGAGATATAGTTAATTTATTTTCTAGCATAACTCTCAAAAAGAGTTCTTGATTTTTTTTTATTATTATTGTTGTTATTATTATAGAATAGAATTCAACTTTATTGTCATTGCACTGTCACAAGTACAAGCAACGAGATGTAGTTAGCATCTATCCAGAAGTGCTCTATGAGATATAAATATTTATTTACAGATGTACAAGACTATGTATGTATGGACTATAAGGGGTTATAGCCAAGAGATATAGATATTGTGTATAAATATAAATATGGGAGCTGTATGCACAGATTATACAGAATATACAAGAATGTTAGGGATTGGATTATATATGTATATAATATAATACAAGATAAATAATGGCAGATAAAATTTACAGGTTGTATGTGTGTGTGAAGAAAACAGTCCGTGATGTGTGTGTGTGAGGATAGTCCATGTGTTATTGTGGTATGAGAGGATAGGGGAGTACAGTCCTTATAGTTTATGTTTTATGTCAGGAGGCGTTCAAAAGCGTGACAGCTGTGGGAAAGAAGCTGTTCTGGTGCCTGGTGGTTCTGGTCTGTAGGCTTCTGTAGCGCCTCCCAGAGGGCAGGAGGGAAAAGAGTGTGTGTGCTGGGTGAGTGGAGTCCTTTGTGATTTTCCAGGCCCTTTTCAAACACTGCTCTCTGTAGATGTCCTTGATGGCAGGGAGCGGTGCCCCGGCGATATACTGGGCAGTTTTCACCACCCTCTGCAGCGCCTGCCGGTCGGAGACAGAGCAGTTCCCGTACCAAGCTGTAATACAGTTGGTGAGGATGCTCTCAATGGTGCAGCAGTAGAAGTTCGTGAGGATCTCTGAGGACAGGTGGTTCTTCCTCAGGGTCCTCATGAAGAAGAGGCGCTGATGCGCCTTCTTAATGAGTTTGGAGCAGCTGGTCGTCCAGGTCAGGTCCTCGGAGATGTGGACTCCCAGGAACTTAAAGCTGTCCACACGCTCCACCACTGTCCCCTTAATATGGATGGGTGGATGTAGGTCAGCGTTCCTCCTGAAGTCCACAATAAGCTCCTTGGTCTTCTTGGTGTTCAGCTGCAGGTTGTTTTTGTCGCACCACTCAGCCAGACGGTCTACCTCCTCCCTGTAAGCGGCCTCGTCATTATCTCTGATGAGGCCGATCACCGTGGTGTCATCTGCAAACTTGATGATGGCATTAGAGCCATGGACAGGTCTGCAGTCATAGGTGAAGAGGGAGTAGAGGAAGGGACTCATCACACAGCCTTGTGGCACTCCGGTGTTTATGATGATGGTGGATGAGAAGTGGTTGTCCAGCCGGACATATTGAGGTCGACTGGTCAGGAAGTCGAGCAACCAGTTACACATGAGTGAACTGATGCCGAGGTCTGTGAGTTTGGTAATGAGTTGTGATGGGATGACAGTGTTGCATGCTGAACTAAAATCTAAGAACAGCAATCTGGCATAAGTGTTCTTACTGTCCAGGTGAGAAAGGACAGAGTGCAGTGCTATAGAGACTGCATCCTCTGTGCTCCTGTTCTGCCTGTATGCAAATTGGTGGGGGTCTAGTGTGGGGGGGAGACAGGATCTGAGGTGTGCTAGGACCAGCCGCTCCAAGCACTTGGTAATGATGGGGGTAAGGGCTACCGGGCGGTAGTCATTGAGTCTGGTTGGGTTGGGATTTTTGCGGATTGGGACGATGGAGGTAGACTTGAAGCAGGTCGGTACCACAGCGCGGGCCAGGGACAGCTTGAAGATGTCCGTCAGCACTCCTGCCAGCTCCCCAGAACACGTTCTGAGGACACGTCCAGGTATGCCATCAGGACCCGCAGCCTTGTGGGATTTAATCCTGCTCAGAGCCGCTCCTACGTGAGTGGGGAGGAAAGTCAGTGGCTGTTGGCCTGGGGTGGTAGCTGCTTTGGTTGCAGTTGTGGTATTCCCTCTCTCAAAACGAGCATAGAAGTTGTTAAGTTTGTTGAGGAAGGACACATCAGTAGAAGCGGGGGTGGTATTGGGGTTCTTGTAGTCTGTGAGAATCTGAAGGCCTTGCCACATACGTCGGGGGTTGGAGTTAGAAAAATGATCCTCCACCTTCCTTTTGTAGTGGTGTTTGGCCTTCTTGATTCCCTTCTTCAGCTCAGCCCTGGCTTCACTGTAAGTCTGTGCATCCCCTGACCTGAAGGCGATGTTGCGGGCCTTCAGCAGGAGACGAACGTCTCGGTTCATCCAGGGTTTCTGGTTGGGGTACATGGTAATGCGTTTGCAGGTGGTGACACATTCTATGGTGGTGGAAATATGGTTCAGTACAGATGAGGCGTACTGATCCAAGTCTGTATGGTGGAAAATAGTCCAATCTGTATTCCTGAATCGGTCCTGGAGCACAGCGTCTGAGCCCTCTGGCCACACCTTTCTGTCCTCACGGTAGGTTTCACACGTTGGATAAGTACCGAGGTGTGAGGAACAGGGAGAGATGGTCTGATTGTCCGATGTTGGGGAGGGGTGTCACATTGTAGGCTCCAGCCAGATTGGAGTAGACATGACTTATGAACACTTATTTGTATTTTGTTTCCATGTGTGCATCATATGACCTGATGAATTTCTGGGCCCACTCTGCCATCCATGCTCAGTGTTCAGCAAGGACAGAGAGGAACGGCCATCGACTCCACTGCCTGGACCCTGAACCTCCAAGCAATGGGAACTTGTTGCCTTTATGCTGTCCATCTGTCCACAGTCAGCCAGATCATCACAGCATGGACCAACTTTTTAACTAATTACTAAAAAGAAAAACAGACAGAACTGTAAAATACATTTTGCCATTTTATTGTAAAAACATTTTATGATAAATTACCAGTAGGTGTGGTTGTAAGAATTTACTGTAGTAAATACATCCATAGCGAACAAGACATTATAGTGTAATACTTTAGCATCCATCAATATAACAGTTCAGAACAATGAACTGTAACTTTATTGCTCAAAGGAATGAGAAACTGTTTTTTGGGGTTTTTTGTGCACAAGTTTTTGTTGATTGAACAAGGAGTTTTGAGAATTTAAATTCTGTTCTGAAAAGTTTTTGTAGTGACAGTTAAGAGGTTAAAGGAAAATGTTAAATATTAGCACTGATACCAAGCTTTCAGTTTACTTCCAAGTATGACTAAAGCACTGAAATAAAAGCTTCACAGTTTTAACTTGATTGTGTGAACATTTCACACTCAAAATAATTCAAATGAATGAGTGAAGCAAACTTGAAGAAGTTGCTTCTACCATTAACAATAACTCTGAGCATATGAAGTCTAACGTAAACCATGGATGGGTTAAGGTTTGTCTTGCATGCAGTTCCACACACTTTGGAGGTTTTATCATATTACTTTTACAAATCATTTATGATCAACAACAACAAAAAATACCAAACAACTCTTAATAAAGAGACCAAAAATAATAACAAAATCCAGTGATGGGACATCTGAAGCCAGGCTTTGACCTTGGACCTTTTTATTAAGCAAAAAGCTGGTAAAAAGCCCCTAGATACTCAACCTCTGGAAGGATGCACAGCAGAAACAGACTTAAAGCTGTTGGAAGAGTAAAGTTCTGCACATATCTAAATATAAGCGATCAGAACCAACTAAATAACCGAGAAAAAGAAAGCTTTTTTAATTTTTTCAGAAAGTATGTCAATGCACAAGAACTGTCTGCCTCAACAAGTACTGCACTCCCAAGACACTAAAACAGCAAATATCTTTATTGTCAAATCAGTCTATGACAAACCAGGGAAGTGACAGGATAATAAAATAATGGGAGGTACCAGCGAAGAGAGAGAGGAAGTGACATAGGGGGCGAGGGAGAGCACAGTTAGAACTAGAAAACACTAAAACTAATTCGACATTAGAAAGTTAGTTGAACTAGAGTTACAGAGAATAAGTAAACATAATAAACTAGTCAGTGAGAAAACCCTGAACTAAAGTTAAAACAGAAGCAAAGCTGATCTAAATAAGAAACACAGTAATAATGGAACTAGGATAAAATTTTAAAAGAACCCAGTCCTGAGAGAACCCAGTTCTGTATGTAAACTTCAGATTTTGAAAATATAAATTAAAAAATCACTGACATATTCTTTACTATGTCTAAAGTAAGGGAAGATTGGTCTTTTTTAACTTCAGAAAGTGAAAAAAGGTGTGTAAACTTCTGTTTTTAACTCTTTATGTACTTTTGATAGATTTTCAGGTTTGATTTTTAAGAGTGTGTGCTGCTAACAGAATGATATACTGTTGGAAAACAATAATATTGCAGAACTTTTCTGAAGTTCTGAGTTTGTTCAGTTTTCTCTGTATAGTTGTGCATCCAAAATGATATTGAAAAATTGTTTGAAATGCTGTAAATGAAATAAGACCTGTTCTCCATCACATACTATGCATCCCTTTCTAGATCATTGTGTTGTTTTCTTCCATGTTTGGTGCTGCAGGCTTTGTGCTGTAAAATCATATAATATATTTGCAAAAATATTCATTCACCACCCAGGCTTAAGACATTGCCATGTCAATGAGCAGTATATACCACTTGAGCATTTCCTCTTTTGTTTTTCCTTGTCTCCCAGGCTTTTTCCTTAAGAGTGGAGATGATGCAGAGTATGAGCACATTACCTCAAGCACTCAACAGCTTCCATACCATTGAGCTACTTTGTTTCACAGTGAAAACAACCCATTGTTTCCTCGATAGGAAGAGAAAACATATTCATGATTGTTTCTGAGGAAAACATAATGTAATAAAAACTAATGTTATGAATGCATTACTACATTTCTAGTAGAACTGGTGGAGACAAGGCCGATCCTGTTCTGTGGGTTGCTGGACTTTTATTAAGCAATTACATACTTACAAAAGAATATTCAGATTATAAAGTGGAATTCTTAGGCATAAATTATTTTTTATTTACTGCTGTGTCCTATATTCATTTACTTTCACTCAGTAACTCTATTGATATTTAGACCTCTAAACTATACTCTGGAGTTTTAACTTCATTGTGATACCAGAACTATTCAAATAAACTTTGAAGGATTCTTTTCAGTTCATGCGTAACATATGATTTTTGAGCCAATCTCTCAAAGATAGGCATATGAGATTAAAATGAAATTATCTGGATTATTTTTGAAACATTGTTTCCTACAGCTGAGGTGTATGTACAAGAAACATTACAGATCTCTCCATCTGCTGTAATGAGAGAAGCTTAAAAACAATTACAACTAAGGAATAGCTTTCATTTGTGAGGAGCTAACAGAGAAGAAATTTATTTATGTGGAACTTTAGCCAGAGGACTGTTTCTCAAAAGTAGATTATGAAATCCAGGATCAGAGATAAAGTTCATCCTGGCTGTATCCGTTTCACAAAGACCAAACCAGGCCTAGGGAGGTGCAGCTGCATCCAGCCAGGCTTAAGTAAATCAGTATGATGTTCATATTTCTTCAGCAGACCATGAGATCAATCAGAGATTTATTGATGCTACACTAGATAAATTCTCAACTCAAACCAAGTGAACAACATCTTTTGATGAAGGATTTTGAAGTACATCATACTAAAACTGCTGCTATAATAGCAAATGACAGCGGACCAATTTAATGCATAATTAACAAAATCTACATTTCCAAACCATTCTTAACCAAAAAAATAATCACGATCATGCCTGTCATTTGCTCAAAGAAAATTTAACCTAATAAATAAACAGTGGGAGTTAATATTATAACATGTTAATCTGACAGTGGATTCATTCATGTTACTTTCTTTTGTTCCACATCTTGTCAATGTTTATACAGAGCAAACATGACAACAGGTCAAAATTAAATTTATGAACATTTCGCAGTATCTGAGAAGTATGTGAATAAAATGTTGACTACAATGTGAAAATGACTTTCTAATAACTTAGAAGGTACACTGCCTGGCCAAAAAAAAGTCGCCACCTGGATTTAATTAAGCAAATAGGTACAAGCCTCCTATTGGATAAGTACTGCATAGGCGATTATCTTTCAGCTGGCAACAAGTTATTTAACCCCAGCTGATGCAATGAGTAACTCCTCATTTCTTAAACAACCATAGCAAAAGACACATCCTGTGGTCGTGGAAAAGACGTTAGTCTGTTTAAGAAGGGTCAAATCATTGGCATGCATCAAGCAGAGAAAACATCTAAGGAGATTGCAGAAACTACTAGAATTGGGTTAAGAACTGTCCAACGCATCATTAAAAACTGGAAGGATGGTGGGGAACCATCATCTTCCAGGAAGAAATGTGGTCGGAAAAAAATCCTGAATGATCATGATCGGCGATTACTTAAACGTTTGGTCAAATCAAATCGAAGAAAAACAACAGCAGAACTCAGGAGTATGTTTAATTGTGAAAGCAAAAGCATTTCCACACGCACAATGCGAAGGGAACTCAAGGGGTTGGGATTGAACAGCTGTGTAGCCGTAAGAAAACCTCTAATCAGTAAGGCTACCCAGAAAAAAAGGCTTCAGTTTGCTAGGGAGCATAAAGATTGGACTCTGGAGGAATGGAAGAGGGTCATGTGGTCTGATGAGTCCAGATTTACCCTGTTCCACAGTGATGGGCGCATCAGGGTAAGAAGAGAGGCAGGTGAAGTGATGCACCCATCATGCCTAGTGCCTACTGTACAAGCCTGTGGGGGCAGTACTATGATCTGGGGTTGCTGCAGTTGGTCAGGTCTAGGTTCAGCAACATTGTGTGCCCAAAGAATGAGGTCAGCTGACTACCTGAATATACTGAATGACCAGGTTATTCCATCAATGGATTTTGTCTTCCCAAATGGAACGGGCATATTCCAAGATGACAATGCCAGGATTCATGGGTCTCACATTGTGAAAGAGTGGTTCAGGGAGCATGAGACATCTTTTTCACACATGGATTGGCCACCACAGAGTCCAGACCTTAACCCCATTGAGAATCTTTGGGATGTGCTGGAGAAGGCTTTGCGCAGTGGTCAGACTCTCCCATCATCAATACAAGATCTTGGTGAAAGATTAATGCAACACTGGATGGAAATAAATCTTGTGACACTGCAGAAGCTTATTGAAACAATGCCACAGTGAATGCGGGCTGTAATCAAAGCTAAAGGCAGTCCAACAAAATATTAGAGAGTGTGACCATTTTTTGGTGGCGACTTTTTTTTTGGCCAGGCAGTGTATAAGTTCTATTTTGCTTTCAATTAGTTTGATCTATGTTTTACTTCCTGTTTGACTTGTGATGCTTTTGTTTTGAAGGGGTAATATCTTGTTTAACTGTCATGGCAAAGGCAGCTTAACGATGACCAAAAGACAAGATAATTTATAAAGAAGATAAGCTTAAGACTAGCCTAGTCAAAGTGTTCAATGATATCCATATAAATACAGACTGTGGGAGAACCACAGTGCTGGTTCTGCTGGACCTCAGTGCAGCTTTTGACACTGTTGACCATGACATATTACTGAATCGACCGGAGAGTTGGGTCAGACTCTCTGGTCCAGTGCTTAACTGGTTTGAATCTTACATAAAGAACAGGGATTTCTTTGTTTCAATTGGAAACTTCTCATCAAAGAGGTCAGAGGTCACATGTGGGGTACCCCAAGGTTCAATCCTAGGACCCCTCTTATTCAATATTTATATGCTCCCACTACCTCAGGTTATAACAGGAAATAATATTAGCTACTATAACTATGCAGATAATTTACAGCTCTACATTACAATGTCACCTGGTGACTCTGAACTCATCCAATCACTGAACAGATGCTTAGAACAAATATTTATTTGTTCATCCACACATTTGTGTGGATGTGCCAAAACGTTCTCCAGCTGAACAGAAACAAAACTGAAGTTATTATTTTTGGACCTAAAGAGGAGCGAGTAAAAACACAGCTGTTCAGAGTTGGTTTTGAAATGTAATCAATTAAGAATTTAATGATGGAACTTGACTTAATGTCATGTTTTGATTGTTGATTCTATGTTGCATGACTTTGTGTTTTTGTGTTTGTGATGATGTCTTTGAAATACCTTGCTGCTGAAATTTGCTATACAAATAAAATTTGATTGATTATAAAAATATGTATCTTATTATCAGTCCACTTAATAGAGACAAAATTTATGTTTATGATGTAAATAAATACTAGTTTTAAATGTTGTATGATTTAAACTGGGCATTTATTTAATTATATGCCATAACTAAAGTTAATTTAAATTGTAAACGTTTACTAACCTAAGTTAAAATTAATTAATAAAGTATGTAAAACATGGTACAACTAATATGGCTTGACTTGATTCCAATACATTTGTTTGTTTATGACTCTTCTCTCTAATCCCTTCAACACTGCAGTGGTCTATTAAAGGCGTTTCTGTCAACCTATAACAGCGGTCTTCACAAACACAACTGAAGAGCAACAGAGTCCCTATGGGTCATTTTAAAATTAATAATGGTATTTTCTAACATTATAATGTTAAAATATTAATACCACAATGAATTAGTGCTATTTTAATGCTGGTGATAAAAAAAAACCCAGACAAATACAAAAATGGAATCACAGACAAAACTCATTGGCTTCTGATCAATGTGATCGCTGTCTGCAGCCAGACTGTTAGGCTGGTCTGTAGCATGCTAGCTTCACATAAAAAAATCGCCATGGTAACTTATGTGTTACCTCTTTGAATCAAGGATTAATTAAGCCAGGACATCTGGAAAATCCCGGCTTTATCCGCTGTTATTTTTTTAAATAACCGTCTGGTCTGTGAACTCCAAGGCTTTTGTTCAACCACAAGAAACCTTTCACATGTAAAATGTAGATTTGTAAAAGATTAAATGTGTGCAGATTACTTACAATTAACATTTGCAATTACTTGTAGTTATGCACATCACTGAGAACACGTAAATCATTTAGCACAAATAAAGCTATTTCTCTGGATCTTTGCTACTGTTCAACCAGCATGTGATTGACATGTTTCCGGCTGTGAGAGGTCTGGGTGTGTTGTGCTTTATGTAGTTGTGCAGAATTTGATTTTGTACAGAACACGTTTAGAAACACGGGGGCAGCAATGTGATTTGTGAAAATTGCTTTCATGCCAGGATGCCACGTAGATCTCAGGCACAACATGCCACTGTGGCTCAGTGAAAATGCAATCAATCAGCTGCTTCAGAGGTCCTGCAATTCATTTGGAACTAGAAATCAGGGGATTGGTCTAAGGAAATTGGGTAAAACCAAGTTGGTCATTGATTTGCCCTCAATAAAAGTAAAAAGCTGTATTTTTGATAATATGGAACAGTTGGGGGAAATACAAAGATTTGCACTGTAAGAATGCTGTAAGACCAGCAATTATTGTGAGGCTTTTGGAAAAAGGGCAAAACTAGAACAAAACAGGTACAAGGGTCAATCAGAGAGCTGAGTTTCAAGAGGACGTGTGTGCAGCGTAGAGTGTTGTCAGGATGATTTCAGACCAACAGGGTCAGGACAGAAGATGTTTGATGCTATGTCAGCCTTGTAGACTATTCAAGGAACAGCGACAAAAAATGTGTACCTAGAATTTACTGTACGTAGTGTGGAATGTTCACTATGTAAATTTTTATTACCTCCAAGTATTAGCTTACCATTTTCTTTCTTATTATCTTAGCTCAAACTACACAAGAATGATCAATGCTGTAGGAAATCTCCAGTCATTGTCCTTTTCAAAAATAAAAAAATGGCACTAGTGGCCTTTATTCATTAGGAGTTCAACAGGAAGAAGGGCAGAAAGTTACCTTCCTGTGGCTTCACATAGCTTCTGACTTTCATTGGTTCTTAGAGCTAAGTCATCTCAATACATTTCAGTGTTAATATCTGTATTTTATCACAGACAGCAAGAGCTGTTATATTTACTTTTTATTTTAATATGTGAGAAGGATAATCTTAAATTGTATTCTGGAATTAAAGGGCCAGTAAATGTACAGTCGCATTAGAGCTCTTGTGCTTCTGTGACTGGACTTTGTGTTTGGATTTTGTATTACAGTGAACCCTCGCTATAATGCGGTTCACCTTTCACGGCTTCGCAGATTTTTTTGTGTCGTTTTTTTTCACAGGGCATTGTGTTCTGAGTCCTGATTGGCTAAACAGTCTCCGCGCTTCTTCTCTACCTGTGTGCCAATAACGTTACGGTATTTAAATATACGTAATACAGCTTGGCAAACTTTGGCAAATATTTTTGCCCAGAAGAAAAAAGAGCGACAACAACTACCGATAACTATGTTCTTCTCTCGAAAAAACACACCTGCACCACAGGCTTCAGAAGAAAAAGACACTAGAGAGTGGAGTGAGGCTGCAGCGTCACAGTCAGAGGAACAGTGAAATACGCGAGTCACAATTTCTCCTACTGTACTTTGTATTGATGATTGCAATGATTATTTTACTGTAGTTATTTGTAAGAAAGTGTTCTATTTGTTTAAAAAAATGCTTGGGCCTGAAAACAGATTTTGTTCTTTGGATTCAATGTAGAGTATTTAATTATGCTTTATAATAATTGTAAAAAACTACTTCACGGATTTCGCCTATCATGGGTTCTTTTCGGAACGCAACCCCCGCGAAAAACGAGGGTTCATTATATAACCTATAAATTAATCTAAGTTCTGCTTCCATCTACGTAGATACATGTTCAATACATCCAGTTATGACAGAAGAGTATTAGAAACATGGGCCCAACAGATCTGCACACCTCACTGGATGTTTTTGAAGCAGCAAACTGAGAAGATTTATAGAGACTGTGGTTTCATGCCATGGAGATGATTGGAGGTTGCAGCTGACTGCAGGTTCTTGTTGTGGGCATGCCTTCTCTGATGCACTTTCTGGGGTTGGTTGAGCTGCTGGAGGAGGAAGTTATTGATCAGCTGGCTGTGTTAACACAACATTGAACACGTTTTCCTGTTCTCAATGTCTGAAATCATTAAAGACCCAGAACTCTGAGACACACCTCCAGGTCTCGCTTCCACAACTCAAGTTGTGTGACTTGAGTTGTGGAAGTGAGTCACAAGTCACAAGTCAACGCAACTGACAAGCCCTGACACTCAGCTGCTTCAGCCCCAAAAGTCCAGCCTACAGAAGTGGAGTGAGAGCTTTGCTCACACTAAAGGTAGGAAGGAGGCAGCAGTGGAAGGTGTTGACCCACAGCCTTGTTTTGGACAGATGGTAGAATATGAGTGGCTGTGACCTAACACAGCTTTCTAAAGTTTCATTTTCATCGCAACATGCAACTGTCCATGCATGTTTTTGTTTCTTTTTCTACAGATCCTAGTTTATTTTACACAGTTTATTTTACATTTTTATGCTCGATGAAAGACAAGACTTATTTCCTCTCACATGCAGGGCATCATTAAGAACAGTCAATGGTTTATGAATAAAAAATAAGAAAAACAAATAGAAGTGAGAAAAAAACAGAAGCGGGGGGGAAAAAAGCAGACAGCGGGTGAGAGGCATGATAATCATGTGATTTATCCTTGCTGAACTGTGGCAGTCATAGCATAATTAAACATGAAAAGCTAAATTTATGGTAGCACGTACAGAATCCTCATTAATTTAAAGCTGAGACATCCAGAGAGGAGGCCGTTTCTAACCCACCCGCTGTGTCTCTTGTTGTCTTTTGTTCCTCCTTCCCTGCCTTCCATTATGGAGCCTTAAAATGTATTTTACTCACAGGGTTCTGTCAGCATGGACCACAGAGTCTGTGGGGAAGGAGAGGGAGGAGGGTTAGAAGAAAAGGGAAGGATGAAGGGGCTAAGTGAAATCCTCAGAGGAGTTTGAGATGGAGGGATAATATGTGAAAAGGAGAGAGTATCAGTCTCATTAAGAATAAGGGAGCTTCTCATTAAGTCAGAGCTGTCTTGGTCTAATGTCCTGCATGATAGCCGCCCATTTGTTACCTAATAGCTCTGGCTGGTTAAAACTTGTGAGATCTATTTCCCATAATGGGAGGTAGCAGAGGTGATGGCTAGCAGAACGCCTCAGCGTCATTAACAATCAGCTAAACATGCTCTAATTGGCTGCTGTGTATTCTCGTCTCTCCCTGCCCTCCAACCAGCCTCTGCAAAAACACTCTCAGCCGCAGACAAACAAACTTGTCTCTGCTTTGATTTGTTTATGTGTTCTATTTGTTACACTCACTTCCTTAAACTGTAAATCAGAAGAGCGGCATAGCGTGGGGAGCTAATAACCCGCCTTGTACATCTGCCTTCATAAATTATGTAGCAAGCTTCACTGCAGCCTTGTTGTCTGTCAGGCAGACGGCGTTGGTCTTGTCAGCACCCACCTCGCTACGAAAAGTTAGGGAACGGTTTCTCAGAGCAACTGGGAGCCTGAAGTGGAGCGCACGGTGGGTGGAAACTGTCAGTAAACACTGTAACCTTAAAAAAAAGTTGATCCAAAGAGGCAATTAAAAAACTTCCGACTAATGAGCAACTCTGTACTTTGCCTCCACTGATTCATCATCAGTCAAGTTGAATCAGTCTCAGTTTTGGGTGTGGAACAAAAGGAAAACTAACACAGAAACCTGATTGTTCTACATTGCCAATTAGATAGAAAGAAAAAGTTTATTCATTTAGTAACTACAAAGCTGTTGGATTTCCAATAGGTAATATTTGGCTTCTGTCTTTGTAAGTTGAAGGTGTTAAAAATAAAACAAACATAAAACAAAAACTAGATTTAAGGAGTTCTTGCTAGACATTTTTCACCTGAAAAAAAAACAAACAAAAAAAAACAAAACAAAATCAAAGCTGGACCAAAAGTTGGCAGAAACATCAGGCATTCTCTTTTTACTTGGTTAATGCCTCTGACACGTGAATAAAGATTCAAATATCAAGCAAAGGAAACAGAGCAAAAGCAAAGGGAGATCTGACAAGGAGGTGAGGAACCTATATGGCTTATAACTGCTGTGGAGATGGTGAATGAAACAATCAGTGGAATGCAGTGCAGCTGGTTAAAAAAGCTGAGAAAAAATGAGTTATACAGAAAATAAAACAGAGGGTTCTTAAAGGGCACCACAGCATCAAACTAAACAAAAACTAAAGTGTAACACCAAATTAAAAATCCAAACAAATGTTTAGAGATGAATAAAAACCCTGTAAAAGTCTCAAGATAAAGAAATGAACTGAGTACAAAACACAGAGAGGTGGAAACCAAAGAACAAAAAATGATCCAGATCTAAAGCCAAGTGACAAAATCAAACTGTGCATGTTGTTTGTTGCTCACATTCGTCTCCACTTGAATCTTAAGGAGGACATGACTCTGTGAAACGGAAAATAGAACTCTCTAGATATTCTAAATATAATTGATGTGTAAATGATTTATAACACTTTCTCTGTTTAGATTGACTACTATAAAGACTTGGTTTTTTTGGTTTGATATATATAAAGTTATATTTTCATCATTTTCATTTAAGATGTAAACTTTTTATTGCATGGAGAACTTAGCCACAAGATGGAGGTAAAGGAAGTATCGAGCATCAAGATTTTTTATTTCCAAGTTAAATATGAATGTAATAACATTGGACATGGTCATTCTGGATTAATTATCGTTCAAGTGTTAGTCTCTTTCCAAGAAGTGCTGAGTCAGCATGCTGGATGAAATGCAAAAATGCTGTAGCACAGTGACTATGACGGAGCCTTTGACTGAAGGGACTTTAGTTTTGCAAAACAGTCTCAAAGGATTCTGATGGCTCTCTGTAATAGTCTTCATTTAATAAAGAATCCTTCTTTACACCATCATCTCCAAAGGTTCCAGAACAGAACCAGCATAGATGGTGTCCGAGGCTGATTGACACATCTAAAGTTTTGTGTGGACTTTACTTTGATAATACTAAGAATAGAGTTGACTTTTAGCTTTTGGATCAACTCAGCCCAGAGCTAAACCAAGACCATTCGCTACAATCATCTCAAGCCTGCAGTCTGTGACCAACGCTCCAGCATGACGCCCAGAATCCACATCTATTACCCTGCACCAGGGTCAGGCTGTAGACTGGATCTTCATAGTGATTAGACCACCTTCCATGAATAATGTTTCTCCCCTGCAGGGTCTTATTCTCTATGCATCCCAGAGAGAGATCATGGCACAGCAGCAGCTCCTGAGCTGATGTGTTATTGTGCTCCAGGTCAGGACGGTGTTACAGAATCTCTCCAACTTGAACTGTTTCTTATTTTTTCTCAACCTCTGTTCTTTAGATAAAGGATTCCGCTGTCTGTCCACTATGTGGTGGAGAGGGTGCTATTTATTGTCCATAATAGACAGAACCTTCTTCAGTGTCCTCCTCTCCACCACAGTTTCCAGGGACTCCAGCCTTAGTCCCAGTACAGAGCCAGCTTTCCTGCATGTGATTATAATGCATGTATTATGTTGCATGTGATTCTATGCATCATAATTTCAGGGATGGAAACATCTTGTCTCCTGTCCTAACAGCATGAACTTCACTTTTTTTGCCACTAGTGGCATTCATTTGGAAAGAAATCCAACAGAAAGGGGATGGAAAGATGATGGAGGAGGGAGGACATGCAACCAAGGAGCCATGTAGCAGTGTTGTAGTCAAGACCACCTAACCTGAGACCAAGTCAAGACCAAGACCAGCGCCCCGCGCTACATGACACAATAAAATTAAGTGCACCTAACAAAATTGCTTCTCAAATTGATCTGAAAAATCCACATTCCCATAAAAACATCTAGATATTAAATACTTAGAGCTGAGGGATAGGGTTAGGGTTAACCCTAACCCTATAACCAGTATCACTATCAATTCAAACTTTTCTTCATTCTGCTTTGCTTCCATCTCTTAGCCACAATCCATGGAGGCCTCCTGCCATCCCTAAAAATATAATGCCCTGGGTGGTTGCCTATATAGCCCATGTCAGAAACCACAACTGTCTGCACCATTAAACATAGCAATTAAGGCAATGCATTAACTGTAAACAACACTCAACTATGAACTAGGGCTGTATAACTATATAGATTCTATGATATTTATAGATTTTTTCCACCTTCAGAAGGTATCGGTTTTTCATCCGCAAGTGATACGTTAAACCCTGCGGGTCCATAGGCTTATTCCGTCTTTTTAACATGTCTGGTTTGTGACAACGTAGCAGCAAGACTCGCCTCTCCCAGTCTCACTTTCAACTTGTGCTTAAAGTGCTCATTATAAACTGCACACCAGTTTTTTAATTGTGTTAATAAGCCAAGTAAAACCGGAGTTATGCTAAAATAAGTAAACCATATTTTACATGTCACCAAATCTTATGATTTATGTAGTGGAATTATATTACTGACATAGACATACATCTTCTCCTGCTCAAAGAAAGCCACTGCGTATGTCTTGGAGCTCCGCGTGCGAGTGAAAGGAGGAGGCGATGGGTAACAGACACACGTAATTAGTAAGTCACGTTATTGCTTGGATTTTACAGCGCCTTGTTAAGTCCCAGTACTTCACATTTTAACGGAAAAAAAAAGCTCAATGCGACTTGGATGTAACAAGTAACGCGACGGTTTTGTAGAAATTTAGTGAAGTAGAAAGTACAGATACTTACTGTAAAATGTAGTGGAGTAAAAGTCGAAAGTATCCATTATTAAATCTAATAAGTTACTTCCCACCACTGCTCTTCCCTCAGGTGTTTCTTTGTGGCGCCATGGATTTTACCCACTGTGTAGCCCGAGTCCTTTGTATTTAGTCCTTTATGTAATTACTGATTATTATCAATAATTTGTTGTTAAATTGTCAGGTTATGAACAAAATTTGAATTCTTTAGTTTAATCAGGGCACCAACTCCAGCAACTATGGAGTCATAAGCCAAACTCAGTCTCTTGTGAAGGAATGAATTCAGAAGAAATTGTTCACACAGCAAAGAATGATCACTGACGTGCTGATTTCTAATCAAATCTGAAAATTTATTAGCAAAATAGCCAAGCTTTACAGCTGAATTATTCCACAATTAATCTTTTTCTTTAACTACTGGCATCCAGTCTAACTACTGACAAGACAAAAGGAAAATACTGAAAATAAAATAGTAAACATATCAGTTTAATGAATGAGCTATGACAAAATGAAAGTGGAATACTGAATAATAAACATCAAAACTAATTAAACAAGAAAACAAAGGAAGATTTGCAAAAGCACGAGATGGACAAATGAAACATGGTTTTAGAGATAAGATGTTGTAGTAGAGATAAGATTTTAAAGAACCACCATTGTGTAAATATATAGATTAACAGTTAGAGGTGGAAATATTAAAGGACAGCAGTAACATTCTAAACAAACATTCTTGCATCAGTACAACTACAGTAAAAAACAGGTTTGAGGGAACTCATCATTTTATCAATTTATTGCATGCAAAGAAGTTTTAATGATCTATTTTATGTTGCAGTTCTTTCTACCACTGTGAGAACAATATTCTGATGATTCAGTCTTGTTCTCTGTTATCAGGTTTTTATTACCTGACACAGAACAGACAGAGGCTACATGCTGCCAGTGAAAAGCACAAAGCATCAAAAAGCAGCCAGTTTGTTTCATCATCACCCTCCTACCTCTTTGTTTTTTTCTCCTTCATTCTCTTGGCCTCTGGCCTCCAGCAGAGCTGGACGATCTGTGTGCTCTTAAGTCTTCATTATCGCTGCTTGCTTGCCAACCAGCAGACAGGACAAACAGCTATTTTGATCTGAGTCTCTTTCTTGTTTCCCACTATCACCCAGTCACTCTCCCTGCCTCCAACAATCTTTTTCCATTTCCTCTTCTTGAAGCCTCTCCATCTTCCTCCCAGTTTGATCAAACTCAAACTGTCTCTTTTCTCCATGTTGCTTTTGACCCAGCTTCTCCATTTTCCTGGAAAATCCTTAGTAAACAGTATTTAAATAGTATTTAACCCCTTGGGCATTTTACTCTTATTAATGTTTTTGTAAATCAATCAACAAAAATTGTCTTGTTGGTAAAAATTTACAAAAATAACTTTTAATATCAAATTTAAAAATGACTCATACAAAATGACAAATAAAGAAATATATATAGACTTAGACTTAGACTTGTACTTTATTGATCCCTTGGGAAGACTCCCTCAGGAAATTGAAGTTACCAGCAGCTCCCAGGCAAAAAACAGAGATAACACACAGTAAGCAAAGGTGCAAAAGAATACAAAAATACAAATTAAATACTAAGGTACACACCAAATGTGAGTAACCAAAACCTTAAATTATGCAAGAAAAACCTTAAATTATGCAAGAAACAAGGAATAAGAATATAGAGTATAAAAATATAAGTAAATATAAATACAACACAAAAAAAATATAAGAATTTGGCGGATAGATTGACCAGTGATATCGTATTGCACTATGTGGTTTGACCTGATAAGTATGGAGAAAAATACAAGGGGTCACTACTCCTTCTACCCTCTGTCCTGTGTCACCCCCCCCCCCCCCCCACAATGAGTAATTATACAGTCTGAAGGCATGGGGGACAAAAGAGTTCTTAAATCTATTGGTCCGGCACCTGGGAAGCAGCAGTCTGTCACTGAACAGGCTCCTCTGGCTGCTGATGACGGCGTGTAGAGGGTGGCTGCTATCGTTCATGATGTCCAGCAGTTTGTTCAGTGTCCTCGCCTCTGCCACCGTCACCAGAGAGTCTAGCTTCATGCCGACCACAGAGCCGGCACGCCTGGTCAGTTTGTCCAGTCTGGACGTGTCCTTCTTGGATATGCTGCCTCCCCAGCACACCATGGTGTAGAAGAGGACACTGGCAATCACAGACTGGTAGAACATCCAGAGCAGTTTGCTGCAGATGTTAAAGGACCACAGTCTCCTCAGGAAGTACATCCTGCTCTGCACTTTCCCAGACAGGTGGCTAGTGTGTTTTGACCAATTCAGTTTACTGTCCAGCCACAGCCACAGTTATATAGAAAACATGAAATAAGTCACTACATACATATTCACCTGCTTCATAATGTTCGACCTAACAGGTCCAGACAATGTGTGCTAGTAGTTTGACAATGGGGTGAATGGAGATCAGCTGAGTGGAATGACTGTATTTCAAGTAAATGTAGTATAAAGACACCTGTGTCTGGAAGATGAATCAGTATTCCTGGCTAACTAATGAATGCTGTTCTTTAGTGTTAGCATGAAAATTGCCTCATGGCATCCCTTAGAGTTCAGTTAAATCCATCATCAAGGCATGCAAGGAATCTGTTCTCAGCAGATCCCCACACAACCTGACAGCCATGCAAAGAGTAGAATAAAAAGGTAGAATCCAGATGTGCAGCCGGATTGAGAACTATCCACACAGACTCCATGCTGAGATTGAAACCAGAAGAGTGTCTTCTAAATATTGACTAGAAGGAGGTGAATATTTGTGCAATCACTAATTTCATGTTTCATATTTAGATTTAATTGTCATTATTTTGTAGAAATCAAATATTACTTTGACCTTAAATGATTGGTTTTGTAAAATAAGAAATCAAAATTTATTTGATCATAATTGAATTGTAAAAGCAATAAAAAATGATATTTTTATGGGCACTGTTTTTGAGTCCAATAACAGTAAAGTTCTTTTTGAGCCACATAAATAACTTTCGATGTATTCTTCACTTTCTGTGCCAGTTGATTTTTTGTGCAACTTGGTCAAACTTGTAGAATCAGTGGAGACTTTTTATGCATTTTACTGAATGAAGGGATGAATAGACAAATGTGTAATTAGAAACTGATTACAAATAATTACTACCATTGGGATAACTGACAATTTTACTATTAATGACCAATTTTAAGAAACTCAAAAAGTTTTTGAATTGCTTATTTGTTATAGAAGCTTAAACCTAACTACTGCAATAAATTGCTGCACTTATACTTGAATTTTAACAGTCACCAATCGTAGTTCAACCCTAGTGAAAGAATCATTGCCTTGTTTAAATGTATAAATGTAAACCCATTTACCAGAACCATCACTACAAAGCTTTTGTTCCTCATATATTTTAAAACTGTTAGACCAAGGAATGTACATTTTTGTTAAATTTCACTAAACAACCATGCAGAAAACATGTTCTAGGAGCTTTGTGCTCTTTAGCCTATAGAAATATAGGCTATAGAAGAAATATGCTTCCCTTCTGCCCAACCCATCATCTCTGGTTCTTTACCTTCTTTCATCTCAGGCAATGCTTGTTGTCTGCAGTAGCTAACACCTTCACCACCTCTGTCCCCCACCTGCACAGTGCATTAAGTAATGTGATCACACACATGCACTGTCTCTGTGCATGTGTGTGAGTCATGCTGGATTTTAGCTGCTACCCGTCTAGCCCACCCTCCTTTTCCTCCCTTACTCTTCCCCCCTCTTGCTGCCTTCAGGCCACTGCTGCCCTTTGCACCACAGGTGAGCTGTCACTGCCAATCTGGGCTGCCTAACACACTGGCCAGCTAGAAATAGGCTTCACTGGTTGAAAATGATACACACACTCTTTCACATCTGTCTACTGAAATAAAATGCAAATATGATGGGTATGAGCTTTCAAATGTTTGTGAAGTTAAGTTAGCTATATTTTGGGCAAATTTCAAATGCTGATATAGCAATGCCCAATAACAAGGTACAGTATTAACTTCGATTTAATTTAAGTATATTTCATTTCTTTCTTTGGACAAGTTAATAATCCCAAGGCACTTTAATAGAATCCAGATCCACTCATTGGAAAAACATAGTTAATCTAACCATCCATCCTTCTTCTTCTCTGGCATCAGGTCGCAGGGACAACAGCCTATGTTTGGAGGTCCAGACTTCCCCAGTCACTTAAGACATAAAATTTTCTATTTGTCATTATATCCCCAGTACATAACATTGGATAACAACATAAGAACATGCTCGGTAATAAATAGATTAACAAATAAAGTCTACATCATGAACTCAGCATGAAGAATGAATGATTCTCTTCAAAAGACACATTGATGATGAAAGTCCCAGGTCACGGAGCTTCACTATCAGCTTCTCTGGGACAATAGTATTAAATGCTGAACTGAAATTGACGAATAGCATCCTAACATTAGTGTCCGGATGCCGCAGATGTGTCAGGGCTGTGTGTAGTTCAATGGAGACCGCATCCTCTGTGGATTGGTTCCTCCTATAGACAAACTGGTGCCTGTCCAGACCAGCAGGAAGGTTATTCTTGATGTGTTTTAGGATGAGCCTCTCAAAGCACTTCATAATGACTGGGGTTACTGCAAATGGGTGGTAGTCATTTAAGTCAGTCATAGCAGATTTGTTTGGTAACGGCACAATGATGGAGGACTTAAGGCAGACAGGGACAGTGGAAAACTGCAGGGACAGATTGAAAATGTCTAAAATGACCCTACCAAATTGTCAGCATATGACTTCTGGGTCCGTCCCGATACCTTATTTGGTTGTGCAGCTTTGTTGGGGTTAATTCTCTTCAGAGAAGAAGTCACGTGGTTGAGGTGCAGGATTAGGGGCTGATGTATCTCCTCTAGTTGGATGGGAGGATTGCTTTCTCTGCCACTAGTGGCATTAAATCTAGAGAAGAAACTGTTCAATGTACGGGAAATGAGAGATCCCCACTGAGCCACCGGCTGGTGCTCTTATGGTCTGCCATAGTCCTCAGTCCTCTCCACGTATTCTGTTGGTTGTTGTTATTGAACCACTCCTCAATGTCGTTATCTCCATTTGTTATTCTACCTAGCAATGCAGACTCAAGTACATCATGAGAATCCTTTGCACACTGATAGATTAAAGCGGCAATTATTATGAATAGTTGTGACTCAAAAATTTATTTTCAGTCTCCATTGGTTAGCATTGAGGGAGGTTCAAGGGTGCATTCTACCAATTTTTTCTATTTGATCCCCAGTAAAGTGACCCTCCATTGAAACTGACTCTTGTACACACACACACGCACACACACACACTTAGTGCTCATCGCATTTTTCCCTTTTCCCTTCAACTCAACCCCGGCTCCTGAACTGGGGTTAAAGTGCAGACCCTCCATTTCCAATGGAGGGTCACTTTACTGGAGGAGTATATCCTGTGAAAACCACTGCAACAGGAGGATGCTAAGACTGTTGATGAAATTCAGAGAAGACTCAGGATCTCTGAATGCTCCTGTACCTCACAGCGAATGCATTTTTCAGAAGCGTTTATTTGAGTTGAGGTTAGAAACTGACTTCTGGAAGGAGGGAGCTGCATGTGCTGGATCTTTTTTCAACAAAGTTCTGTAGAGGTTGAAGAGTGCCAACTATGGTTGGTTTAACTAGGCAGTTAATTATGTTCCTCTCCTTGGCCTGCCACCTTATTGTGGTGGAGGGGTTTGAGTTCCCCAATGATCCATGGTGTTATGCAGTGTGGGGCTTTATGCCCCTGGTAGGGTCACCCAAGGGAGACAGGTTTAGGTGAGGGACCAGACAAAGCACAGCACGAAGACCCCTATGATGAACGAAAACTTTGGATTTGGTGTTCCCTCGCCGGGACGCAGGTTACCGGGGCCCCACTCTGGAGCCAGGCCTGGAGGGGGGGCACAATGGCGAGCGCCTGGTGGCCGGGCTTAGTCCCATGGAGCCCGGCCGGGCTCAGCATTTCCCAAGAAGAAACATGGGCCCACCACCTATGACAGAGGCCAAAGGGGTCGGGCGCAATGTGTGATGGATGGCGGCCGAGGGAGGGGGCCATGGTGGTTCGATCCTCATTTGCAGAAGCTGGCTCTTGGGACGTGGAATGTTATGTCTCTAGTGGGGAAGGAGCTGGAGCTAGTGTGTGAGGTTGAGAGGTTCCAACTAGAAATAGTCGGTCTCACCTCGACGCATAGCTCTGGTTCTGGAACCAGTCTCCTTGAGAGGGGCTGGACATACTTCCACTCTGGAGTTGCCCACGGTGAGAGGCGTCAGGCAGGAGTGGGCAAACGTGTTGCTCCCCATCTCTGCGCCTGTGCATTGGGGTTTATCCTGGTGAATAAGAGGGTAGCCTCCCTCCACCTAGGGTGAGGGGACGGGTCCTGACTGTTGTTTGTGCTTACAGGCTGAACAACAGTTCACATTACGGAGTTCCTTAAGGCTCTGGATGTTGCAGGGTCATCCAGAATAGAGGATCTCAGGGTCTTTAAAGATGTCATGGCTGCAATATTGCATGGACATCAGGGGCAATTCCCCTGGATTGGCAGACCGGGGTGGTGGTCCCCCTGTTCAAAAAGGGGGACCTAAGGGTGTGCTCCAATTACAGGGGGGTCACACTCTTAAGCATCCCTGGCAAGGTCTACTCAGGGGTCCTGGAGAGGAGGGTCAGTCGGATAGTTGAACCTCGGATTCAGGAAGAGCAGTGTGGTTTTCGTCCTGGTGGTAGAACACTGGACCAGCTCTACACCCTCAGCAGGGTCCTGGAGGGTGCATGGGAGTTCGCCCAACCAGTGTACATGTGTTTTGTGGACTTGGAGAAGGCGTTCGTCCCTGTCCCTCGGGGAGCCATGTGGGGGGTTCTCCAGGAGTACAGGGTACCGGGCCCTTTGATACGGACTGTCAGGTCCCTGTATGACCGGTGTCAGAGTCTGGTCCGCATTGCCGGCAGTAAGTTGGGCTCGTTTCCAGTGAGAGTTGGACTCCGCCAGGGCTGCCCTTTGTCACCGATTCTGTTCATCACTTTCATGGACAGAATTTCTAGGCGCAGCCAAGGTGTTGAGGGGATCCGATTTGGTGGGCTTAGGATTGCATCTCTGCTTTTTGCGGATGATGTGGTCCTGTTGGCTTCATCAGGTCGTGATCTGCAGCTCTCGCTGGAACGGTTCACAGCCGAGTGTGTAGCAGCTGGGATGAGGATCAGTGCCTCCAAATCCGAGGCCATGGTCTTGAACTGGAAAAGGCTAGAGTGCCTTCTCCAGGTCAGGGGGGGTGTCCTGCCCCAAGTGGAGGAGTTCAAGTATTTCAGGATCTTGTTCACAAATGAGGGAAGAAGGGAGCAGGAGTTCGACAGGCAGATTGGTGCAGCGCATGTTGTGAAGCGGGCGCTGTACCGGTTTGTCATGGTGAAGAGAGAGCTGAGCCAAAAAGCGAAGCTCTTGATTTACCGGTCGATCTACGTTCCCACCCTCATCTATGGTCATTAGCTTTGGGTCATGACCAAAAGTACGAGATCGCAGATACAAGCGGCCAAAATGGGTTTTCTCCGTAGGGTGTCTGGGCTCTCCCTAACAGAATTAACTTCCACTTTATCCACTTTTCTTCCACTTTATCCGGGGTTGGGTCACAGGGTAACCTCACCAGGGAGGCGTCTAGGAGGCATCCTGACCAGATGCCCGAGCCACCTCAACTGGCTCCTCTCGATGTGAAGGAGCAGCGGCTCTACTCTGAGTCCCTCCCGGATGACTGAGCTTCTCACCCTACCTCTAAGTTGGTCTGATTCAGAATTGCTGGAAGCAACAATAATTGGATTTGGCCCTCATACGATCAGTCAAGCTTTGCTTGGCTTTGTACAGGCTCTGATGCCATTTCTGTGGTCTTGGTGGATGCTAGCTCCTCTCTGCTGCCCTCGACAGGTGGTCCCAGCTTGTGACGTTCTGTTCCATTTGTTGGCCTTTTATATAATTTATCCCTAGATCCTATCAGACAGAAGTAGGTGTTGACCAGATGAATAGATTTACATGCAATCCAATCAAAAACAGTTTTTTTGGATCAATTATTTTCATTTTGATTGCTGTTGTACATCCATAAAATTAGGTACAATACAACATAATGTGGACAAATGGAATAAAACTTGAAATTTCCGGTGTGCATACCCCTAACCATCAACCTCATGGCAACCCACTGCCCCACCTATGATCTCAAAGCTACAGCAATAAGGGAAATAAATGTAGAAACGATTAAATAACTTAGAGTCACAAATTAAGAATATTACAGAGTTGTCCAATATAATAGAGAACTGTTAACTAACATTAAAAAAAATAATATTTATTATTCATTTTTAATATTAATCTAAATATTAATAGCGTGCCACTGAAAACTAACAGCTAACAGTTACTAAGTCAGATATTAAAACACACAGGAGACCCCACCAGAGTTATTTTTTTCTTGGAGCGCAGAACTGACTCAAGTCCAACCTTCAAAGAGCAAAGTAATCACAGCTCCCCTTAAGGCCTGTTACAGCTATAGGTCAACAGTCTAGCTCAGTTCCTGACAAGAGAAAATACAAGGCTTTATTTTGTTGACTAAGACTTGCTTGTGTCATTGTGTGTGCATGTGTGAGAAAGAGGTTGAGAAGGGGGAGAAAGGTGAGAGAGAGATCTAGAAATGTAGAATAAGAGAGAAATGAGTTGAGACAAACCCAGGTGCAGAGCCTGACTGTGACTGACCTTTCCTCCCACTCTGCTGTCAGTGGAATCCCACTCTCGCTCCCTGTGTGTGTGGACATCCTGATCAGGACAACTATACATTAAGCCCAAGTGACAAGTAATAGGGGTGAACCTGGGGCTACAACTTTTTATCATGTCCACATAGATTACATCTGGACTAATGAACTAAATCATTTCTAAAACACCATAAATATTTGTATAAATGGAGAAATGAATAAGTCAAAGTCCATAGGCCTTGAAGTATGTAACTGGGCTGGTGGGCAATGCACAGATGATCTTCATCCAAAACAGACTGGAGAATGAAAGACTATGTCGCTGGCATTTAGTTATACACCGCTCATATAATCTATTTTTTCAGAATAAAATAGGACCAGCGCTGTGACCTGCAGTTTTAACACTAAAAATTGGACAAATTTAGAAAAGTGCCATGCACAAAATAAATTCAGATGTATAAAACAGTGTGCATGCACCTCTCCTTTATAAGTCCCAATATGCAGGAAATGGGGCGCAGCTGCTGGTCTGCCTGTACACCAACAAATTACCACTAAAGTAGTTGAACCATCAGAATAATAAATGTTAACAAGTACTATTTATCATGAAGCACCTTTATCTAAATATAAATCTGGCATTAATAAGGTGCACAGTTTACTTCTTCCTCTTCCATCTGTGACAGTCTCTCCCGGAGCCTTTAACCCACAGTGCACTGTGGACCACTTTTCAGCGACACTCAGCAATGGAGAACCTCAAGGTTCTGATTCTGATGGACTTAAATAAACCCAGGTATTTCACTTCGTTTTACAGGAATCCTTTGCTGGTCCAAAAGTACAGATAAAGGCTCAGATCAGCTGATTATTTCTTTATACATATAAATATAATTATATTCTGGCACTTTATTTTTTAAATGTGCAATCTTTTGGATTTAGCTAATGCAGTCAAAAGATGTAAACCAAAAGCCACACATGAACTTTATTTATTTTTTAAAATCCAAATCAAAAATAAAACTCTCATCACAACCTACTATTCACACTGTCTGCACAAAACTGCAGTGATATTAAAAAGCTGACCACAGCTACAGTGTTTCTCTCTCTTCTTTATTGCTGCTGCTTACAGGTCTGCTAAATATGGAGTGAAAATAGTGTCAAAATACCTGTGCCATACAACTTTTGGTCATGACCCAAAGCTAATGACCATAGATGAGGGTGGGAACGTAGATCGACCGGTAAATCAGGAGCTTCGCTTTCAAATCAAATTGCTTCTGTGCCTACTGGGCTTGGACCTGCTAGTTCTACTCCTAAAATAGATACGAAAATCTGTGAAGAGCTGGACAGGGCCGCACCGAATTTGATCATAGAAATGAATCTGGCCGGGATGGACCGGGACAGTTAGAGGTGGTCTAGTGGAAAAGAGCCTCATGTTAGAAAGAATTGAAGCCAAAGTGCCAAGGAAAGAACACTAGGATAATATGAAACAAGATTTTTAAAACTGACTGTAACATACACCCACGTTCACCCCTTTTCACTTTAAACTTTTTGTTTTTTCCTTCAGTTATGGTGTCTGTCTTGCATTTACAAGTGCAGTAACCTTTCTGTAGAATATCTTGGATAACTGATACAAGCCTCGTTTATATGATAATATTCTAATAGCAATAAATGGCATGTTTTTAATATTACAGTGAGTAATGATACGTATTTAAGTTTTATTACAGCAAGTCACCCTGGTTGTGTTTCTAGGATTTGTTTCCTAAAGCAGTGAAAATCCTATCAATGTTGAAGCCAGTGCTTTAGCCTAGTTGGTTCTACCTTCCTCACTGACAGTGACAAAAAACATATTGCTTTGTTGGAAAGCCAAGCTGTGCTGCATGGTTTGTGTATTTAAAAACAGCACTTTCCCTGTGTTAGGGCCCCCATGCTGGGTTAAATGAAGGCATTTATTCTCCAGCTGAATCAGGCCTAGAGATATGCTTTCATTAGGATTGTGATTAGCATAGTGCTTGTTACCGCTGGGCCTGTTAGTGAAACAGAGCTGTCTGTCTGTCTCTACATGTTCCCTCATTACAAACAACATGGAAATCAGCTGTTGAATCGAGTTATACAAATCATAGTTAGGACACAAAGGTTACAGCTGCAAAACAGTTCAATAGCTTGGAACAGAGTGGTTGCTGATGCAGCTTTAATGCACCACTGGGCAGAGATACATAGAAGATGAAATTATTACAGTCTGCTACGGTTCTCTGACTATCATTTTTGTAAGAGACTGACAATTTTCATGATGAGTCATATTTAAAGAAAATAACACAAAAACTGAAGACTATACCTCACAGAAAAGAATGATTCTAAATAAGTGGTTGTTCTTCACTCTAATTTATCCATGTTTTATTTTTATTAGCTATGTAACTTATTAATATTATAATTATATATATATATATATATATATATATATATATATATATATATATATATATATATATATACACACACACACACACACACACACCCGTGCACCACGCACACACCCATGTACACGCCTATGTGTGTGCATGGGTGTCCAACCCTGAACCACAACACAAAGCCATGCTTCTCAAACCTCACAAAATGTGCTTGGCAAGAAAAAACACATCACACCACAAAAATGATGTTGTGTGTGGACTGATATAAAAACGTGCTGTGTGAAATTTACATTTTAAAATGCAAGCCTGACAAAAAATATTAGAATGACTAATTTTAACAATAATTTTAAAAGATCATTAGTCCAGTCCAGACAAGGATTCAATATCATAATAAATAGTTCACTTTGAAACTAATTTAAAAAAATACTTTTATTTTATTTATCTAGCCAGGTAAATTATCAAAAACAAATAGTTATTTATAATAAATTAAATGAGGGATATTATTCATTGTAGGATTTCAGGTACATGTTTTCACCATTGATCAGTCACTGTTTGCACAATTATTACTCAATTTGTAGTCTTGAGGATGAATTTTATTGTTGAACATTTACTGCGCCCTTAGTCAATCCAAAATATTAATAACCTCTCAGACCTGAATATTTAAGAAAATAAAAGTGAGATTTTGGCTTTTTTAAGACAATATCTATGTGTGAAGGATTATTGGGCAACTGAATTTAAACTGAAACGTTTCCCATCTCACTTGTTTATTGTCATCTGTTAAAGTGAGAATAATAAATATACAATTCAGAATTGACAAACATTTCTGACATTTGAAAAATAAATCAGTGACCAATATAGCCACCCCTCTACCCCTACCTTGGCAACTACTTTTTAGACTCCTATTCTTCCAAACCAGAAAAGGTATTAGACCAGAGGATACTTACTTATACTTACCTAGCAACCCAGAACAGGAGTATGTAGTTTACGTACTTTAAGAGTCTTTTTCTCTTTCCTTTGGTTTGTTATTTTGTTTGTATTTCCTTTTAATTCCTGTAAAGCACTTCGTATTGCCTTGTTGCTGAAAATCTGCTATATAAATAAAATTACCTTTACCTTCTTTTCAATAACAGTTATAAGTCCTCCACTCATGTAGTCTGTCAGTTTCTTGATCTGTTGACGATCAACCTTTAGTGCAGCAGCAACCACAGCCTCCCAGACACTGATCAGAGATGTGAACTGTTTAAGAAGGGCCCACAAGTTCTCAATGGGGTTTAGTTCTGGTGAGGAACGGGGCCACTTCATTGTTCTTTCATCTTTAAGACCTTTACTGGCCAGACACATAGTGGAGTAGTTTGATGCATGTTATGGAGCATTGTCCTGCATAAAAACAATGGTCTTCTTGAAAGATGCAGACATTTTTCTGTATCACTGCTTGAAGAAAGTGTCTTCTAAAAACTGGCAGCAGGTTTGGGAGTTGATTTTGAATCCATCTTCAACCTGAAAAGGTCCAACTATTTCATCTTTAATGATGCCAGCCCATAGGACTACCACACCTTCACCTTGCTGCCGTCTGATGTGAGGTGGAGCTCTGTGCCCATTACTGATCCAGCCACAGGTCCATCCATGTGGTCCGTCAAGAGTCACTCATCTCATCAATCCATAAAGCTTTGAAAAATCTGTCTTCAGATGTCTTGATCCAGTTTCGATGTTTCAACAGTGTGTCTTGTTCAGTGGTGGTCAGGTTTCAGCCTTCCTTACCTTGGCCATGTCTCTGAGTTCTGAACATCTTGTACTTCTGGAATTCCAGGCAGGTTGCAGTTCTGGAATATGACAACACCAGAAGATAACGAGTTCTTGGTAGCTTCATATTTGATTCTTCTCAAATTTTTGGCAGTTAATTTACATCTTTTTTTCTCAACACATTTCTTATGAGATTGTTGACTACAGCAAAATGTTTGATGGTTCTGTGATCACACCCCGATATCTGATCAATTTCAAGAGTGCTGCTTCCCTCTGAAAGAGTTTATACAATTTAGGACTTTTCAGAGTCAATTAAATCTCTTTTTTGACCCATTTTGCCTGAGGAAAAGAAGCTGCCTAATAATTCTGCACACCTTAATGTAGAATGTTGATCTCCTTAGGTCCAACCCTCCCTCATTAAACAAATACATATCAGCTGATATGTTTATATTCAATAAGCATTCAAGTTTATAGAGTTTGGAAAATATGCATAAAAATTATGACAAGGTCAAAACTAAGACTTGCCTAATAATTGTGCACATAGTGTAGTATTGAGGAAATTAACTTTGTTGACATCAAACTATTCAATTCAATTCAATTCAGTTTATTTATATAGCTCCAATTTAAAACATGTCATTTTGTCTTTGCATTCTGTAATGCCATATATGTTTACAGTTGTTCTAAATAACATTAGTTAAAATCTTCTTGAACACAATGATTTTTTTTACAGTGTTCAAGCACAGAGGTGAAGGAGGTTGACTGTGGTGTTGAGTTGGGAAGAGATGTCTCAGGAGGAGGATGTTCCTAGGAAGACTCATAGGAGGCAGTAAGGCTGGTCTTAGATCCAAGGGAAGAGCTCATACAAGGATGGAGAGCAGGCAGGCAGAGGGAGGAGTAGGAGGGTGAAGCTGAGGTAGTCGACTGTGGCATGGATCACTTCCAAGGTGGATCTTTCACAAAGAAGTTTGTTGAACTTAGACTTAGACTTAGACTGACTTTATTGTCATTTTGCATGCACAGGGTGTATACAGAACGAAATTTCGTTGCATACAGCTCAGGACAATGTTTTGAGCTTCCAATGTTGTGAGGTTACTCCAGAATAAAATAAAATACAGTATAAAATATGAATATAAATATAAATATAAAATATAAAGTGCAGGACTGACAGTAAAAAGGAAGTTACTTAGCTTTGTACATGTGCAAGGTATAAAGTGGAGACCAGATTTTAAGTGCAGTCCAGTTAAGAGTTCAGCAGTCTGATGGCAAGTGGGAAAAAGCTGTTTCGGAACCTGGTGGACCTGCACAGGATGCTGCGGAACCTCTTTCCAGAGGGCAGCAGGGAGAACAGTCCATGGTGACCCCTCATCGTCAGTGAGGGGTCACTGACGATGTTTCGGCCTCGGGACACGCATCGCTGGAATGAAATGTCTTGAATGGAGGGAAGGGGGGCCCCGATGATCCTCTCTGCTGTCCGCACCACTCTCCTCACGTTCTTCCAGTCGGAGGCGCTGCAGCCTCCACACCACACAGAGAGGCAGCTGGTCAGAATGCTCTCTATGGTGCTTCTGTAGAACGTCTTGAGGATGGGCGGGGGCAGGTGTGCTCTTCTCATCCTCCGCAGGAAATACAAGCGTTTCTGTGCCCTCTTGACCAGAGACGTGGTGTTCACAGTCCAGGTGAGGTCGTTAGTGATGTGCACCCCCAGGAATTTGGTGCTGCTGACCACCTCCACAGCCGAGCTGTTAATGAGCAGTGGAGCGTGGCTGGGCCGGTTCTTCCTGAAGTCAACGATCATCTCCTTCGTCTTGTCAACGTTCAGGATCAGGCTGCTTTCTCTGCACCAGTCCACCAGCTGCTCCACCTCCTCTCTGTAGTCCAGGTCGTTGTCGTTTCTGATGAGGCCCACCACCGTTGTGTTGTCCGCGAACTTCACGATGTGGTTGGTGGCGAACCTGGGGGCGCAGTCGTGTGTCATCAGAGTGAACAGTAGAGGGCTCAGGACGCAGCCCTGAGGGGAGCCTGTGCTGAGGGTGATGACATCGGAGGTGTGTTGTCCGATCCGGACTGACTGAGGTCTGTTGGTGAGGAAGTCTAGCAGCCAGTTGCGCAGGGGGGTGCTGAACCCAGGTGTCCCAGTTTTTCTGCCAGATGCTGTGGGATGATTGTGTTGAACGCTGAGCTGAAGTCCAGGAACAACATCCGCACATGAGTGTTCTTCTCCTCCAGGTGAGCCAGGCTCAGGTGTAGGGCGGAGGAGATGGCGTCCTCAGTGGAGCGGTTTCGGCGGTAGGCAAACTGGAACGGGTCGAATGTGGAGGGGAGTCTGGAGACGATGTGTTCTTTTACCAGTCTTTCAAAGCACTTCATCATGATGGGAGTCAGTGCCACAGGCCGGTAATCGTTGAAAGAGGTGACTTGAGGTTTCTTTGGCACTGGAATGATGGAGGCAGTTTTGAGACAGGCTGGCACTGTGGCTTGGTCCAGTGAGGTGTTAAAAATGTCTGTTAGGACACCAGCCAGCTGACCTGCGCATTCCCTGAACACCCGCCCAGGTATGTTGTCGGGGCCTGGGGCCTTCCGTGGGTTGACTCTTTTCAGAGTCTTCAACACATCGGCTGTGTCCAGGCAGAGTGCCTCCTCTTCCTGGTGGGGAACAGTTTTCTTTGCCGGAGTACTGTTCAGTGCCTCGAACCTCCCAAAGAAGTTATTGAGTCCATTTAGAAAGTCAGCATCAATTTCACCCACTGGGGGGGAGGATGGATTGTAGTCTGTGATTGCCTTTATGCCTTGCCACATACTTCTGGTGTTGCTGGTGTCGTGGAAGAACTCCTGTATTTTTCGACTGTGGGTTCGCTTTTGCTAACCTGATAGCACGGTTCAAGTTGGCTCTCGCTGTCCTCAGTGCCTCCTTGTCGTCAGACTTGAAGAAGGCCAACTTGCAGAAACACTGTCTTAACCTTCGCTCATAGGACTGATTGGTAAGGGACATAATGTAAGTGATCTTAAACACTTAAGCAAAGATACAAGATACATCTTAGTAGGATATTTTAGGAGGGTTGGTAGCATCGGTGAGGCTAATCATTAGGTGAACAGTATTACCCAGCAATCTTGATGAGAGAATTACAGACAGGTGTGCTATTTGCAGCAGGTCAGCCATGATATCCAGCTGAGATTGTTATGAAGTGCGGTGGTGTGAACGGTGAGGGAAACGCAGCAGACCCAGGTTGAAGTGAGAAATTATGGTTTTAATAAGGGAAGCACACAATCCAAAGTCCAAAATCCTGGCAGCACAGTAGAGCGGAAGGCAAAAGCTCAGTACTGGTAGCAACAGGGTTTACAAAAGGACAGCAGACGAAACAATGACTAGGACCCGACAGAGACGCAGATACACAGGAGGCATTAAATACACTGGAGGGTAATCACAGAAACGAGACACACCTGGGAAACTATCAAGGGGAAGACAGGACAACACAAAGACTCAGGGACACAGAAAACTCTAAATACACAGAAAAACACAGATCCCGACAGTGATCCTCTGTTCAGGAAGACTCTCACTCAACCAGAAACACACACCCACACAAAGGAATTTGTCTTGTAAGGCATTTTCTCAATTCTTGTATAAAATTCATTCAGATATTCATTTGATTACTTTCATTTATGATTTACTGTTTAATAGATAGTATGCATACATGGAGTTATTAGGAGTGTAGTGGTACAGCCCTGATGTTTCAGCATGCACATGCACCAAAAAAGTACAAACTGAATAGATGCAGAATATTCATGTAAATCAAGTCCTCATAAGCTACATTATGCGAGGAAACTTCAAAAAGTGACAAGAGCACAGTGAAGACTTTGTTTGCATCAGGAGGATCAGTTGATTTCCTGAACAGTTGGTCTGTTCCAGGATGAACCACAAAGTGGTTTTAATGTGTTTTTTCTTTTGTTTTGTTTTACCTCATAAATACAGCGATGCCACACAGCCACCTGATTTGGTGCTTCATAGCCAGTGAAATGTCAGACTTGGTCGGTCTGATGTTTTTCACACTGAATAGAGATATGAGCTGTCACTAAACTCTATTTGGGAACATTTAAAATTTCTCATGCAGCTATAACAGAGAAACAAAAGTGGAAACAACCAGACCTTTATGTCAGCATATGCGTATAAATCACATTTCTATCCAGACAACCATTCAGACAGTGGATGTACTTGCTGTTGGGCTCTGGGGTTGTTTGGGTTTGGTTTTGGAGTTTTGTTATTTTTGGTGATCCATCCATCCATTTTCTAACACCCTTGTCCCTAGTGGGTCAGGAGGGGTGATGGTGCCTATCTCCAGGGAAACATTTCTGGCGAGAGGCGGGGTCACCCTGGACAGGTTGCCAGTCCATCACAGGGCAACACAGAGACAGACAGGACAAACAATCATGCACGCACACACTCACAATTTAGAGAAATCAATTAACCTGACAAGATCTCACCCCGTGGGGTCAAAATGATCACAAGAACGGTGAGCAAAAATCCCAGAACCACACGGGGGAACCTAGTGAATGACCTGCAGAGAGCTGGGACCGAAGTAATAAAGGCTACCATCAGTAACACACTACGCCGCCAGGGACTCAAATCCTGCAGTGCCAGACGTGTCCCCCTGCTTAAGCCAGTACATGTCAAGGCCTGTCTCAAGTTTGCTAGAGAGCATTTGGATGATCTAGAAGATGACTGGGAGAATATCATATGGTCAGATGAAACCAAAATAGAACTTTTTGGTACAAACTCTACTCGTCGTGTTTGGAGGATAGAGAATGCTGAGTTGCATTCAAAGAACACCATATGTACTGTGAAGCATGGGGGTTGAAACATCATGCTTTGGGGCTGTTTTTCTGCTAAGGGACCAGGACGACTGATCCGTGTAAAGGAAAGAATGAATGGGGCCATGTATCGTCAAATTTTGAGTGAAAACCTCCTTCCATCAGCAAGGGCATTGAAGATGAAACATGGCTGGGTCTTTCAGCATGACAATGATCCCAAACACACCGCCCGGGTAACGAAGGAGTGGCTTCGTAAGAAGCATTTCAAGATCGTGGAGTGGCCTAGCCAGTCCCCAGATCTCAACCCCATAGAAAATGGAGAGAGTTTGGAGAGAGTTGAAAGTCTGTGTTGCCCAGCGACAGCCCCAGAACATCACTGCTACAGAGGAGATCTGCATGGAGGAATGGGCCAAAATACCAGCAACAGTGTGTGAAAACCTTGTGAAGACTTACAGAAAATGTTTGAGCTCTGTCATTGCCAACAAAGCATATATAACAAAGTATTGAGATGAACTTTTGTTATTAACCAAATACTTATTTTCCACCATATTTTGCAAATAAATTCTTTAAAAATCAGATAATATGATTTTCTGGATTTTTTTTTCTCCTTTTGTCTCTCATAGTTGAGGTATATCTATGATGAACATTACAGGCCTCTCTCATCTTTTTAAGTGGGAGAACTTGCACAATTGGTAGCTGACTAAATACTTTTTTGCCCCACTGTACGTTTGGCTCTAAATCACACATAAATCATCCGATTGGTGCCAAACTGGATATGTAAGACCTTTGTTCACTTCTAAACAGCCCAACGGCATTGAAATATAATTTGACTCCACTGCACCCCCTAAGTTAATACATCAGCTACAACTCCTTGCTGCATCAACCGATCTGCACCAGATTTTTTGTGAGTTGTCGCGGAGCGCTGCCGAACGCATTCATGTGTATCGCTTGATGGATGGGCGAGGAAAATGCGTGACAGCTTCTGCGGTGGCAGGCGGACGGTCGTGCTTCTGCAGTGGCGAGCAGGCTGCGGCTCTGGAAACTGTGCGAGAGCTTCGGCGGTGGCTAGAACCCCCGCTGTGGCAAATAGGCCAGAGCGGCGCTTGCCTGCGAGGGCCGCACGAGGCTGCCCACAGCTTTAATTTAAATTGTTTTTGGTTTTGTAATGCAAATGACATTTATTTTATGCATGTCTCTTTTCTTTTTGACTGCTTGGGAGAAGGTATTGTGGAATACTTTGAGAAACAGCCTAAGTTGACTATTAGTTTCTGTTACTTTAATGCAGGAGCATTAAAAGTGCCTTCAAATCAGTAATTGCCTGGCTGTTATTCCCAAAAGACACAACACAAAATCAACTCCACTACATACGGTATTGTCTTGGACTTCTGTCATAGTCTGTGAAACTGTTGAAAGAAGGAGGAACATACTGCTGGTATGAATGTCATCACTGACAGTGTTAAAGCCGCATTAACTTGGGTAAAAACAACAAGTTCTGGCAGCTCTACCAGGTGGAAGATTGACAGTTGGAGTGTTGAGCTCCTTCCAGACATGCAGAGTTCTCCAGTAATCTGATGTTAACTGAACATGTCGTCATTATTTCTGAATGAACACCTCAGGGCTTTTCTCTAACAGTCCCTGACAGAAAATGAAACTAAACCTGTGACAATTTGGGAGGGTTGTGTCTCTATGGGAAGAGTCACCATTTTCCAGAAAGACAGTTGAGATTTTGATTTCACATTTATCATGTCAATGTGCTCCAGGGCAGGGCAGTTAACTAAGTTGCCTACCATCTCAAACTTGCTATAAAGTGCTGTGGGTGACATGCAGGGTGAACTCTGTATCTCTAGATAAGATTATCACTCCAACTTTTTCTAGAGTAACAGGAAAATGTGGTGCTGCATCCTTCACTCACCACCGGCTGGTGGCTGAACCATGTGGGCGTGGCAAATTGGTGAATTTCAATCACTCGGTGTTTGCATATGGTTGGCTCTAAATCACACATACATGATCTGATTTGGACCAAACTGGACACAAATGACATTTGTTAACCTTTAAAGAGGCCAATTGGATTAGATTGGAATTTGATTCCACTGTTCCCTGATACTATTTCAACAACTGTCTCTCTTAGATACACTATCTGATCTGCATCAGATTTTTTGTGTCATTTGGAAGCAGTGCTGCATAGTTACAGTGCTCCCAGATGACATGAAACTAAGAGGTGTAGTTTCATGACATCCCTTAAGCCTTGTCCAGTCAGAGAAGAAACTGAGGATTATTGGGTGAATCATTCAGTTTCTCCTAGGGGTTGAACGACTACATATTTTTTAAGGTCGACTACATCATGATAATAGTCGAGTCGATGTCGACTAGTCGCGGTGACGTCATAGTGACGTAAGCGCAAAAACCCTTCACAACTACTTGGAGGCTTTATTAGCTATTTTCACGGCAAATATTGACACTCCCCCCGCCCCCACACACACACACACACACACTCTCCCCTTCTCCTGCTTTTACTAAGTCTATTATGGAGATTCTTCGTGAGCAGCGGGGAAAAGTTTGTTGCACAAAGTCGGGTCTGACTTTTTTTTTCTAAACACCAGCTGATGCTGATGATCTCTGGATAGTTACTATAGGAGTCAAATTATCACACTGACTACATGGTGCTTTTGGAACATCACAAGCCAAACTTGTTATGAACGGATCCCGTTTGGTTACAGCTGAATTCAATGAAACCACCTGCTTCTCCTCCGCCCGATGCGCGGCAGGAAGCTCTGCTGACTCAGCAGATTGAACGATTTAAGATATTTTCTAGTCAACGTCAACATGATAAAAGTCGAGTCAATGTCGAGTAGACTAGTCGTTGTGACGTCATAGCAACGCAAGACGCAAAGCTTTGGAGTAACGCACAGGCTTTATTACCCGTTTTCACGGAAAAATACGGCATTTACACAGAACAGCAACAAGTGAAACAACAAAACATCGGGATAGTTTATGATAAATAATAAGTTGCTGGGAAACCAACATTCAAAAAGGAAACGCACATCTTTTAGATGGCATGTAAAAACAATAAAAAGAGGTGGCACGGGGGCGGGGGGGGGTGGGGGGGGGGGGTAAATAAAGTTCACTCGCTGTCAATATTCTCTTCGCTAAGAGTTGTTGGGGTTTTTTCTTGGTTGACATGTAGGAAAACAAGGGCATCAACATGAGCCGGATGAAGGCTTGCCCGCTTTCTCGTAATGGTATTCCCAGCGAGAGAGAAAATCCTCTCGCTGGGAGTGCTGGTTGCCGGAACAGCTAAATATTTTCTGCTGAGGTTTGCCAGACGGGGAAATCTGCCCTGGTTGCTGGCCCACCACTGCAGCGGGTTCGCCATGGTGGGGATCTGCGGTAGCGAAAAAAAATCAAGGATTTCTTCGGCAGCAGTGGTGCTGTGTGCTGCTGATCCCCTGTAACTCTGGTAATGTGGCCCAAAAAGTTGCAAAAAATCTTCTTCACGTGTGACTTTTTTCCCGGTCACCGGCTCGCTCTGATCGGGCACGTCCTCCACCTCCTCCCCTTCCTTTCCTACAGCTATAAATAAAATAAATAACGCTAAGTTCATAAATTTTCACTTCATTTGGACATTATAGACTAAAGTTATCGTAAACTGTTCAACCTAAATCAACAGCTGTCATTACCGCAGATCTTTATTTAATCAGCAACATAACATCATAATGTATTAGTTAGATCGTCGTGACAAAGACACTCGCGAGCCGGCTAAGTGACATCCTTAGCGGGAAGGGGGCGAGTTTTAGACGGCTCGTGTTTTGTAGTGGACTGCAGCTGCAACTCCATCTCCTTTTAAAAACACTGTAAAACCACAAATATGCATCCATCTACATATCATTTAAACTAATGTATTAACTTATTTTTCTTGTGTCTTGTGACCTATACTGTGCTGTCAGATCAGCACAGGCTGTAACCACCGGCAATCACATGACTGCGACTAGTTGACATGAAATGTAAAAACTCGCGAGACGTCCTAGAGTCGACTAGTCGACTAGTCGACTAATTGGTTCAACCCCTAGTTTCTCCTATGTATGACATGAGATTGAAACCATATCCACTAATGCTCGACAATCACACATGACATGCTCAAAAGTCAAGAGGAAGTCCTTACTGTTGGGTTCCTGTTGGCTTTTGAAGCCAACAGGATTAACTTTCAGTTTAACTTTAGGCTGTGTTGACAGACATCTGTTCAACACCAAACCTTCACTAATAGTCAGAGCAGAAGAGACACATTCTATTCTGTGTCCACATTGCAAATAAATCACACATTTGAAAGTGTGAGTAACGCTATAGAATAAATTAATTTCAGCAAAATGTCAGAATTTGCACAGAAACATAAATATAGAACCATAAATAACCTCTGTAGACAGTTTATCAGCCAAAAAAGTGATTTGGGGATGAATTTCAGTTTAAAATGTGGCCTAGAAAATAAAAAACACCTAATGACATTTCACAGGACCTCAGAGTTCAGAAAAATATTGTAGGTAATTTGCAGAAGAATTTTAACTTTACAACTTACAGGTATGGTCTATTCTTACCGGATTAACAACACAGACAATCTCCCCAATTATTACTAATAGCATGTGGTCCCTAGGTAAAACTAATCCCGCAAACGGTGTTACACTCACATAATTTAGGGCATATCCAACGGGCATAAAGACCCAGAAATAAACATTTGAACTTTGGTTGACAGAAGTCTGCTTCTGACATTCTGCTGAGTGGCTGGTTAACAGAGCTGCTAACATAAAGCTGGTAAATATAGCCTTGTTGTATTGGTGCTAATGATTTCAATAAAATCATTCACTCAAATCATTTATTATGAAACCATTGGGATGCCTACACATAAACAGCCATGCAGCACTGATTGAAGTGTTGCATGTGACATAGAGCATACTTTTAGTTGCTAGTTTTTTCTCAAAGATAAGAAAACACCTGGCAGAGCAAATGTGGCAGTATTACCAATTGATGGTAATAGGAGGATTAACAAAGACTGCAGTAACAAAGTTGTCTATAGTGCCTCTGTCAATTTTGGCATTTTTCTTCTTCACAACATGGAATGGAAATTGATTATTATAAGGTCTGCATCATTCTATTTACAGATCCTGCTAACTTTGCACACTTCACTCCTATTTATTATGAAACAAACAACAAATAGGACAAAATAGCAGAAAACGTAATTGTGGATAACTATTGACTCCCCTATACTCAGTACTTAGGAGAGCCACAGTTAAAGCTGCAGGTTGTTCTAAATCAGTCTTTCTGAGTTTGCTTCATGTTGTCTCTCTGATCTTTCCCATTACTCCAGGCTAACCTGCTCCAGCTGCTTCAGGTTACATGGTTTCTGCTGATGTATAGCAGTCTTCAAGTCTGACCACAGATTCTCAATTGGATTAGGGTCTGGGCTTTGTCTAGGCCAGGGGTGTCAAACTCCAGTCCTCAAGGGCCGCTGTCCTGCAACTTTTAGATTTGCCTCTGCTGCACCACACCTGAATAGAATAATTAGGTCATTAAGGCTCTGGAGAACTGATCTGCACAAGGAGGAGGTAATTAAGTCATTTCATTCCAGTGTTTTGTACCTGTGGCACATCTAAAAACTGCAGGACAGCGGCCCTTGAGGACTGGAGTTTGACACCTGTGGTCTAGGCCATTCCCATGAATGTACATGGTTTCCCTTAAACCATGTAACCAACCTCAAGTGTTGCTTTAGTGGTATGCTTTGACTCATTGTCCTGTTGGAAAGTAAACCTCTGTCCCAGTCTCAAACTGCTCATTCTGCTCATAAATATCCATTTTTAGCTCCATCCATCCATCTTTCCCTCGTCTGCTAAAGAGGAGAGTGTATTGCAAAACCCATACAAATAATTGACAAATGGAGAAGCAGCTGATACTATATAATAATAAATTATTATTAGGCCCGAGCAGCAAAGTGCTGCGAAGGCCTATTGTATCTGTACTGTTTCTTATTAGGCCCAAGCAGCAAAGCGCTGCGAAGGCCTATTGTATCTGTACTGTTTCTTATTATTCTAACGATTCTGCCCCCCTCTTCGTGCGCCTTTTTGGGGGCTTTATCATATTCAAAAACTCACCAAACTTGGCGGAAGCGACTAGGCGGTTTAAAAATTTTGAATTTTAAGGTCGCCGCAAAAATCGCAAAAAAAATTGCTCAACGGCAGCAACTAGCAATTTTCAAAAGACCCATTGCTATTCACTTACTTCATCGTAGAGACTTGAAATTCGGTACAGTTGTAGAGCTCACTAAGACGCTCAGAATTTACAAGTAATGTCATAGTGCAAGTATCGCAGGAAGTCGGCCATTTTGTATTGAAGGTCCATTTTGGACCCTATTTTGGCCGTTTACAGCCTTCGTATTTGATCGAACTCCTCCTAGGGATTTCGATTGATCGGCTTCAAACTCGGCCAGTCTGATCATAAGGCATGTCTGATTTAAAGTTATCAAATTGGTGAGTTTTGGAGCATGTTGAAGGGGGGTTAGCAGGGGTCAAAGTTCACCTACATGCCATGAAACAAAAACCTCTTATATTTCCTATACAAAAACACATAGAGGGACCAAACTTTCAGTGATTGATCGTCATCCGGTGTCCTAAAATACCCTGCAGTGAATTTTTTTTTTTATGTAGGCCACGCCCCCTGAGAGCAGGAAGTGTAATGTTTTACTGTGAACGGTCGCTATCTTAGCCCTTTGACCTAATCAACATGAAACTGTGCCCAGAGACAGAAGACATGTTGGTGTGTTGTGGATTCCAACCCCGACCGGCTGCGATGAAGCAGGTGGGCGTGGCGGCGTTGCGAACGCCATCGAATTTCGTTTGGCTCTGAATTCCACAGTTTCGGGGTGAGCTGCTCCAAACTCACTAGGATGGATCCTTATCCATCCCCGAACAGGAATCCATAGCGATATTTGGTGGGCGTGGCCTAATTTTTCTACATTGCCCCATAGAATATTTTAAAAAATCAGCCCCAAGACATGCTTTGACTTAGAATTACGAAACTTGGTACACATGTGTATCTTCTCAGGACGTACAAAAAAGTCTCTTAGAGCCATGCTCTAAACCCAACAGGAAGTCGGCCATTTTAGATTGAAGTTCATTTGACCTCGATTTTGACGTTTACAGCCTTCGTATTTGATCGAACTCCTCCTAGGGATTTCGATTGATCGACTTCAAACTTGGTCAGTCTGATCATAAGGCATGTTTAATTTAAAGTTATCAAATTGGTGAGTTTTGGAGCATGTTGAAGGGGGGTTAGCAAGGCTCAAAGATCCCCTGTGATTGACTGTGTAATATGTTACACAGTCAATTACAAAGGGGATTATTTTGTCATGTGTAAGGCAATGCTGCCCTCTGGTGTCGAATTACTGAAATAATGAAACTATTTCAGTAATTTCAGTAATTCGACACCAGAGGGCAGCATTGCCCTACGGAATGACAGTTCAATGTTGAATTGAAGAGGAAAAAATTAAATAATTTGTAATTCTAACACAAAAACTCACAGAGACACCAAAGTTTGAGTTATTGATCATTATCTTGTGTCCAATAATATCCAATGGTCAAATGATGACATCACGTAGGCCACGCCCTCTGACAACAGGAAGTCTTGTATTTTTCTGTGAACGGTCGATAGCTTCTGCACCAAACTTTGCACGAGTGACCCTGGTGGGATCCTTGACGACCCTATGTCATCATATTATGACGTCATCTAAGCCCCGCCCCCTCAGAACAGGAAGTGCCGTTTTTTTACTTGGAAAGCTCTGTTTATGGCTCTCTTGACCTAATCAAGATGATTCGGATGATAAACTCTGTCAATGCTCGCTGCTGGCTGAACCTTGTGGGCGTGGCCAAATGGCGAATATCAGTCCCTCGCCATATTCAGACGTTTGGCTCTAATTCACACATAGATCATCCGATTGGCGCCAAACTGGATATGTATGACCTTTGTTCACCTCTAAAGAGCCCGACGGGTTTGAAATGTAATTTGGCTCCACTGCGCCCCCTAAGTTAATACATCGGCTGTGTCTCCTCGATGCATCGACCGATCTGCACCAGATTTTTTGACAGTCGTCGGGGAGCGCTGCCGAACGCATTCACGCGTGTCGCCTGGTGGACGGGCGTGGAAAATGCGCGACAGCTTCTGCGGTGGCTAGCGGGCGGCGGTGCTGGAAACTGCGGCAGAGCTTCTGCGGTGGGGAGTTGGCTGCGGCTCTGGAAATTGTGCGAGAGCTTCTGCGGTGGCTGGAACCCCCGCGGTGGCCAATAGGCCAGAGCGGCGCTTGCTACGAGGGCCGCCCGAGGCTGCTTGCAGCTTTAATTATTACGATTCTTCCACCCTCTTCGCGTGGCTTTTTGGGGGCTTTATCATATTCAAAAACTCACCAAACTTGGCGGTCGCGACTAGAAAATTTCAAAATTTTGAATTTTAAGGTTGTCGCAAAAATTGCAAAAAAAATTGCTCAACGGCGGCAACTAGCAATTTTCTGTTGACACAATGGTATGAACGTACTTCATCATAGAGACATGAAATTTGGTACACTTGTAGAGCTCACCAAAAGACTCAGAACTTACATTTAATGTTATAAGCCAACTATCACAGGAAGTCGGCCATTTTGTATTGAAGGTCCATTTTTGACCTCGTTTTTGACGTTTACAGCGTTCGTATTTGATCGAACTCCTCCTAGGGATTTCGATTGATCGGCTTCAAACTTGGTCAGTGTGATCATAAGGCATGTTTGATTTAAAGTTATCAAATTGGTGAGTTTTGGAGCATGTTGAAGGGGGGTTAGCAGGGGTCAAAGTTCACCTACTCGCCATTAAAAACGAAACTCTTATATTTCCTATACAAAAATACATAGAGGCACCAAACTTTCAGTGATTGATCGTCATCGGGTGTCCTAAAATACCCTATGGTGAAATGATGACATCACTTAGGCCACGCCCCCTGAGAACAGGAAGTGTCATGTTTTACTGTGAACAGTCGCTATCTTAGCCCTTTGACCTAATCAACATGAAACTGTGTCCAGAGACAGAAGACATGTTGGTGTGTTGTGGATTCCAACCCCGACCGGCTTTGAGATAGCAGGTGGGCGTGGCGGCGTGGCGAAGTGACCTGTAACGCCATTGCCATACGTTTGGCTCTGAATTCCACAATTTCGGGCTCAGCTCCTCCAAACTCACTAGGATGGATCCTTATCCACCCACCGACAGGAATTCATAACAAAATTTGGTGGGCGTGGCCTAATTTTTCTATAGTACCCCCTAGAGTATTTTAAGTGAACAGCCCCAAGCCATGCTTTAACCTAGAATTACGAAACTTGGTACACATGTGTATCTTGTCAGGACGTACAAAAAAGTCTCATAGAGCCATGGTCGAATCCCAACAGGAAGTCGGCCATTTTGTATTGAAGGTCCATTTTTGACCTCGATTTTGACGTTTACAGCCTTCGTATCCTCCTAGGGATTTCGATTGATCGGCTTCAAACCCGGTCAGTCTGATCATAAGGCATGTTTGATTTAAAGTTATCAAAACGGTGACTGTATGAGCTTGCTGAAGGGGGGTTGCCAGGGGTCAAAGTTCACCTACTCGCCATGAAACACGAAACTCTTATATATCCTGCACAGAAACTCACAGAGACACCAAACTTTCAGTTATTGATCATCATTAGGTGTCCTAAAAGTGACCTGTAACGCCGATGCCATACGTTTGCTTCTAGATTCCACATGTTTCGACCGAGCTGCACCAAACGTGGCCTGAGTGATGCTGGTGGGATGCCCGTCGATCCTACGTCATCATATTATGACGTCATCTAAGCCCCGCCCCCTCACAACAGGAAGTGCTATTTTTTTCCTTGGAAACTTTCATCTATGGCTCTCTTGACCTAATCAAGGTGATTCTGTGTTGGATGACAGATAGGAAGTTGGTCTCACATTCCATAGGGCAGCATTGCCCTACGGAATGACAGTTCAATGTTGAATTGAAGAGGAAAAAATTAAATAATTTGTAATTCTAACACAAAAACTCACAGAGACACCAAAGTTTGAGTTATTGATCATTATCTTGTGTCCAATAATATCCAATGGTCAAATGATGACATCACGTAGGCCACGCCCTCTGACAACAGGAAGTCTTGTATTTTTCTGTGAACGGTCGATAGCTTCTGCACCAAACTTTGCACGAGTGACCCTGGTGGGATGCCCGTCGATCCTACGTCATCATATTATGACGTCATCTAAGCCCCGCCCCCCCAGAACAGGAAGTGCTGTTTTTTTCCTTGGAAAGCTCCGTTTATGGCTCTCTTGACCTAATCAAGATGATTTGGATGATAAACTCTGTCAATGCTCGCTGCTGCTGAACCGTGTGGGTGTGGCCAAATGGCGAATATCAGTCCCTCGCCATATGCATACGTTTGGCTCCAATTCACACATAGATCATCCGATTGGCGCCAAACTGGATATGTATGACCTTTGTTCACCTCTAAAGAGCCCAACTGGCTTGAAATGTAATTTGACTCCACTGCGCCCCCTAAGTTAATACATAGGCTGTATCTCCTCGATGCATCGACCGATCTGCACCAGATTTTTTGACAGTCGTCGGGGAGCGCTGCCGAACACATTCACGCATGTTGCCCGGTGGACGGGCGGGGAAAATGCGCGACAGCTAGTGCGTCGGCTAGCGGGTGGCGGTGCTGGAAACTGCGGCAGAGCTTCTGCGGTGGGGAGCGGGCTGCGGCTCTGGAAACCATGCGAGAGCTTCTGCGGTGGCTGGAACCCCCGCAGTGGCCAATAGGCCGGAGCGGCGCTTGCTGCAAGGGCCGCCCGAGGCTGCTTGCAGCTTTAATTATTATTATTATTATCATCATCATACAAAACATTCCTACTTGCCAAGTTATGCTAAAATATGAGGTTCTAGATAATAATAAATTAAGAGCAGTCTGGGAACCGAAAGAGCTGGCTCTCTTGAAAGAGCTGAAATTCCCATCACCAATTAATACAGAATGACAAAATGGGGACCATGGGGGGGAGGTGGATCATGAAATAAGAAACCTAACAGAACTAAGATTGAAATAAAAAAGAAAATTAAATAATGGTAATGCTGAGAGCTTAATGTCTACAAATAAATATTGATATATTGTAACACTAGACATAATTTGGGAACATTTTTATTTTATATGCAAGATTGCCCCATATTTCTTACTTAATCAGAGCATTTATTTATTTGAATGTTTATCAATTTTGGCAGGATCTGTCCCCCATATAAAGACAAGAGGGTGTAGAAAGTGGTGAATAGATGTGTTAAAATAGATATCAGTTACATTTTGTGTTGTATCAAGGGGATGCAGCAATGATCAAACAAAGCAAATGTCAAAGTCTTCAGTTACTTTATCTTGAAAAGTATCAGAGGCATTTGTGTTCCATCAAGCAAGAAAAGTTGTTTTTTATCCTATGACAAAATTGGTATAATTAAATCATGAATCACTAGCATCACTGCAAGCACTTACCTTTGAAATGTATCTCAGCCAAGACACTAAAAGCAGTGATATGGAAATATTGAACTACTGAATTGGAAAAAAGAGCAATCACATTTATTCACATAACATCACTGTTTGTTATGAAAACTGATTACCAGAGAGGCACAAACGGTGAAAGAAACAGAAAATGGAGATCTAAAGTTTAGAGAGTTTGACATATTCCTGAAGACAATAAAAGGAGATCAAGCAACAAACATGCTCACTGCGTCATGATCACAGTGGGTGTAACATAGCCCCAGTGGAAATAGAAATAGCAGATGGGCATAAAGACCAAGCCATGATGTCCACAGCCTGGCCTCAGCATGAGCTCCCTTATGCTTAACGGCACATTAGTTCAAGTCCAGAAAATAATAGTGGCAGTGAAACCATTTATATTATGAAGACAGAACTTGTTTTCTTCTTACTCTGTGCCGATTTAGGTTTTTATTTAGGAACAATAATATACATTAAATGAAATGTACTTATTGTGAAGTTCTCCGTTTGAGAAAGATGGAAGTAAAATAAGAAAAAGGGTATATATATATATATATATACCTCCAACAAATAAGGCAAGTCCTGAGAAGCCAGCTCAATGGCAAGAACAAGATCCGTGCAATAAACAGCTACACCTTACCTATAATCAGATACCCTGCAGGAATAATTAGCTGACCAAAGGAGGAGATAAAGACCAAGGATGTTAAGACTCAGAAGCTACTAACCATTCATGGTTAGTAGCTACTAACCATGAATGGAGGGTTCCACCCCAAATCCAGCAACCTGAGACTGTACACGAGCCGTAAGGAAGGAGGCAGATGACTGTGAGTCCCACACAGTGTGAGTGTGAGAGCAGGACCAGATAACCTGGATCCTTTTTATCTAAAGTTGGCTGCAGAGTTTATAGCAGAGCCATTGTCTCATATTTGTAATCTGAGTCCAATCTCTAACAAAATCCCTAGTGTCTGGAAATCAGCATTTTTTTTGCCTCTATTCAAGGCTGGGGAATCGTCACAGGTAAACAATTACAGACCAATCTCTAAACTATGTATCGTAGCAAAAAATTTTGAAAACTTAGTTGCAGATCAATTGAAGATTTTTTTAGATTCAAATTGTGTTTTACAAAATGTTCAGTCTGGTTTTAGAAAGAAACATAGTACTGTTACTGCCACGTTAAAGGTTTTTAATGATCTTACCCAGGCTCTTGATAACAAAAAACATTGTGTTGCTTTGTTTATTGATCTATCAAAGGCATTTGACACAGTAAATCACAAGCTTTTAATTGAAATTCTACACAAGATTGGGCTCTAGCGTCAGGCTACCATGTGGGTAGCTGATTACTTGTCAAACAGAACCCCGAGAGTTCAATTGACTGGCTTCACTTCTTCTATTCTTACTTTTTTAAATGGTGTACCACAAGGTTCAGTTCTTGGTCCACTTTTATTCTCTATCTATATAAATAACTTGTGTGACAATGTGTCAAATGCTTTTTATCATTTTTATGCAGATGGTTTAATAACTTACTGCTATTCTTCATCACTATCACAGGCCATACAGTATTTGCAGTCTGCTGTCAATGTAGTTCAAACACACTTACAAACTCTGAAATTGGTTTTGAATGTGGATAAGACAAAAGCAATGATTTTTTTCACACTCTAGAAAACTATCAGAAATCCCTCTATTGTTTACCACTGCTGTAGGAGCACAAATTGAGTTTGTCAGTAATTATAAATAGCTTGGCTTTATTCTAGATAAAGAACTTTCTTTTAAAAATTACGTAGAAAATTTGTTATGAACATTGAAAATGAAGATTGGGTTTTATTACTGAAATTGATCTTGTTTCTCTCTCAAAGCTAGAAGTAAATTGGTAGCAGCAACGTTCCTGCCACTCCTGGATTATGGAGATATTTTATATATGAATGCTTTGACCAAATGCCTTCAAGCATTGAATACTGTGTATCATTGCGCTTTAAGGTTTGTAAGCAGTAGCAGACATCTTTCACATCATTGTGAGTTGTATGCAAAAGCTGAATGGCCTCCTTTAAGCGTACGGAGAAACAATCACCTGATGATCCTGATTTATAAATCTCTATTTGGCTTGGCTCCAGCATATTTAAGCTCTCTTTTTCATAAATCTGTTATTTCCCATTGTGATGGCTCCTACAGCCTGGAATCAGCTCCAGTCTGAAGTCAAGATCTCAGAATTGATTTCATGGGATTTATTTCGAGCTGTTCTTAAAAACAGGCAACAAGATTATATTAAACATCCATCCATCCATTTTCTGTTCACCCTTTGTCCCTAATGGGGTCGGGAGGGTTGATGGTGCCTATCTCCAGCCTGTCCAGGGTACACCCTGGACAGGTCGCCAGTCTGTCGCAGGGCAACACAGAGACATACAGGACAAACAACCATGCACACACACACTCACACCTAGGGAGAATTTAGATAGACCAATTAACCTGACAGTCATGTTTTTGGACTGTGGGAGGTAGCCGGAGAACCCGGAGAGAACCCATGCATGCACAGGGAGAACATGCAAACTCCATGCAGAAAGACCCCGGCCGGGAATCGAACCCAGGACCTTCTTGCTGCAAGGCAACAGCGCTACCAACTGTGCCACTGCGCCATAATTAACATTGTCACTGCTTTTAAATTTTTTTCTATTCACCCTTGTGTAATTAATTAGTTTTATTTTGTAACCAGGTTGCTGGGTATTGCAGACTTCTGCCCAGGTCCCTCTTGAAAATGAGATCTAGCTCTTAACGTGTTTACCTGGTTAAATAAAGGAAATAATAAAAAAAAAGTTCTAGACACAGTCAAGATACTGCGCAGAATCCTCAAGCGCCCAAGCCACTGGTAAAGGACCCGAGCTCAGAGACCACCCGCGGAGGGTGAGAAAGGATTTTTTTATTTTATTTTATATATATATATCTATATATATATATAGATATATATATTGTGTTTGATAAAAAGGATGTGGAATTAAATATATGATTTGCAAAAGAAGGCTGGGATGTCTGCAGGCAGCAGTGGTGGTGTTTTTCAAACCTCAGCAGTGTTACAGGTAGTCACTGGAGCAGCCAATGGTGTAGTGTTAAATACACAATGTCACACACCCACACGCACACACACACACACACCATTACCAGCACTTGATGGAGTTTGATTGGTGTTGCACTGTGGATCTGTGAAAGGGGAAGCTGAATGCTCCAATGTCTGAACCAACAGTTATGTGAGGACATCAGCACTGTGTCCATATAGCAGACATTGTTTTTGAATTTTTGGGGGATTTCTTTCTATTGTTTTGACCTATTAGACCAGAGTTTTTCTACATGGAGTTTTTGTCTCGTGTATCCTGAATGTAAAAAGTTGTAAAGAGAAACATGTAGAGCTGCAACAATTCCTCAAATGATTTGAGTATCCGGTAAATTACAATTCCTTGAGACTAATTATCTGCCTTTAAGCTTCATTAAATTATTTTTTACTTCTTAGTACACCGTGTTCCAACCGAGTGATTAGTTGTGTTGCGCAGTGCTGGTCACTTCATGACCAATAATGAGTGCTGGTGTTCACATGGACACAAAGGCTATAAATGGTTGGGCAAAGTGAGAGTTCATCTATCAAACTGACTGAACATGAATACATAAACTGAAGTATAGATATTTATTTTAATAAGTGTCTTTGTGAGCCTCCAGCTTCAATATTAAATTGAATTCAGTATTTAGCATCATTTTTTCCCAGGTCAACTTAAAAGGTGAGCTGTTATTGTTACAACCATAGTGAACATCATGAAAAAAAGCGAACATGGCAACTGACCAGAATAATTTTAGTGTGGGTGTGCTGTTGCTTGGAAATAAATACAGATAAATTCCTAAATGTGGAAACGTCTCAAACTACATCTAAATATGCTTTTAATAAATCTCTCCACAGTGCTCTGCTGTATATTTCTCACCGGTGTTCCTCTGAGACTGTGTGAGCTGGTTGATGTGAAGGACAGGTGACACGCCGTGAAACAATGAGTGTAGCGTCTTGTTGAGTCTGCCACACCATGCTTGACTGTAAATAGCTGCACAGAAACACAGGTGTTTTGACCTGGACAGGTGTTTGCTGCTGCACCAGCATCCATGTATGTGTGTGTTCAAGCGTGCCTAACTCAATCAAAAGCTCCAGTGGTTCTTAAGACAAATCCTGTTTTGTTGAAATAACTGGTTTAGTGAAGCCATTAAATTTTTCAGTTGTGCATGAGCAATAGAGGTGCACATGTTTGTGCGAGTGAGATGTAAGGCATGATTTTTCATGGTTCATTCATTTATCCATCACCTGCATCACTGCACATGTCTCTGTAATTTGACTGAATTTTGATTGTTGGTTTACCATTCCTTCATTTGAGCTCAGGAATTTATGGAAGTAAACATCAATAAATATTTTTTTAACGTATGAGTAAGATGCTCTCAAGGAGTTGATTGTTATTGTTGATTGTTGTTCCTCCCTTACTCTGTTACCACATTGAAAGTGTGGAATATCAAGTCCTTTTACATCTATCTTTACTATGACCTCACTGTGTATGTATTAAGTGTTAACTGTTTGGCTAAAGGTGCACAGAAACGGTGTGAAGACAACAAGGTGGAGGTTCTGCAATGGCTTAGACAAAGTTCAGACCGTAATAAGATAGAAAATTTCGTACTCGCCTGGAAAAGGGCTGTTCTTAGCTGATGCATGCAAGCTGTCGGGAGGAAAGTGGAAGTTTGTAGTGTGCAGGTCTGCAAACCAGAGTTCACCCTATCCATACAGATTCACTGCTGTGCCTGCAGCCAGAGGTGCATCTCTTAAAAACTGACTTCAGCTTGGGGAAGGGTGAAGATTTATACAATAAATTACTTAATAGTAAATATCTTTATTTGTCTTTATTTTGTAGAACTCAGCTTTCACTTTGAAATTAAATAATTTTATTTTTTAATAGGGTTAGGGGTTAGGGTTTGTCACAAAAGCCAAATTCTTTTGATCCGAATTGATTTGTAAAAACAATAAAAAAGTGAAACGTCTAAGGGGGTGAATACTTCTTATAGGCACAGCACATGTTAGGTTTATTTTCTCTAAATTGCCTTGTGAGTTAAAAGGATCCAAGATCAGTTGAACATATTAGCCTAAATATGTTGTAATTTTCCTATTAACTAAGAAATTGCTGTTTGTGATATAATTACTTCAAAAATGAAGTCGCTTTTGTTACATTTTTCACCCATGGAGGTCGCCATTTTTTCACCTAATGGGTTGATGACATGTTTTACTCTGTTCTGTACTGGAATCTACAGAGGAACACAGGAAGGCTAACTTTACCTGGGTTATTGTTTATCAGATTGTGTTTGACTGGTGTAACTTTAGGTAATGCCACACTATTGGCTGTAATAATAATAATACAAAAAAACACAAAACAACAGTGAGGTGAGTCTGGATCGCTTCCCACATGAAAAAAAAAAAAACTGAAGAGTGCTGTGGGAGAAACCTGAACACAAGTTCTGGACAACCTACATTGTGCTCTCAACATTTCTGTCCCAAAGACTTTGAGACATTTGTACAAGCAAAACTGACAAAGGCCCTAACAGGTGATTGTTATCTTAACAAGTGTAAAGAAAAATGATTATTTAATGCTAAAAATACACTTAATCTTACGACATGTGTAAAGGGATAGCCAACACTTTATTTGGAACAGTTTTCTGTGGAGCATGGGGGAAGTAGGGCCTTTTTTCCTCCCCCGCTGACAGACACAAAGCTATAAAATTTACACTCTGATAGGAGTTACAGACTCTTTGGCGCCTCTCCCTCGTACCTGGCGCGGCCCAAGACGAAGTCGTCCGCCCTTTCACTTAGATAAAAACCAGACATCGGGGCTGTGATGAGGGGAGTTTCTAAGTTTCTAATTGGTCAAAGAACGGAACGCCTTGACTGCATATATTAAATAGGGAAACACCTCTTTCATTAAAAAGTACAAGTCAGCAAGCCAACAGAGAGTTTTTTTTCCATCTTTTTACTCCACGTTGGGCGCCTTTGTCTGTCTTATGTGTTTTGTGTTTGTCTGTCTTCCCCTTGTGTGTTTTTATTTTTATGAGAAAATGCATATCTCTGTCCCTCTGCAGCTTTGTTGTCGATTGCTTTGTATGAGATTAAAACTCCGTGATCTGTGACGTCAACACGTTTTGTTGTTGTTTCGTTTTAGCAGCACGCGGTTGCAGGACGCTCACGGAGAACCCCGCTCGACCCGGCTAACAGGAGGAAAAGGAGAGCCATGCTTTTCCAAAATTTAAGCTAACATAATAACTTTTCTCCTTAACATTTTGGGGGCTCGTTCGGTTGCGGATTTTGAGCGGGCGGCTCTGTCACGCGTTGGCCTGGTTCGGCTCGGTGAGGTGAGATACTTTTGATTATTTTTTGTTGTTTGCACCGCCGTGTGCTGGAAAGGGCGAGCTAGACTGTTGCGGCTGTATCCAGCCACGCGGAGTTCACGGAGCTGCACAGGTACAGAGATTGTGTTTATAAAAGAGTCGATGGTTGAGTGATTGGATTATAAATACGCAAACAAGAGGACTGTGGCGGGTCCAGACGTAGGGCTAGCTTACCCTATTGTAAAAGGCTGGGGTTTTCTTCGTTTTTGGTTCTTTTCCCCGGAGGGTTTATTCTTGTACCTCTGAATTTAAAAAGAATTTGGGAATTGTGTATCAATTTGGTAGTTTGGGCTTGTATTGGCCCGGAGACTGACTCATCTCCAGTAGACTTACAATTGGCTTAACAAGGCTGAATCGCCTGTCTTCAGTACAACGAAGTGCCTTAGCACGGCCAATCGTGTGTATTCAGGAAGACGAAGTGACTGAGCTAGGTTGCGTCGGCCGTGGTGACGAATAGAAATGCATTTTTAAAGCCGGCATTTTATTTTATTTTTTCCCCGTTGTCTCTTCCGTTTGTCCGACACCGTGTTTATGTTTCTCTGTGTGTCGCGATCTGTGCTTGTTGCCGCGACACGTGGCTGTCTGCTCCAGAGCTCTGGGTGTGTGTATGTGTGCATGTGTGTATCTGCGTGTGTGTGTGTGTGTGTGTGTGGCCGTGTGCGTGCGCGAGTTCGGGCTGGCTGTGTGTCTGTGCAGAGTGAGAAGCTGTGTTTAAATAGCGCTGTTTGTGTTAATTTGCATTGGTTTTGCTGTGTTTTATTGTGAAGTTATTATGGACACTGAGTTGCGACACGTGCTATACGCTATGGTTCGTAGAAGAGTCTTAACGGGAAAGTAGGACGATGGCGACACGTGGTCTTTTAGTTTAAAAATAAATAAATAACTAAAAATAAAAATAACAGTTAAGTAAACTAAACTGGTACCAGAAAACAAAATTATTGGTTGTGGTTTGATTTTAACATAACTTTGAGATCTCTCTTTTTAAACGTGCACGGGGAATTAAAAGGTTCCTGACGATTGGAGTTTAAAATTAATTAAATTGACACATGAAAATATGTTAATAAAACATTGGACAATTCCTGGAGCTTCAGTAAATTTGATATAAATTTCAGTAAATTTGATATAAATTACAGTAAAACTTTGATAAAATGATGACTGACTGAAAGCTTTGACTGACTATAAACCTGGCCAGATGTGTGTTTTGTGTTTTTTGTAATGTGCTTTGTGTTCTTGTGTTGAATTGCAATTCATGTTGGTGTGAAAGAGTGTGAGATTGGAGATAAGATACCATTTGGTATTTTATGTCATATAAATACAGAGCAATTTCTCAGTGCTGTTTGATGGTGCAAAATTTCTAGTTTTTTCAAACATCCTCTGTGTTAAATTGAACTAACTTCTTAAAATTAAACGATAACAGCAGTAAGTGTGAACGGCAGTGTGAAGTTAGGAAGGTGATTAAACGATAGAATCTTGATAAAATAAATCATCTGAACAAATTGAACATAACTATGGGTTCTAAGGTTAAATAAATGAATAAATAAATAAATATAGAAAGACAGAAAGAACAAGCCACGAAAATTAGGTCACAGAGGATTGTAGAAATGCTGTCTTGGCAAATTAATAGATAAATACACATGATTGGGTAGAGAAATAAATAAACTAAAAAGTATATAGCGTTGACAACTAAAATATTAGCTTAAATGTTAATTATTCCTTCTAAGGCTGTGAAGGTAGTAGGAAAATGGAATAACATACAATGAGTAAAATAGGACTTTTTTCATGAGTTGAGGATAAGAAAAAAAAAAAACGAAGATTTTTAGAGAAACAGGCTCTAACTGTAAGAGGTAATTGTTCAGATAACAACAACCTGCAATATGCAACTGACTCTGGATATTTTCACAATCAGTCTTTTTCAAACAGACCAAGACTTTAAGATAGATAAAATATTGTTAAATCTACAGGACTTACGGATAATTAGACAGGATAAATTAGAAGTCACTCTCTTGTTAAATAGAAATTGGTTAAATATAGAAATGTTTGCTAAAATTTACAAGATTTGTTGTTGAAGGATAACTTTAAGTTTAAAATAACTTATTGGTTAATAAAACACATTATATGGAACTATTGTAGAGAATCAATATTAAACTGTAATAAGAGATGGTTAAATAGTGCCTATAGACAGACGAGAGGGCTGCAAATAAAATAAGAAAATTAAGAAAAATAAATAAATAGAACAAAAACAAGAAGAAGCAACAAGTATGTTTATTTAGACATGAGACTAATGGAGCTCAAGGAGGAGTTATAACCCCATTCACAGAAGTTCAGCACGGGAGAATAAGCTACAGCTGTGCTGTAACCTCTACCCCCACTATATTCAACTAATTAACATGTGAAGCCTCTTTGTATACCACTAATTTTAAGTGCGAAGTAACCTCTGCTCACAGAAGTTCAGCAAGGGAGCACCAGCAGCTGTAAGGCAAATTATACTCTCTCCCATCGTTTACAGTACTTCCTGACAAAATATCTGCATGTAAGTTCATTTTTAAAAGTAGAAGGAACTAAAACATATCTGATGCTTTCGCTGACAAAGCCTACTCATAAAATTAAAGAATTGGGAGTCCTTCCTGAAATCCTTATTGGCTCTTTTTCCTGCCATACAAATAGTTCCTCCGAGAGGTGAAAAGGGGGTTTTATGGTGGGCTTAGGAATTTGTTTTGTGCTCTGGCAGAAGACGTTGCTCGGATAAGTGTAGTGACTTTAAAAATACAACTTATAAACTTTAAAAATACAAAAGGATTTAATTTAATTTTTTCCTAAGGACCATAGAGATTGGCTGTTTAAATTTTAGGGTATTGTTTCACATTATAGATTATAGGAAGGAGTAGAGAGTCTTTTCTCATCACATAAAACAGGATTTTTGATGCAGTTTGGTTTCCTGGCTTTAGTGAAACATTTTCTCTTTAAAGTAGATAGTTTAAACAAGCAAATACATAGTGAGTACGGAATAATGTGGAAGATGTTAAATATAAGTTTTTAGCGTCAAAACACTGAGTCGACTGTCACATGCTGACACTCTTGGTAATGATTTTCTGGTTTCCTCTCATATTACTTTATATATTGAGTAGTGAGTGGTTTAGATTTTATCTTTAAATTTGTTTTCATTAGTCTGACTTTTTATTTAGCTATTTGTGTCAGTTCTTTGTCTATTTGTTAAATATAACAAATTACTTTCTTTCTTTTGAGTCACCAGTTTCCTCTTGACCCGTTCGAAAGGGGAGGGGGAAATTTGGTCTTTAGTTTAATTTCTTTCATTTGTAGATTTAGTGATATACTGACCAGTATTTTAGGATTTTGTGTTTAATTACCCCTTAGTGTGTTAATGGTCTGATCAGCCGTTATCTAAGTTCCCCTCATGTCTTATTAGGTCAGTTTGTGCTTACGTCGTTCTGTTATACCTGTGTTGTTTTTTGTTATGTTGATTTCAGTAGGGGCCCAATTTGTTATTTTTGGATTTTCTTTGTTAACTGTGTTTGAATTTTTTTCTTCAACGTCTCTCTGGTTCGTTTATGCAAAACCTTCGCAGAGTCTTAATTGGTACACATGCTTTGTCAAACACTGCTGAAAATTTTTGAGAAGTTTTCTACAACGAATTATTTGATAATCATGAGAGTGAAATTGAATACTGAGTTTTAAAACTGTAATGTGAAATGTTTTGGGAGAATAGTAATCTTGAAGGTTTAAGGCATGCTCACATAAATTGTTCTGTTTGTTTTGAAATGTTTGCCTGTTAGGACGGGGGCAGCATTGAATATGGGTGGATTTTTTTTCTCAGCTAAAATAATAACCCTGTTTCATCAACATCGTTATTTCACATACTAGGAATAGTGATACATTAGTCAGTAATGTATCAAAGGGGGAGAAGATGTATGGGTTCATCTTTTATAATACTTAAACAAATTTTTGAGGAACATGTCTGATCTGTGCTACACATAAAAAGTGAAAGGAAAATATTCTCTGGTAATATATGTGCTTATTTTGAATGGATTTGAGTTGTTCTCCATTAAAAGATTTTCTGACAATGGGCTAACATATTTTGAGAAAATAGATAAATTTATAGTGATAATGAAGCATATTTTGGTTAATTAACTTGGGAAAATAATTATAGAAATTACAAATATTAATGTGTCAGCCATTTTCAGAGCATTAATTTAATGGAGCATGAATGTTTTAAGAAATGTTTTGAAGAATCTGTTCTTGATTAAAGTTATCACTAATCAGTAAAAGTACACAGGCGGGATTATAATGATTTTTCTAAACTTGATTTTGATTTTTTGATTTACATCCATTTAAAACGATTTTGAATAAAACTTTAAATTCGACGACAAGTAAAAGCCGAGGTAAAAATTGGTATATTTTGAAAATGTTTGGTTTTGTTAAGGCATACATTTACATTATAATTTCTCCAGGTCTAACTCTTTTGTATTTTGTTTAAGGAACGCATGTAGAATGATTTAGACAAACAACCAGTAAGATCTAGTTTGTTCTATAAAAGTAATTTAAATGGGACAGTTTAATTCACAGCGATTTTCATTTTTGATGGTAAATGTAAGCTTTACAACTACATTTTTAGGTTTTTGTGTTTGTTTTGTTTCGTTTGTTTGATCCTATTGGTACAAGATTGGTTTAAGAAAAGATCTGCATTTGTTTAATATTCTGGCAAAACGTTACTTTGGAAACATGTCTTTTGAAGCGGGTGATTACAAGGTTTTGCTGTTTTCCATCGGGTAGGAACTATAGTTTGAAATAATAGAAACGTAAATTGAAGGGATCACATCCACCATTTGATGAACAGAACTGGACAAAGTAGGAGATAAGGCCTCACGGGATGAGTTGCTCGTGGTTTTTGCACACGGATTGCCCTGGAGCTCCGAGCTCCAGGTGGGACTTTGGACTCTGTCACACAAGCTGTTGTCATGCGAGGCGGGGGTGGGGCTGCTTGGAGAAGCGGCTTCACACTTATTTCGAAGATAGCAGCCACAGAGTCACGAGCGGTGGAGGATTCACTCTGACACGGGGTGACTTTAAGATGTTTGTGTTGAATACACATAATGAATGATGCTTTTGGAAAATCTGATCTCTGTTTGTCGTTTCAGTGCCCTGTGGATGTGGTCTCATTCAAACTCTGCGTTCTTTGATAAAAGGATTAAAATAATTTCCCTGGATGGAAGATAACAAAACAAATTTATTTTTGGGTGAAACCATCGTTTGATTATGCTGACAGTAATGAAGATGATATTAAAGAATGTTGTAATTGTGTTTCTGATGCTAATGAAATTCATGTTGCAACAAAATGTCTGTTTTAATAACCTGTGACAGGTCGTTTCCTAGGATCTAATTTCCTCACGAGGAGATTTCACTTTCTTTTTGAAACTCACGGTTATATTGGCATAATAATCCAATTTTCAGTGAGCAACGGACGCTCAGGTGGACACTTGAGGTTTCCAACCGAGGAGTTCAGGCTGCAAGAGGATCGACATTAATTTTTATTGCGTTTTTTCGTTCGTTGTGAACTCTGGAAAGGACTGTCGTTTTGTTTTTTGCGCGCATTTTTTGAACAATTCCTGACGAAGACTTCATATTTTTTTTGAGAGACTGTCGATGGACATTTAAAAAAAAAAAAAAAAAACAGAAAAGACGTGCAGCAGATTGTAATTTTGTGTGTTTCTTGTTTCGACGGTTTGTAATTTTGTGATGCATGTTGTCTTTGAAGTTGCAGAGCATTTCTTACTAGTTTTTTATATGTATGTCCCTGCTTTATTTTTTATTGTATACTTTGGGTTTTTTGGTTTGTCTTGTGTTTTGGTTGTATTGTGATAATTTTGTTTTATGTTTTTATATTTTTAAGGATGTGTCTTTCTACACCTTGGGTTTTGTTTCAAAGGGGGATTGTATGTAATTAGGGTACGTTACTCTTTTGTCTTTTTATTTTTCGGTTTTTTCGTTTTTTCATACATAGTTTTGGTTCGGTATTAGAAGGCTTACTCAATTTTTATTGAGATCTTTGGTGAAGATCTCAAAAGGGGGATTGTAAAGAAAAATGATTATTTAATGCTAAAAATACACTTAATCTTACGACATGTGTAAAGGGATAGCCAACACTTTATTTGGAACAGTTTTCTGTGGAGCATGGGGGAAGTAGGGCCTTTTTTCCTCCCCCGCTGACAGACACAAAGCTATAAAATTTACACTCTGATAGGAGTTACAGACTCTTTGGCGCCTCTCCCTCGTACCTGGCGCGGCCCAAGACGAAGTCGTCCGCCCTTTCACTTAGATAAAAACCAGACATCGGGGCTGTGATGAGGGGAGTTTCTAAGTTTCTAATTGGTCAAAGAACGGAACGCCTTGACTGCATATATTAAATAGGGAAACACCTCTTTCATTAAAAAGTACAAGTCAGCAAGCCAACAGAGAGTTTTTTTTCCATCTTTTTACTCCACGTTGGGCGCCTTTGTCTGTCTTATGTGTTTTGTGTTTGTCTGTCTTCCCCTTGTGTGTTTTTATTTTTATGAGAAAATGCATATCTCTGTCCCTCTGCAGCTTTGTTGTCGATTGCTTTGTATGAGATTAAAACTCCGTGATCTGTGACGTCAACACGTTTTGTTGTTGTTTCGTTTTAGCAGCACGCGGTTGCAGGACGCTCACGGAGAACCCCGCTCGACCCGGCTAACAGGAGGAAAAGGAGAGCCATGCTTTTCCAAAATTTAAGCTAACATAATAACTTTTCTCCTTAACACAAGCTAAAAACAAATGCTGTGCCAATAGTTTTTATCCACAAAGCGCCTACTTGCTGCTGCCAGCTAGGGAGTGAAAAGCATTGGGAGAAACATCACAGACCAGCAGCGCTGGAAGCTCTTTTAAATGCTAACAGAGCTCTGTGGTGGTTGTATCAACTGCACTATTGCTGCCCCCTTTATGTCCGGACCAAGATCGGACCCTAAACAGCTATTATCGGACCAGACACAGAGCTGTAGAAGTACTTACTGGATCACTTTGTCTGAACAGAAGTACATGTCATTCATTGTTTCATTTACAGAGCTGAAGGTGGTAGCAGGAAAACACAGGCTCTTATGGACAGCCTTGCTCTTCCTCCATTTGATCCTCCTCATCGTCATTACCTCATGTGATTTCTACATCATAAAATTCAACGTGCTCTGGTTCAATTTGAAAAAGGCTTAATGATGTTATTCATTGCTGTTTCGGCTGGATGGAGCTAGAGCAGTCAGATCTATAGATGTTATTTTCTCTGAATGCATTGCGGCATGACAATATTTTATTAAAATGTATAAAAAATAAACAATGAAGACTATTATTACTGTATTATCTTGACAACAAAAACAAGTCATTCTTAAATAAACTTTTTTGTTGCAACTACTCATAGATCCCTTTAGAGAAACTCCTTTAAGGTTATAATTGTGAAGTACTTTTGTTTTTGCTTTTTTTCTGATTTTTTTTTGTTTTGTTTATATCTCTAATTCATGCAAAGTACTTTGAATTACCTTGTTGCTGAACATGTGCTATATAAATAAAATTACCTTATCTTACCTTACTTGACTTCCCCCCTTCCCTGTTAAGAGGCACTAAGCGCTGCTGTTTGTCCTTTATCAATTTTCTACCTGTCACTTAGTTTGTCTGTGGTCTGCCTCATGCCGCCGCCCTGTTCGGTCTAAAGCTGGCTTCCTGTCCATCGCCCTCCATTGACAACTTGGGCTGGATTTGTGATGTTCAGCTCTGACTCATTTTTGTTAGTGCCTCTCCTTGTCGGTGGTCTTCTGCTGTGGTCTGGGTGGTTCATCTAAGTTTCAGGACGGATCATTATTTGATGTACACTGCTGTGTTGCTGCTTGACTGTTCATTGTGGCTTGGACTGAAACATATTTTTAATTGTTGTGATTTAATTTTCCTTTATGTAAATTGAAAGGTGTGGTTTTTCTAATTTCTTTTATATTTGACAGGAAACAGCCAACTCTCGGTGTTGGTGGTGGACTTTCCGGGTGGTGGTCCTTCTTCTGGTTTGATGCGTGATTTTCTTTTCTTTTATTATTTTGCTGTCCTGTTTACTGTGTTTTTCATTTTTGTTTAGGTCTCTACCCTGTCCAGCACTTCAGTCCCAGAGCTGAGCCTTTAAACTGTCTATCTTTAATGTGTGAGTGATGGTCATAACTAAGTATTTTAATGTTAATTAAAACACTTTATACAGTTAAAAAAATATTAAATTGGGTGAAATTGTATCAAGCCTTGTCTGTAGGTGAGTTTGTGTGCCTTTAAGTAACTTTATAGTGGTAATTTCTATCTATATTAAAATAGTGGTTTTGAAATCAAAATCAAATCAAATTTTATTTGTATAGCACATTTCAGCAGCAAGGCATTTCAAAGTGCTTTACACCATATCAAACACAGAAACACAATGCAACATAGAATCAACAATCAAAACACAGCATTAAGTCAAGTTCCATCATTAAATTTGTAATAGATTACGTTTCAAATACAATCCTAAACAGGTGGGTTTTTAGTCAAGTTTGCATCCATAAAAGGTTTACCTGTTACACTCCTACTGTGTTATATGGAACAAAATACCTGTTGCTATTATTATTCCCACTCACGCAGTTTAAAACGATGTAGACAGCATTTTAATAGACTTCTGGCACAAGGCTCCGTACACCTCTTTCACGGAATTTCGAGCAGGGACTCCGCCGTCCCTCACGGATTTTTGTGCAATTCTATGGTACCTGTTAGTGTCTAGAATTTACAGGGTTTGTGTTATGTGCAATGACCCTCAATTACTCACCATTTTTCTTCCGGCACCAGGCTCCGTACAACTCTCACGGAATTTTGCTCTGGGACTCCATCTTTTTTCACGGATTTTTGTGCAATTTCAACATACAATCAACAATCAAAACATGACATTAATTCAAGTTCCATCATTAAATTTGTAATTGATTATGTTTCAAATACAATCCTAAACAGGTTGGTTTTTAGTCGAGATTTAAAAGAAGTCAATGTTTCAGCTGTTTTACAGTTTTCTGGAAGTTCGTTCCAAATTTGTGGTGCATAGATGCTGAAAGCTGCTTCTCCTCGTTTGGTTCTGGTTCTGGGGATGCAGAGCAGACCAGAACCAGAACCTGAGAGGTCTGGAAGGTTGATACAACAACAGCAGATCTTGAATGTATTGTGGTGCTAAGCCGTTCAGTGATTTATAAACTAACAACAGTATTTTAAAGTCTATTCTCTGAGCTACAGGGAGCCATTGGAGGGACTTTAAAACTGGTGTTATGTGCTCTATCTTCCTGGTTTTAGTGAGAACGCAAGCAGCAGCATTTTGGATCAGCTGCAGCTGTTTGAATGATTTGTTGGACAGACCTGTGAAGACGTTGTTGCAATAATCAATACGACTGAAGATGAACGCATGGATGAGTTTCTCTAGATCTGGCTGAGACATTAGTCCTTTAACCCTTTTAGGACTACCATTATAAAAGTCCGCATGAGCATCTTTTTACATTTTTGGATGCTGCAGAGTCATTATTAGGAGCACTCCAATGTTCTTTACATCTATAAAATCCTTATAAGTCCTCCTTTCCAAGTTTGTATGCCATTTATCAATAATAACTGATTAAAAATAGAAAATTTGCAAAACAATAACAAGAACTCCATCCGTTTATAATTTTTTTGACATATTTTTGTAAATATGAAGAGTTTCCTAACTTTATTTACCAAAGTTCCCAATACAAAAAAGTTGCACACAAGCCTTCTAAACCAAACACAATTTATTTGGAGTTTTTTCAAAGCTTCGTTTCAAAGTTACAGCCAATTTTCTAAAAACAATAAAACGAGGGAAAATAAAAAAAATGCTTTTATCAGTGCAATCAGAAAAAAGAAGTGCAGAAGATACATTGCACATTGGACGAGCTCCAAGACTTCGGACGCAGAGTAAAATCTTCTTACTCCGTGTCTTTCCATAATTTTTTTTTTTTGGGTGTTTGCCTTGCAAGAGCAGAGCCAAATAGCACGTGCAGGAAACGGAAATGACTTTTATGAAATCTCACCTGAAGTCATGTGACATTTCATGAAATCTCGTAGTATTTCATTCTGTCAACGTCAGAACAACACAGGAAGTGATTGGCCAGACCCGAGCTGATCTACAAATATAGGGATGGATGCCACATCATGTTTGTGGACCCATCCTTTTTACTATAAATCTGTGAACTCGTCTGCGCGCGCACAGCAACTCGGGGGGGATGTTTAGGGTCGGAAAAGGAAGCGCAATTCTTACAGTTTAATATGCAAAAAAAAAAATTGCTCTACCTTACGTGGTTCGAATTCTACCGGCATTTGAAAAATATGTATGCATCTCAGATCGCCGGCGATCTGGTAGCCCGAATCGGGTTAATCCTGGAAATGTTCTTCAGGTGATAGAAGGCCGACTTTGTAACTGTCTTTATGTGGCTCTGGAGGTTCAGGTCAGAGTCCATAACTACTCCCAGGTTTCGGGCCTGATCGCTGGTTTTTAGTTGTAATAACTGAAGCTGTGCATTGACTCTAGATCGTTCCTCTTTAGGTCCAAAGATGATAACTTCAGTTTTGTTTCTGTTCAGCTGGAGAAAGTTTTGGCACATCCACACATTTATCTGTTCTAAGCATCTGTTCAGTGATTGGATGGGTTCAGAGTCACCTGGTGACATCGTAATGTAGAGCTATGAATCATCTGCATAGTTATGGTAGCTAATATTATTTTCTGTTATAACCTGAGCTAGTGGGAGCATATAAATATTGAATAAGAGGGGTCCTAGGATTGAACCTTGGGGTACCCCACATGTGACCTCTGACCTCTTTGATGAGAAGTTTCCAATTGAAACAAAGAAATCCCTGTTCTTTATGTAAGATTCAAACCAGTTAAGCAGTGGACCAGAGTCTGACCCAACTCTCCAGTCGATTCAGTAATATGTCATGGTCAACAGTGTCAAAAGCTGCACTGAGGTCCAACAGAACCAGCACTGTGGTTCTCCCACAGTCCGTATTTATATGGATGTCATTGAACATTTTTACGAGGGCGTTCTCTGTGCTGTGGTGAGATCAGAAACCAGACTGGAAGGAGTCAAAGCGGTTGGTTATTGTTAGGAAACTATTTAATTGTTTACACACAGCTTTTTCAATAACTTTGCTGATGAATGGGAGGTTGGAGATCGGCCTGTAGTTCAAAGTAGAGATTTGTCCAGATTGTTCTTTTTTATCAGTGGTTTGATTACTGCTGTTTTCAAAGCCTGGGGAAAAACGCCTGATGAGAGCGATAAGTTTACTATTTGGATCAGATCAGTAGCAATAACAGGCAGGACTTTCTTAAAGAAATGTGAGGGTAAAACATCCAGACAGCTGGAACTTGAGCTTAGTGAACTTATAATTTCCTCTAGGGTTTTATAATTAAGTAGTTGAAATTGGGTGATTTTTCCTGTATTTGTTTTGTTTCGGTTCAGCATTGGTACTGACTTTATAGTGGATGTACAGATTAATCCTCTGATTTTTTAAAAATCCATCCATCCATCCATCCATCCATCCATCTTCTTCCGCTTATCCGAGGTCGGGTCGCGGGGGTAGCAGCTTCAGAAGGGAGGCCCAGACTTCCCTCTCCCCAGCCATTTCTTCTAGCTCCTCCGGGGGAATCCCGAGGCGTTCCCAGGCCAGCCAAGAGACATAGTCCCTCCAGCGTGTCCTGGGTCTTCCCCGGGGCCTCCTCCCGGTGGGACGTGCCCGGAACACCTCACCAGGGAGGCGTCCAGGAGGCATCCTGACCAGATGCCCGAGCCACCTCAACTGGCTCCTCTCGATGTGAAGGAGCAGCGGCTCTACTCTGAGTCCCTCCCGGATGACTGAGCTTCTCACCCTATCTCTAAGGGAGAGCCCAGCCACCCTACGGAGAAAACCCATTTCGGCCGCTTGTATCCGCGATCTCGTTCTTTCGGTCATGACCCAAAGCTCATGACCATAGATGAGGGTGGGAACGTAGATCGACCGGTAAATCGAGAGCTTCGCTTTTTGGCTCAGCTCTCTCTTCACCACGACGGACCGGTACAGCGCCCGCTTGACAGCAGACGCTGCGCCAATCCGCCTGTCGATCTCCCGCTCCCTTCTTTCCCCATTCGTGAACAAGATCCCGAGATACTTAAACTCCTCCACTTGGGGCAGGACACCCCCCCTGACCCGGAGAAGGCACTCTACCCTTTTCCGGCTCAAGACCATGGCCTCGGATTTGGAGGCACTGATCCCCATCCCGGCCGCTTCACACTCGGCTGCGAACCGCTCCAGCGAGAGCTGCAGATCACGATCTGATGAAGCCAAAAGGACCACATCGTCTGCGAAGAGCAGAGATGAGAGGGGAGGTGGGGGACATGGAGTCTGAGTGGACTGTGTTCCGTGCCTCCATTGTCGAGGCGGCCGATCGGAGCTGTGGCCGCAAGGTTGTCGGTGCCTGTCGCGGCGGCAACCCTCGAACCCGCTGGTGGACACCTTCGGTGAGGGATGCCGTCAGGCTGAAGAAGGAGTCCTATCGGGCCTTTTTGGCCTGTGGGACTCCGGAAGCAGCTGATGGGTACCGGCGGGCGAAGCGGCATGCGGCTCGGGCGGTTGCTGAGGCAAAAACTCGGGCGTGGGAGGAGTTTGGAGAGGCCATGGAGAAAGACTTCCGTACGGCTTCGAGGCGATTCTGGTTCACCATCCGGCGTCTCAGGGGGGGGAAGCGGTGCAGCACCAACACTGTTTATAGTGGGGATGGTGTGCTGCTGACCTCTACTCGGGACGTTGTGGGCCGGTGGGCAGAGTACTTCGAAGACCTCCTCAATCCCACCAACATGCCATCCACTGAGGAAGCGGAGCCTGGGGACTCTGGGTTGGGCTCTCCAATCTCTGGGGACGAGGTCGCCGAGGTGGTTAAAAAGCTCCTCGGTGGCAAGGCCCCGGGGGTGGATGAGATCCGCCCGGAGTTCCTTAAGGCTCTGGATGTTGTAGGGTGGTGTTGGTTGACGCGACTCTGCAATGTCGCATGGACATCGGGGGCAGTTCCCCTGGATTGGCAGACTGGGGTGGTGGTCCCCCTGTTCAAAAAGGGGGACCGGAGGGTGTGCTCCAATTATAGAGGCGTCACACTCTTAAGCCTCCCTGGCAAGGTCTATTCAGGGGTCCTGGAGAGGAGGGTCCGTCGGATAGTCGAACCTCGGATTCAGGAAGAGCAGTGTGGTTTTCGTCCTGGTCGTGGAACACTGGACCAGCTCTACACCCTCGGCAGGGTCCTGGAGGGTGCATGGGAGTTCGCCCAACCAGTCTACATGTGTTTTGTGGACTTGGAGAAGTCGTTCGACCGTGTCCCTCGGGGAGCCCTGTGGGGGGTTCTCCAGGAGTATGGGGTACCGGGCCCTTTGATACGGGCTGTCAGGTCCCTGTATGACCGGTGTCAGAGTCTGGTCCGCATTGCCGGCAGTAAGTCGGGCTGGTTTCCGATTTTTTAAAAATTTTCTCTGAAAAGAAGCTGGAAAACTAGTTGCAGGCAGCAATATATTGAAATTCAGACAATAACGTCATAGGAGGGTTTGTGAACCTGTCAACTGTTGCAAATAAAGCTCGAGCATTGTTAATGTTTTTGTTTATGTTTATGACATCTGCAAAGAAAGCCTCTCTTGCATGTTTTAGTGTTAAATGATAGTTACGTAGTCTTTCTTTATAGATGTCATAGTGAACGTGGAGTTGAGTTTTACGCCATTTTCATTCTGCCCTACGGCAGAGTTGTCTTGCAGATCTAACTGTTTGTGCATTTCTCCATGGAGATTTCTTCCTATCAGACACAACCTTCATTTTAATTGGGGCAATGGAATCAATAATATCTGAAACTTTAGACTGAAAATCATTTACCAACTTATCTATGTCATTGCTGCTTAAGGGTGAGGAAGAAGAGTAGATTTCATTAAATGTTTCTGCTGTGTTTTCTGTGAGAGAACGTTTTGTGATGGTTGCTGTTTGTCCAAGTGGGTTAAAAGATAAAAAACTTTCAAAGATAACAGCGAAGTGATCCGACAGGGCGACATCAGTTACAGAGACATTGAAAATATTCACACCCTTATTGATAACCAGGTCCAGTGTGTGTCCTTGAATGTATAAATCTGTTTAAATTTCGTTGTTCTTGTGACAATGACAATAAAGATTTGTCTGAATGTATGTTGCTTGTTTGACATGTTGTGTTAGACCAAAAGTCTCTAAAATATTAGCGAGCTTTTTTGCCCCTCTGTCTTGGGAGTTGTCAACATGAATGTTGAAATCACCGACAATTATTAAACAATCATAATCAATACATATGAGAGATAGAAGCTCATTCAAGTCAGTAAAGAAAATATTCAGTAAAGTAAAGATTTTCCACATATGTTGGAGTTTTGTATAAAGTTAGAGTCAGGTGGCTTAAATTAAGTGAGGTCTGCTACGTGAGCGCTAAGCAGAGACGTCCCGAGGAGAAACTGCTGATTTATTCTATTTGTAAATTTAAGAAACTCCGGTCCAGAAGACATTTTAAAGTCTAGTTTCCAATTTTTCATCACACTGGTCCCACCACTTCTGTTATCACGGATTTGGAAATAGTTTCAGCATACAGATGTTTTTCAATTCATTTTCAGTTCAGTTTTTTACCAAGTTACAATTCACAACAAATGTCGTCTCAGAGCCCTTTACAAAATCTCATTCCAATTCAATCATGCTTACATTCCAATTGATCCTAGCTACCAAACAGTACAGTAAGTTCAAACAATTCAAAGTAGATTGAAAAGGAAACTGTCATGAAAACTGGCATAGGGTTGTGAGATCTTTCCAGGTACACGCAGAAAACAGAGCATAAAGGCCTGAGAGAAATGAAGTAATCTTGCAGATTGATTTAAATATAATTACAGATAAATAAATATATATGTGCACAATTAAACACTGAATGATTTTCTGAAATATATCTTTGTATTTTAATCTGTAATACTGATGAGAACATGATGATTATGATTGATAATTATGTATGTGATTTACAGTCATGGTTGATAATTAATAATGGATTATAAGAACGTGTGGATTTAAAAACATACTTAAAGTTATGATGAATGTAATTGATAAATGATAACATGATGGTGTTAATGATTTATAATGAATTAACAGAAATGTGTTGATTTAAAAAGATAGAATTAAAGTGCTGGGTGAGGTCCTGTTCTCAGGCTGTGTCGCAATAGGCAAGCTGAGCAGAGTGGGGGAGGAGGGGAATTATGGGGAAGTACAAACAGATGGACTTGGAAAAAAGGGGAAGTACACATGATGTTAGCGCTGTGAGTCACGCAAGGGCTGACGGTTGGGAAAGGTTGGGACTTTCCACCGACTCATCGAACATGCGAGAAGTCACGTACAACATCTCCCCTATACACAACCATGGGCTGAGATAGTATAAAAGATGGCAGAAAGAGGAAGAGAGCGTTCTTAGTCCCCGGCGCAAGGACGACTCAACAAGAGGATGCAGAGGAAACATCAGCAGAGGACCACACCCTGGAGCCACAGGGAAATTGAGACTTCGCGCAGCTAAGAAGGGACAAGATCCATCAGCCCCCAGCCCTGGTTCCTGATTCTACAGCCGACTCTGCCTCAACCCAACGATCTCAATCCAACCGCAACAGACTTGGAGAAAAGGCAAAGATCCCAGGAGGGATGAAGAATTGGATGTTCGGAGGACAAGGACCAATTTTGCTTTGTTTCTATTCTAAAGAGGATTTTTCCACATAAAGACAAAGATTCTGACCAAGGAATTAAAGATTTCTGTTGCCAAGATCAATGGCCATCTGGGTATGAGTTGAACTGCTCCCCAAAAGTCTCTCGCAGTTTATTAGTGACACAGATCAGGGAAGGAGGTTAGGACAAGATGTTTGGGTTATATTGATTTTATTGTATTAAATTAGTATTGTAATCTTTAATTACTAATCTGTATGTTACTTACCCCTGCTAAAGCTTGCTTAATAAATATATCGTTATAAAATTTTATAGAGGTTGGTGGACATTGAAATTAAATTGAGTCATTGATTATTTTAGTTTCTCCAATTTAAGTAAAATTAGTGTACGTGATTACAGTAATGTGGTGGCTTCGGACTTTCCTTTAGTGAGTGTAAAAATAACGACCCTGGGACTTAAATCTAAGTCACTAAATCTAATCTAGCCGTTTCCAGGTGCAGGTTATTTTAGAGAGAGGACTACCGTTAACAGAAGTGGTTATTGGGACTACATAGCTGTGAGGGCTACTCAGTTGACTGTTCCTTAACTGTAGAGGGTCGTAACTTCTGGATCGAAGGTAGTTAGAGCTAGGCGAGCCTCTCTCGCCACCAGTTTAAACAGATTATCTCTCATAGACCTTTTGTAGGGTAAGACCCAGGTCTTAGAGATATTCCAGACCTGTTAGACAGAGAACTGGTCAGTAGTCAGCTCAGAGGAGTTGTGAGGAGTGGGCGTGGCTGACTGTTGCTAGAGTAACAAACAAAACCCAGCAGATTGCATCCAGCCATTCACTTGCAGCATTCAGTTCTGAATGACAACGTAGTGATATCAGAAAATCTCTTGCACTGCGTCGTTGACTTTACATCAGGGGTCTCAAACTCCAGTCCTTAAAGGCCACTGTCCTGCAGTTTTTAGATGTGCCACAGGTACAAAACATTGGAATGAAATGGCTTAATTACCTCCTCCTTGTCTAGATCAGTTCTCCAGAGCCTTGCTAACGACCTAATTATTCTATTCAGGTGCGGTGCAGCAGAGGCACATCTAAAAGAGGAAAAACTTCCCTGCAACAGGAAGAAACGTCCAGCAGAACCAGAACCTGATTCAGTACAAGTGGCCATCTGCTACAACTGACTGTAGGTTTGAGAAGTGTTAAGGAAAAATGATTATTTTCAGTGCTTAATACAGTTAATCTTACGACATGTGTAAAAGGTATATTCAACACTCTTATTTGGAACAGCTTTGTGTTGAGCATTTGGGATTGAGCAGATGAGCAGGCATTCAGACAGGCAGGGGCCTCCCCGCTGTGAGGCCAAACCACGGAGCCATAAAATTAGCATTTTCTACCAGGGCAATAAATTGAGTTTGGGAGAGAGAGACTTTAGATTTCACAGGTATCTGTGAAGTCTTATCTCAGGATTGTTCTGTACTCAGAATGACCGTGGGAGCCACAGGGGGTCAGGGCAGCGGTCCGTTCTTTTGTTTTGCAGGGGAACAGATGGCCCTTTGATATTTGCCGTAAATTAGGGGGAGTTCCAAGTTTCTCTGAGTGCTTAAGGGAGTTTCCAGTTGGTCAACAAGAGGAACGCCTTGAGTGCATATATTAAATAGAAAAAACACCCCCTTACTATAAGATTTCATGTCAGCACAAAAAATTCAGAGAGCGGCCAACATTTTGCCTTTTTTACATCGGCTCTCTCCAAAGACGCGTCTTTGCTTTTTTGTTCGTCTTTGTTTTGTGTTTGTCTGTCTTTCCCTTGTCTGTCTTTGTTTGTATAAGGTAAACAATGCATATCTCTGTTACTCTGCAGCTTTGTTGATTGATTCATGCGTGGCTTTGTATGGAATTAAACTCTGTGATCTGTGACGTCAACGCGTTTTGTTGTTGTTTCACTTTAGCAGCACGCCGCCCACTGAGAGGATCCGGGAGTTTTAAGGAAGAAAGAGCCAAACGTTTTTTCCAAAATCAACATTGAATTATCTTCCTTAATAGAAGACAGAGCAGAATGCACAAGAAGAAACAGAGATACTGTTTGGTCACAGCCAATCAGAACACCCGACCAAGTGTAGCTTCTATGAAGAGAAAAAAAAAACAATTATAAAATGGGATTAAAAATACATTGAATGGTATCAGAAATAACCTTACAGAAACAAATGCTTGTGCTCACCAATCTGGAAATGTTCAGAAGGGTATTTTGGAACAATTTGTATGTTCCAAAATATGTAATATATATCGTTGTACATGGAGAAGGGCTATTCAGAAGTATGAAAACATTAAAGACAACTTCCAGTCTTCCAACAACCGAATGACTGTAGGTGGTGTAGAGCAGGGGTCTCAAACTCCAGTCCTCAAGGGCCGGTGTCCTGCAACTTTTAGATGTTCTTCTACTGAACCACACCTGAATATAGTAATTAGGTCATTAAGGCTCTGGAGAACTGATCTACACAAGAAGGAGGTCATTAAGCCATTACATTCCAGTGTTTTGTACCTGTGGCACATCTAAAAACTGCAGGACAGTGGCCCTTGAGGCCTGGACACCTGTGTCCTAGAGAATTAAATAGAAGCTCAGAGACGGTGTGATGATCTTTAGAATTGAAAGCTATATGACCCAGAGTATGACCAGGCAAGCCTCAATCTGGATCCACACTTGAAGTCTTTTTCAGACAAATGTTTCCTGTTAAATTCTCAAATAATACTTTTTAATCTGAAGATTTCTAAATTATGTGTCAATCTGCACCAATTTTAACAGAAAATGTACCAAAAAACAATTTTGAACCAATATCCAAAGCATCAGTGTATATTGGGTGAAAGAGGCTTTAAATTACGAGGGTCTAATCCCAGTCTTACCTTCAAATGTTATAAATGGTCTTAATTTTAAGATCAGAATGCTTTGTAAGAGATGCTTTCACTGCAGAGTTGTATTCCTGCCCTTCGAAATGAAACTTTTAATACAGGATTTCCCTGAAAGCATTACTGTAACGCTGAGAATCCACTACGTTTCTCACTCTGTTTTACCAAAAGCTAGACAGACTACATTAAAATGCATGAACAATACTGTATGTATCACTGCAATGAGCTCTTGTGACAAAATTTCAACAAAAACAGGAATCTCTGTTCAAAGGAAGCCCATTTCAGCTGACTGTAGCAGGGATCCATCTATTATCCATGTCTGCTCATCTGTAGGTGGGAGACAAAAGCTTTGCTTTATGGCTTTGTACATACTGATACATTTAACAGTGTCTGAATTATTTACATAATATTAAAACCAACTGACTCTCATTCAACAGTGAATTTCCCTAGACAGACTTGAATCATTTCCCTTCTTCATCTAAAGCATTAAAATCTCCGTCCTTAATCACAATGGAGAGGATTTCCAGATGGCAGATTTGCTCTATTCTCTGTTGCTCAATGTGTTTTAATAGTTTAGCAACCATATTGCTCTGCTCTTTTCAGCTGTTTACTTTTCTGTTCATTAGGGGCTATAATTTATTCTTTGCTGATAATCACTTATGAACATTGCTGTGATGATGATGTTTTGGTTGCTTTGTTTAGCTTAACACTAATGCTGTTCTCATAAAGGTTCCCAAGAATTCCCTTTTTTTATGGTTAATAATAATGATGCTCCTGTTGCCTGTTCTGAGTTTATGTTTTTCTAATGGTTGACATAATATTTTCTGGGTCAAATTGCCATTCTGATGTGGTTCTGTACAAGGAGGAGTTGAAACCCTGTTTACTGACTCAGATTTATGAAAATTCATATCTGTAAAGTGGATCCAGGGGTTTGGTTAGTGTTGTGGTTCCAGCAGGACCTGTTCTGTTCTGGGATAATCCATTCTTCAAAAGAATGCTTGAATAATGCAGATGTAAGAGCATCTGCATTATTCAAGCAAACACCTATGCTTGTTGTTAGAGAACAAGCATAGGTGGAGAAATGGATACAACATTGTAGCTTCGCTGTCAAGCAGACAGTGGAAACTTTGTTATACCATAACTGCAATTTTATCTTACACTGACATTTTTATTGACTTTAACATTTTATTATATAATGCTTCATAGTGTAATGGAAAATTTAGATAATTTGATTGGTTAGTCATTCTCACATAGACCTGTATAGTGTCATATAACAGCAGGAGACTAAGTGTTAATTTGTCAACCCAGAACTTATCAGGATCAAAGCTCTCCTCTGTAGCATCAGAGAACAACCACCTTTCCTAAACAATGGACTAATGGCAAGATTATCTGTGTTGAGATCCTCAGAATCATTGGAGCTTAATAATCAATAATTCACAACCAGAGTAATCAAGCCTCTCCATCCATCCATCCATCCATCCATCCATCTTCTTCCGCTTATCCGAGGTCGGGTCGCGGGGGTAGCAGCTTCAGAAGGGAGGCCCAGACTTCCCTCTCCCCAGCCACTTCTAGCTCCTCCGGGGGAATCCCGAGGCGTTCCCAGGCCAACCGAGAGACATAGTCCCTCCAGCGTGTCCGGGGTCTTCCCCGGGGCCTCCTCCCGGTGGGACGTGCCCGGAACACCTCACCAGGGAGGCGTCCAGGAGGCATCCTGACCAGATGCCCGAGCCACCTCAACTGGCTCCTCTCGATGTGAAGGAGCAGCGGCTCTACTCTGAGTCCCTCCCGGATGACTGAGCTTCTCACCCTATCTCTAAGGGAGAGCCCAGCCACCCTACGGAGAAAACCCATTTCGGCCGCCTGTATCCGCGATCTCGTTCTTTCGGTCATGACCCAAAGCTCATGACCATAGATGAGGGTGGGAACGTAGATCGACCGGTAAATCGAGAGCTTCGCTTTTTGGCTCAGCTCTCTCTTCACCACGACGGACCGGTACAGCGCCCGCTTGACAGCAGACGCTGCGCCAATCCGCCTGTCGATCTCCCGCTCCCTTCTTCCCCCATTCGTGAACAAGATCCCGAGATACTTAAACTCCTCCACTTGGGGCAGGACACCCCCCCTGACCCGGAGAAGGCACTCTACCCTTTTCCGGCTCAAGACCATGGCCTCGGATTTGGAGGCACTGATCCCCATCCCGGCCGCTTCACACTCGGCTGCGAACCGCTCCAGCGAGAGCTGCAGATCACGATCTGATGAAGCCAAAAGGACCACATCGTCTGCGAAGAGCAGAGACGAGATCCTAAGGCCACCAAATCGGATCCCCTCAACACCTTGGCTGCGCCTAGAAATTCTGTCCATGAAAGTGATGAACAGAATCGGTGACAAAGGGCAGCCCTGGCGGAGTCCAACTCTCACCGGAAACGAGCCCGACTTACTGCCGGCAATGCGGACCAGACTCTGACACCGGTCATACAGGGACCTGACAGCCCGTATCAAAGAGCCCGGTACCCCATACTCCCGGAGAACCCCCCACAGGGCTCCCCGAGGGACACGGTCGAACGCCTTCTCCAAGTCCACAAAACACATGTAGACTGGTTGGGCGAACTCCCATGCACCCTCCAGGACCCTGCCGAGGGTGTAGAGCTGGTCCAGTGTTCCACGACCAGGACGAAAACCACACTGCTCTTCCTGAATCCGAGGTTTGACTATCCGACGGACCCTCCTCTCCAGGACCCCTGAATAGACCTTGCCAGGGAGGCTTAAGAGTGTGACCCCTCTATAATTGGAGCACACCCTCCGGTCCCCCTTTTTGAACAGGGGGACCACCACCCCAGTCTGCCAATCCAGGGGAACTGCCCCCGATGTCCATGCGACATTGCAGAGTCGCGTCAACCAACACAACCCTACAACATCCAGAGCCTTAAGGAACTCCGGGCGGATCTCATCCACCCCCGGGGCCTTGCCACCGAGGAGCTTTTTAACCACCTCGGCGACCTCGCCCCCAGAGATTGGAGAGCCCAACCCAGAGTCCCCAGGCTCCGCTTCCTCAGTGGAAGGCATGTTGGTGGGATTGAGGAGGTCTTCGAAGTACTCTGCCCACCGGCCCACAACGTCCCGAGTAGAGGTCAGCAGCACACCATCCCCACTATAAACAGTGTTGGTGCTGCACCGCTTCCCCCCCCTGAGACGCCGGATGGTGGACCAGAATCGCCTCGAAGCCGTACGGAAGTCTTTCTCCATGGCCTCTCCAAACTCCTCCCACGCCCGAGTTTTTGCCTCAGCAACCGCCCGAGCCGCATGCCGCTTCGCCCGCCGGTACCCATCAGCTGCTTCCGGAGTCCCACAGGCCAAAAAGGCCCGATAGGACTCCTTCTTCAGCCTGACGGCATCCCTCACCGAAGGTGTCCACCAGCGGGTTCGAGGGTTGCCGCCGCGACAGGCACCGACAACCTTGCGGCCACAGCTCCGATCGGCCGCCTCGACAATGGAGGCACGGAACACGGTCCACTCAGACTCCATGTCCCCCACCTCCCCCGGGACGTGTTCGAAGTTTTGCCGGAGATGGGAGTTAAAGCTCCGTCTCACAGGGGATTCCGCCAGACGTTCCCAGCAGACCCTCACAACACGTTTGGGCCTGCCAGGTCTGACCGGCTTTCGCCCCCACCACCGGAGCCAACTCACCACCAGGTAGTGGTCAGTGGACAGCTCCGCACCTCTCTTCACCCGAGTGTCCAAGACATACGGCCGCAGATCCGATGAAACGATGACAAAGTCGATCATCGAACTGCAGCCTAGGGTGTCCTGGTGCCAAGTGCACATATGGACACCCTTATGCTTGAACATGGTGTTCGTTATGGACAATCCATGGCAAGCACAGAAGTCCAGCAACAGAACACCGCTCGAGTTCAGGTCGGGCGGGCCGTTCCTCCCAACCACGCCCCTCCAGGTCTCACTGTCATTGCCCACGTGAGCGTTGAAGTCCCCCAGCAGAACAAGGGAGTCCCCAGGAGGAGCACTCTCCAGTACCCCCTCTAAGGACTCCAAAAAGGGTGGGTAATCTGAACTGTCGTTCGGCCCGTAAGCACAAACGACAGTCAGAACCCGTCCCCCCACCCGTAGGCGGAGGGATGCTACCCTCTCGTTCACCGGGGTAAACCCCAACGTACAGGCGCCGAGATGGGGAGCAACAAGTATGCCCACTCCTGCCCGATGCCTCTCACCTTGGGCAACTCCAGAGTGGAAGTATGTCCAGCCCCTCTCAAGGAGACTGGTTCCAGAACCAGAGCCGTGCGTCGAGGTGAGACCGACTATTTCTAGCCGGAACCTCTCGACCTCACGCACTAGCTCCGGCTCCTTCCCCACCAGAGAGGTGACATTCCACGTCCCAAGAGCCAGTTTCTGCAACCGAGGATCGGACCGCCAGGGTCCCCTCCCTCTGCTGCCACCCATCCCACACTGCACCCGACCCCTTTGGCCCCTCCCACGGGTGGTGGGCCCATGGGAGGGGGGGCCCATGTTTCCTCTTCGGGCTGAGCCCGGCCGGGCTCCATGGGTAAAAGCCCGGCCACCAGACGCTCGCCATCGTGCCCCCCCTCCAGGCCTGGCTCCAGAGTGGGGCCCCGGTGACCCGCGTCCGGGCGAGGGAACACCAAGTCCAAAGTTTTCCTTCATCATTGGGGTCAATCAAGCCTCTCTTTATTAAAATCTTGTCAGGTTTTAAGAAATTTCTTACTTCTTCCCATCCAGACTCTTGTTAGAAAATCTTTTTCCATAGCAATAATAATAGTAGTAACATTTTTGATGTTTTTAAGGGTGTGTGTCAAACAATATGGCATGCGAAAACAAGTTTTTTTTAATAGCTTTTCATAGAAAAAGTGCTAGTCCTGTACATGTTTCCTTTGCTAAATTGAATTTATTGCACTTTATTTTTACTCCCATTTCATCTCTCTGAGCTTTATAGGGGGGAATTGTATTTCTTTGAAATAAATCCTCAACTAAGCTTCTGGGTTTTATTATTTGTGCTCCTTAGTTCTTGTCTCTATTTATTCAGCCTTGTTTCTATTTACACTTCAGTTCCTTCTTACTGATTTTAGTTATGTTATTTGTTTGTGTTTAGTTCTTTCTTAGTTACTCTAGTTTATGCGTTTCTTTGTCTAGTTATTTTGTTAGATTCATTTCCTAGTCCCCTGTACACTAACTCGCCCCCTGTGCCACTTTCCTCTCCCTCTCCTCAGTCTGGATTTCTGATCTGTTGTCTGTCCTAACCCTCTGTGGGTTTTTTGTGTTCATGAATCTTTGTTAAACATTTCCATCACTTACTCCACTCTTCCACTGTTCTGCATTTGGGTCCACAATCAACCTACACGACTCTTAAAAAAACTGGACAATTATTCTCTAAAAACCCTAAAATTTATGAAGTCTTGATTACTTAGAATAAACCAATAACAAGTGTCAAATTAAAAAAACCAACATGCCAGCTTAAAAATATGCAATAAGTCAAATGTGAGATAGATATGATCAATAATGTCAAATGCAAAGTTGCATATGAAAAACTAACCAAAACCAACCAAATGAAAATCTTAAATAATTTATTGAAACTAGAACTTTGCATCTTTAATCATGTAAAATAACTCTTTGAACAAAAACACTCAACTCCTGCACTAGTTGACCCATGGTATGGTACAGTCCTCCAACTGGAACAGGACAGGCAGACTTTCACAGGAAGGGATTTTCACTTCAGAACTGCCTAATTATATTAAGTTAATTTCACTGACAAAAAACTAAGTAAAATTAGTTTGTATTGAATTAAAATAAGTCAATTTCACTCCAGTTTTATTTTAGATTTAAATAAACAACTGCTATAAAGTTAAGAAAGTAAATACATTAACTATATTTTACTTAAGATGTTAATTAAAATCTTTTTGACCAAGAGGGAGAACCCCTCACTTGGATGAATCAGTGTGGCCAGCTTTGAGCCGAAACCCACATTCAACTTCAAACATCTGCTGCACCAAAGGACAATAAATAAGCAGAAACTATTCCACTGACCCTGTTTCACAGGACAAACGACAAGCCTGAGCCATAACAGTCCTGCCCTGTTCTCCTAGTCTTTCATCCCTGAACACCTCTGAAGAATCATCTTCTCCTGGACCTGAGTTTCTCAAATTCACAGACGGGATGAATCAACATATTCTCTTTGGCACTTCCCTTTTATAGAGGTAGTTTAGAGGGTGGTTCACTCCCTCTAAACCACCTCCACCTTCTAGTAAGCAGATAGCAGACTTCTCCTCATCAAAGCCAGCTGCCTCTGACCGGTGTTGACTCCCTGGAGCAACCTTCACTTTGTGTCTCAGCAGTCTGAGATCAAATTTCAGACAGTGGCCTTACTCCCACCTTCCTCCAGAATGCATCTGGCCCACTGGCACTACAAAACAGGACAGTACCTCTCCAAATCATTGAAAGAAAATTTGCAAAAAACAGAAATAGAAAATACAGTGGTCTTAAATCTTAAATCTTACCTCAAATGTATCCTCTGACTAAAGCAACCTCTGACTCATGAACTATCTGCCACCAAGTGACTTGGTGCCTTCTGATAAAGACTTTTTAAATGAGAAAACACAAGTGAGGAGATGGGGTAGCATCTTTTGATAGAAAATATAGATGAGGTGGTAGATAACTTCCATTCTAAAATTTCAGATATTGATTCCATTGCTTCCATTAAAGTGAAGGTTGTGTCTGAAAGGATCAAGTCTCCCTGGAGAAACAGTTAGTTCTGCTACAGCCTTGCCACAGGGCTGAACGTAAGTGGCGTAAAACTCAACTTTATGTTTATTATGAGATTTATAAAGGACTGTGAAGCTATCACTTCACACTAAAACATGCAAGGAAGCGCTCTTTGTGGAAATCATGAATAAAAACATTAACAATGCTCGAGCTTTATTTGCGGCAGTTGACAGGATTACAAACTCTAGCCACGCCTGCAATGAATATTCCAACTTCTTGACATTGTAATTAAAACAATTAGACATTACACTCAGTAGCAATAATATACCCAAACATCAATGCAGAATTTTTTTTCTGCATTTGTTAGCTATGAAAGCTTAGAAGATATTATATATACATTAAGCTCTTCCTCTGGCTATGCAGATATCCTCCCCACAACTTTTCTTAAAGAAAATTTTGCCTGTCATTGCACTGGATCTGACTCAAATAGTAAACTCATCCCTCCCACCGGGTGTTTTCCCTGCAGGCTTTAAAACTTTTATCAATTATCAAACTACTGATAAAAAAGAGCAATCCGGACAAATCTCCAACCTTCCATTCATCAGCAAAATGATTGAAAAAGCTTTTTCAACAGTTAAAAAGCCTTCTAAACACAACTGACCACTTTGATGTATTTCAGTCTGGTTTCTGTTCTCACTACATTACTAAGACTGCCCTGGTGGTCAAAGTGTCCAATGATATCCATATTAATACAGACTGTGGAAGAACCACAGTGTTGGTTCTGTTGGACCTCAGTGTTGATCATGACTTATTACTGGAACGACTGGAGAGTTGGGTGAGAATCCCCGGTCCAGTACTCAACCGGTTCAAATCTTACATAAAGAACAGATATTTCTTTGTGTCAGTAGGGAACTTCTCATCAAAGTGGACAGAAGTCACATGCAGACAGAAGTCACATGCAGGGTTCCTCAAGGTTTAGTTCTAGGACCCTTCTTATCTACACTATTTTGCCAAAAGTATTTACCCACCCTCCAAATTATCAGAATCAGGTGTTCCAGTCACTTCCATGGCTACAGGTGTATAAAATTAAGCACCTAAACATGCTGACTGTTTTTACAAATATTTGTGAAAGAATGGGTCGCTCTCAGGAGTTCAGTGAATTCCAGCTTGGAACTGTGAGTGCACATCACTGCGCAACATGACTGTGCACCAGTGCACAAAGCAAGGTCCATGAAGACATGGTTGGAGAGTCTGTTGTGGATGAACTTGAGTGGCCTGCACAGAGTCCTGACCTCAACCCACTAGAACACCTTTGGGATGAATGAGAGCGGAGACTGAAAGTCTGGCCTTCACGTCCAACATCAGCATGTGACCTCATAAATGTGCTTCTGGGAGAATTGTCAAAAATCCCCATAATCACTCCTAAACCTTGTGGACAGCTTTCCTAGAAGAGCTGAAGCTGTTCTGGCTGTCATATTGAACTCTATGTATTAGGAATGGGGTGGCACTTAAGCTCATATGTGAGTCAATGCAAGTGAGTGAATACATTTGGTAATATAGTGTACATGCACACACAGGAAAACACAGCAGCAGTGTATACTTCACCAGGAAGAAGTGGCAGAGTAGGGCTTAAGGCTGTACAGCATCACTAAATGATGTGGGCTGTTAGTCAGCTCATGGCTAAAAGATATTCAGGGAGAATCAGCATGAAATGCAAAATATAGACAACCAGTGATGCCCATGAAACTGAAATTCCAGTTTCATGGGCATTCCATAAATCTATGGAATTCTGTTCTGACACCTCCTCCGCTACACACACACACACGCACACACACACATCCCTGTCTTCCTCATGAGTCTGTGTCTGCATATTTATTGCACATGTTCAGCTTTCTTTATCGACTCTCCTCATTGATTTGTGCTGTTCCAATATTTGCCAGCGCTGCATGATGTAGTGTGACAGTATAAACAGCTTTGTTTTGTTTTTTTCCTGGTAAACCTTATTAGTGGCATCACTTCCGCTTTGCTCATTTCCAGTGCTACGTGAAACTTGATATTCTGCAGAAAGGGCCATTCAGTCTGTTTAAATGATGTTCAGTGGTACATCCTTAGCTCATAGAAAATGCACAAAAAACATGCACACACCAAGACATAAACACTCTCCAGCCACACAATTATGTAGACCTAACTAGCCAATCACAAGGCAGCAACTCAATGTGTTTAGGAATCTAGATGTAGAGAAGAAGACTTGCTAAAGTCTAAGGCTTCCATCAGAAGAAGGAAGAAAAAGGATTTAATAACTTTGGACATGGCAGTCTGGCTGCTCTGAGTAACTAAAAAATTTCATCTCTCAAAATGATCTAAAATTGTGATCATATTCAGTGAACAGCTTCTATTCAAAAATGCCTTGTTGGTGACAAAGGTCTGAAGGGATTCAGAAACTGGTTTGAGATGATTAAAGGCAAAAAAAAACACTCCTAACAACCAGTGTATGTGGAATGCAATCTGTAAACACTATGTTGAACTTTGAAAGTGATGGGCTACAGCAGCAGGAGACCATGCTGCTTACCACACCAGGCAGATCAGGAACTAAGGCTAAAGTCATACAGTTCACACAGACCCTTTGAAACTGGATAACAGACTGGAATCACTTTGCCTGTTCTCATGAGTCTGAATTCAGCCAGAGTTTGGCATAATCAAATCCATCCTGCATTGTTTCAATAGTTTATACTGCTGGTGGAGCAATAATGTGGGGAATCATTTCTTGGAACACTAACACAGCCAACCCACTTGTTGTTGCTGAGCTGGTCCTTCCCGTTATACCCACAGTTTGCCTAGCTGTGTGTTAGCTACTTCCAGCAGGATAATGCACTGTCTCAAATAGTCTCAAACAGATTTCCTGGGGATCCTTCAAGTATAGTGCGACCTGGAGAGACAAAGAAACAGCTGTGATTACAAAGCTTTATTGGACATGAATGAATTAAAGATTTCTCGCTCAGACCCCAGCAGAAGACGTGGGTGCTGTGAATAGCAATAACCCTGCATGAGCAGATTAGGATGAGGATTAGAGACATCTTCCTCCCAGATGTGGACGCTGGTGGTGGAGGCTGAAGAGAGGATGGATGCCTTGAAGAGCTGGAAAAACTCGGGTGGAGAAACTAGGGGTGAAGAGAATGGGGCTTGGTCATGGAGGGAGGGAATTATAAAGGAAGGTTTGCTCGACAATTGGCTATGATGAGGCGAGGTCCGATGCTGATAGGCTGCATGATGCAGATTGGATATTGCAGGTGAGGCTGGATAGTCTTCTAGTTTGAATTTATGCCTAGACTTCATGTAAACATTATGTAGTACATAACTGAAGAGTGAAATGAGGATGATATACAGTATGTTCTCCAAAGAAAAGTCTGAACATGTAGTGTTTATTTATTCATTTCTCTTCTTTTTTTTTTAAATTGGTTGGTAAAAAAAAAAAGTAAAATGCATTTTAATTTGTCTCTGTAATATCAGAAACTCTAGCCAAGTTCATGAAGACTTTTAGCAGGGCACAGACAGACACAGAGCTCACTTCTGCATTTCAACAGTTTCTGTTAAATAAATAATACCAGAGAAGACTGTGTTGCCAAGTACTGATCCTGAGTTTAATAAGTTCTTTTCTTCTTTTCTTTTTCTTTTTTTTTAAACATGAGACAGGCACAGGGAAGTAAGAGGTGAGAGGCGTGATATAAAGGTCTTTGAGAGTTATTATAAGACTGTTGCCTTGGAAACAGCAAGCCAACCAAAGTTAATTTTCAGAGTTGTTGACTGTAACTTTCATCTGTGACATTTTTTTCTTAATTGACACACAAAGTGTCATTTTCTTACATGTAATGACACACAGAGGTTGAAAATAACATGCTTCTACTGAAAAGAAAGCAAGTTTATAAAGTTTAAGTAAGTCTTATTTGTGGTGTTCAGTTAAGCATCGGAAGAGAAAAACTAACTGAGATAGGAAAATGCCACAAAAAATAATAGAAAAACAGTTTCCATAAAAAATGTTTTTAGTTTGTTCCAACATGTTGCTTCATGTCCATCTGAAAAAATTTGTTTCCAAGAGTTCACTGTGAGAAGCTCTCTAAATCTACTCTCTCTCAACGTATTACTTTCAAGGTAATATACTTTGTTCTCAATATTTGAAAATAAAGGCTGGTTTGCCTGTTGAGTACTTTTCTCTGTGCTATAGATGGATTTTCTATGTAATATTGTTCTTTGTTCTCATATTGCCCGTCTTCTGCCTGTACTAGAAAACGACTTTTGCAACACTTACAGCAACATTTTAAGTTCTTGGTAGAATATTTTACAGTCAGAAACAGACAAAATCTATTGACCGTTGGTAATAATTAGTGTAGAGTTTATGGGTAACACATTATCACCCTACGATATTTTAATATCGTAGAATTATATCAGCCTCACTGATGTCATCGTAACATCATGATTATAAATAACACATTGTTCTTATTTTTGCATAATACAACATAAAAACAAATATAGTACTGTAGGTGGAGGCTATAAAGTTACACACGCTTGGACAATAGGTGTTTGCGATCCATTAATAATGAGAAGAAAAAGCTCCATAAAAATGTTTAAAAAGAATAATAGAATAGAATAGAATAGAATTACTTTATTTAGGGTGACCATATTTTACTTTGGGAAAACCCAGACAACCTGCGGGAGGGGGTGTTGGTGAAACCAGAACACCTTGGAGCGGGATGGGGGGGGTGGGGGGGGGGGGGTGCTGGACAGAAAGTCTAAAAGCGGGAAAACTCCATACATTTGCGCTTTCGCATGTTGTTGGCGTACTGACAGCCATCTTCTGATTAAGAAGTGTCCTACAATGCACTGTAAGCTATGTAATGTGTTTTGAGGCAATTGACCAAAATCCCGGACGATTTTTAAATTCCCCCCGGACATCTTTTTAGGTCTGAAAAGTAGGACATGTCCGGGAAAAAGAGGACGTCTGGTCACCCTACTTTATTCATCCCAGCAGGGAAATTATTTCACAGTTACAGCAGCATAGAGACAAGACACACACCAACCACCACTGAGTAGCAATTGTAGACAAAATAAAAATAAAATATAACATGCTGTTAATATAAAAAGCAGCTTAGAGCAGTCCTTGCAAAGATTCAAAAAATGCAGATACAGTATGTATATGTAAATATATGTACAGCAAGTGTGCCACAGTGCAGTTGTGCGAAATTGGACTGATTAGTGCAGAACAATGATTTAGCTTTTATTGTACAGTGAGATGGCATGTGGCAGGAAGGATTTCCCGTATCTGTCCCTACGACAGCGGAGCTGGAGCAGCCTATGTGAGAAGGTGCTCCCCTGTCTGTCCACTATGTGGTGGAGAGGGTGCTGTTTATTGTCCATAATATACAGAACCTTCTTCAGTGTCCTCCTCTTCCCCACAGTTTCCAGGGACTCCAGCCTTAGTCCCAGTACAGAGCCAGCTTTCCTGATGATTTTGTCCAGTCTATTAGAGTCGCTGGCTCTGATGCTGCTTTATCAAAGGATGTACTTTCTGTCATGATTACATGCTAAATGGTTTTGTTCAAGTTTTCAATATGTTTAATAATAATGAAAAAAATTAGAAAGGATACCACATGGCAAAAAATCCAAGAAGAAGCTGACATTAACACGCATGACAGTAGCACCCCTTTAACTATGTTTGGATGGAAATGACTCTGAGCACAGTTATGAACACAGACTGATTGGGAAGTGCATGTTTATTTAGAATACAACAAATCAGACTGCATACTGTGGGAGAGAGAAATTGGGTCTGGGTTAGCAGAGGAAGAATAACAAATGGTTACTGGAGAAAAACTGAAGCTGACTTGGATTTTGAGAAAGGTGGAGATATAAGTTCCCTTGCTGTTCGGTCCTAGGTGGGGATTCTTGGGTGAGGTATGTCTTCAGGTGTAATGCTCAGGGACTTAAGTACCTGAAGAGAGAACTGCTCTTCTCTCTTTGTGCAGAGCAGTTCTTCTGTGCTTTTGTTTAGGTTCTGGCAGTAATTGGTGAATTGGTGAGTGGACAGACAGAAGAGTGTCAGAGTGGATAGTCCGGTGGATGGGCCGAAGGAGCAGTGAGGGGTGGAGACGATGCAGGAAGATGGCCGTGGCGGAGGACTCCCCAGCAGAGAACTGGGCTTTCAATTAGGTCACCTTACTGTTATAAAAGATGACAAAATGTAGGATAAAAAGTGTGCTGAAAACCAAAATCTGCCTTAATCCTGAGGAAGATCAATTGAGGGAGAGTGGGAGCAAATGAGGGAGAAAAAAGGAAGGGATGGATGATAGCCTGTGTTCTATATTTAAAAGTAATCATCACCAAGTCTTCTGCTTTTTCCTTCTAAGTAACACATGACGTGCAAATGCAGATCTCTAGGATCCAGGGTCCAAAAGAAATTAGTTTTACATGAGAACAGCTGCAAAACAAGGAGAGGCTTTTCCTGTGGTGCCTCCTGGTTCCACACGACCCTTCAGTTCAGCCTCAGACTGAGGACTGGTTGTCAGGTAGTCATTGTTCTCATCACACAGCTCTTTGTATGTAGAGCAAAAGGTTCAGCTTTGGTGACAAGTAACCCTCTACCACTTGTTGGCTGTGTCCTCGATTTGTCTTTTGGCAACTGGTAACAATACTTCCAACAGTATGAATGATTGCTTCAAGTCAATGACTCAAAGTAATCTGCTGTGTTTCCTTAGACTAAAAACTTTTTAAACTAATTTCAATAATTAACTGAACTTAATGCATTGTTTTTTAACTAGGAACAATTGGAATTTATGTATGATGGAAATGAAATAATTTTTTTTGTAAAGTGTCTCGAAATTACTTGTTTTAAATTGGTGCTCTGTTTCCGACAACTGTTTTCTTCACAACTCTGTTCCAGTAAAGCTGATAGTTGTCCTGTCAAAAAGACTTCACCACTTGAGCTGTGGGTATCTGCAGCTCCTCAAGAGCTACCACAGGCCCCAGGTCAGTTTCAAGTTATTTCATGCTCTACATGTTCAGCTGATGGACTGGACAATACTCTGAGATGTTCTGTGTGAGATATTCAAAGTTTGGGATATTATTTTATACCCAAGCCTAACTCTGCCCTGTACTTTAAAGTTTTTGTCTTGTTCTGTTTGCTCACTTACAGAGTCTAGCAAACCTCAGAGGCCTTTACAGAACATCTGGATTCATACCGAGATTGAATTAAATACATTTGAACTCGACTTACTAATCAGGTGATTTCTGAAGGAAGTTAGTTTTAAGTAGAGGTATGACACAGAAGGAGACTGAATAGAGATGCAGGTGTAGAGGATCATCCATTCTCCATGCTGAGATCTTGATGTATGAGGTTAAAAAAGAGTCAGTGAGTTGAATTCATGAATTCTATTTATTAATACCAAAATATAGCTTGGTCCATTATGACCTGCTACCTTTAAAAGCTAACAGACAAAATGGCATCCAAGAAGAGTTTGTGATCTCTTTTGTTAGCCTAAGCTACGCCCCAAAGAGGGCGTTCCAATGTGTGTCCTTTCCTCTCATTTGCATTTCCTAACATGTCCTTTTCTCTAGCTTTAACTTAGCAACTAGCTGAAAGAGAAAGAAGGAAAACAGAATTTATTTATTCTCAACACAGGCCACAGTTTTTAAGTTTTTCTATGCAAAAAATGTGGCAGTCATGTGTCAGTTTCCCACAGTCACATAAATATCAGTCCAAATTCGTCCTTACCATGGCAGATTTACACCTATGATTTTCACACCAGCAAGACGTTTGCTTGTGACAGGAAATTAGACAGACATCTCACAAAAGACAAAACATTGTAGAAGGTGTATCCTATCATAATGTAGGATGTGGTTATCATGATTCAGCCAAAGTAATGAAATAACAAACTGCAGTCAGATTTTTATTGTTTATGTGTTTCCACTGAGCAGTGAAAGTAAATAAAATGTTTGCATGTCTTTTGCTGTAAGTATTTACTTACTGGAGGGTTTTTTATGTGTGCTGCAGAGCCACAGCTAACAGCTAGCTCCTCACTTCAGCGGCTCTAATAGAGCCTGCACCGTTCAGCTGTCATTGCTCCTCCTACACTTTGGACTGAACCATTGTTCTGATGATGGTAGGAGGGGACCTAAAAATTCATTCTTATTTTATTCTGAGATAAATGGCAGATTTATTTGTTTTTTTGTTTCTTTTGCCCTTTCATATTGATATTATTTAAATGCAAATGTTTCTTCAATTTTTTTTTTGGGGGGGGGGGAGACAATTCTAGACTTTTCTAGAACTTTTGGGGGGATCTGGACCCCCCCGAACCACTCAGGATTTACGTCTATGGTTGGACTCAGAATGCAGACCAGTCCAAGGCTAGAAGAAATTAAGTTTAATGACACTGATAAGGAAGAAGTTACAATAACTGACAGGGAAACACAATGTGCCAGAGCAAAGGAAGAGCAGGGAGAATGGAGGAGCAAGGGGGACAAAAGAAATTTAAAATACTGAGAGCTTGATAACTAGGCAATGGACTAATTAGAGAAAAGGAAGGAGTGAACAACTGGTCACACATAAAGAAAAGTAACAGACAGGACAAAAAGCTAAACTAAACTAACAATAACTAAACACAAGAAGTTTAGACATAAAACAACTGAAGGCCAGCATGGTTGGGCCAAAGTGGAGCTGTCGACGAGTGGTCAGGTGGATGTTTGTTTTCAAGCAGATCTTTCACAGTCCACAAGACACACTGAGCCAGACTCCCCTCCTGCTGCAGTGACCTCCTGGTGTGATTTACAACAGAATAGTACACAGCCATCATGGCAAAGAGGAACAACAATTACAAGTTCACAAGTTCGGAGGAAGAATAAGTAATAATTGATAATATGGAAAATCTTGTTTTATTTTCCATGTTATTAAAAAAAATAGAATGGAAGGCATCAATGAGCCATTCTCCTGCTGCTCTCTGACTGAAGAACTGCTGTTCTTACTATCTGTGCAGCATCCAGGTCTGTTTACCAGTTCTGAGACTCAACCAAAACCCCTGAGTGTCATCACCTTGAGAAATGAGATTTGGTTAAGTATAAACCAGGTTTTAATGCTGAAAATGATCAAATGTTAAAGTCATATGAATAGAACAGATACAGAGGTACATTCAGCATCCAGCACTGGGCTCCATTCAGCTCACCTTAGGGTGACACGGAGTGAAGTAAAGATTGTAGCGACTTCTGCTTTTATCTTCTCCTCATTCTGCTACCTCTCTAAGGAGTGTTGGTCTGCTTAACCAGCTTTTGTTTATGTGTGACTATCGCCAGTCTTACATGTTATGGTTATGTAATCGTGCAGCAGTGTGCATGTAAGCACACTGCTGCTTGTGTGTGCTTACACGAGCAGCAGTGTAAGCACACACTTACACTGCTGCTTGGAAGGTCTTCTTCCAAAGACAGAGGAAAGACATCATATATCCATAACACCAATGATCAGTCCTACCTGTGAATTTCAGACCAATCACACGGTAGTTTCATAAACAGCGGTGGCCAATGAGTTCACCAGGGAGATTGTGACAAGAAGGGGCACCAAGAATAAAATGACACAAATACAAAAATGACAACTATTTTCAGCAGTTCTACTCAACCATGTAGGGCCCTTAAGGAAGACTGATCTAAAGTAAAGAGAAAGAAAGGCTGATCGGGTGGGTTTCATGAAGATGAGCTGGTGCTCCACCTGACTGGCTCACCCTGCAGAAAGAAGGTAGGAGGAGAAACACAGATGCACCAAATCTCAGAACACAGCTCAGTAGAAAAGACAAGATTTCTACCCTTCTCAGAAATCAGTGGAAACATCTTTATTCTCATTACAGAATTCAAACTCTGCTTATATTCACTGAAAAACTCATTGCAAGTTGAATCAGAGAATATAACATGGTATAAAATCATATATTTATTTATGTAATATTTCACCTCTTTACTAACAGTCCTGCCCTAGATAATACCTGTCAGGTGTGTTCCTGCTCAACACCACTGTAAACCTGATGCACTGATGCTAAGTTCTACCTGTTTGCCTGAGTGTGGTGAGTAGAGGTAATAAAACACGGAAAAAAGAACTGGTTGTCATAGTAACTGCTTTTTCAAGGAGAATCAACCATTCCTTTTCCTTTTTCACTGTGAACACTTAACTCTTTTTTTTGCCAAAGGATATTGCCTTAAGACTTTCTTCCCCCCACTTCCTCCTGTCTTCGTACCTCACCAGCTCTTAGTGAAGTGACGATCTGAAGTGGAACATTTCAGTTTCAGCTGCCACTTCAGACAATTGCTTCTTTTGTTCCTTTTTATTCTTTCATGTTCAGTTTTCATCTCTCTTTCACTCACTTCCTGTTGTTCATCTTCTGATTTTTGTTTCTCACTCTACATCTAGCTTTCTTCTTCACAACAAATCTTCTGTGCAGAAGAACTCAAACCATTGAGAATGAAACAGCAGCATGTTTGATAAGCACTGCACCAAAGGATTCATAAAGGCAAAGTTTAACTGTCTTTAACAGTAGATGTCAATACAGCTCTCCAGGGTGTGTCCACCCCTGTTAAAGTACCAGGTTTTTATGAAGTAAAAAAAATCATAATCTGATGTGGAAGACCATCATTTTAAAGTTCTAACATAAAGCTTCCCCTGTAAATGCAGAGACAGATGAAACAGGAGTTCAAACCAGCAACCCAGCAGAGAAAGACCAAACTCCTTCCCACAAACAAACTTTTTGGAGAAAAAAAATACACTGTACCATTATTCTCTCTCTGACTTTTTAGTGATTGTACAATGATGCATTTACTTCATATTTAATATATGCAAACCAAACAGTGGTAGATATGATATTTAAATTCTTGGTCACTTTGGACCTACAGCAGCAGAGGTCATAGCAGTACTGGTTTTCAAACTACAGGAGTGCTACTCCTCAAGGGAGCATTGCTCATTCTGTAATAGTGGGAGCTTCCACTCATAGAGGCCCATGTCTGATCAGGTTCTCTGAAAGTGTTCTTATGTAGAACAATCACAACGACTTTATGCAACAGTTTCTGTTGAACATAAGGGCTGATAACATTTCTGAAGCAGTAGGTGGGTTTCTGCATATTTAGGTCTTAATTTGGTCCATCTTCTGAACAGGACATCAAAGGTAAAAACTTTTGGATAATGGCTCAAAAATAACTCATTGGCTAATTCCGGTGCATTTACAGCAATAAAAATAATGTATATTATCCCTGCCTAATAAATCAATACGTTTCAACTACAATGAACCCCTGATGTGTTCAGGCTTCCTCTGGCCAGTGGATGACTGCTTCTGACTTTCCGGGTTTGCCTTTTAGAATTGCCTGAATCTCACAATGACATAACTCTAAACTAAGGTAGAACAACAGAACATGACCAGATATTTAAGATCTTCGGCTAACAACATCTCTGACGTTAGCAGATACTTTTCTTGTTCAATTATTGCAGCAATATACTGTATAGCAGGCTGGGCTCCATAGCTTTAGGGCAACAGAAATAACCATTAGAGTTAGAAACAGGAGCAAACCACTTTGGATGAAACATAATTAATGAATTCTAAAGTTTTTTCTATACGTAATGACAAGGCAATCAAGCAAAATTTAATATGCGGTTTAGATGTAAAGAAATTAGGGTATTTTTCCTAATCAGAAACTAAAAGTACTTGATTAATAATCAGAAAAAGACCAATTAATTTGGTTTATAGAAAATAAGCTACTTGTTTGACTTTTCTTTTATTATTACCACATAAAGTCAACTTCTATGTTGCACAATAAACATACTCTGTAGCATCACTGGCCACTTTATTATGTTGCATCTAATGTTACCTTAAGCACTGCCTTAAAATTTGTTAAGGTGTTCATTTTATTTTCACTTCACAGGAGTTACACCTGCTCTAGCATTATGTTTAGCTGTGACTCCTTCCTGCAGGGGTTGATTGGCTGAGATAATGCTGCTAAAAAATGAATGTTCTCCTTCTATTGATGATACACTTAGCCAGGTGTCTCCAAGTCCAAGTATGGAGAGCTACCATCCTGAAACTTTTAAATGCATCACTTCTCCAATACACCTGAATAATAAGGATGGCTCATTACCAGGCCTCTGCAGAGCTGAATGACACATGGATGAGGAGATTCAACCATCTGATTCAGGTGTGTTGGAGCATAGATGGATTCAAAAGTTGCAGGATGGTAGGTCTCAAGGACTGGACTAGGGCAATCCAGCACTTGGCCTCATCTTCATGTTGTCCTCTGTCCTTCCTGCAGATTGATATTTACTGTGACTAACTCCATGAGCCATTTCAGACTGAACAATTGGTTCCAAGCTTATTTCTGTAGCTGTACTTTTTTCCTACATGAAACTGCTACTACCATTTAGTACTTTCTTAGGTGTTTCACCATAGAAAGTACTCCTGGATCAGTACTCCAACAGAACCCAGAGTACAATACTCATCCAGCAGGAGTGAGACAGTGACTGGAATCAGCTGGGTTTCCTTAGACAGAAAATATTTTAAAGCAATTTAAATAATAAGGCTGAATTTGACTGCATTTTTTGATAACTAGGATCAATTTGAAATATGTGTAATTGACTGAAATTCTTTCTGTATGATTGGACTGAATTTATCTTTTTCTGTAAAGTGCTTTAAGATGGCATAGAATAGAATGGAAATATCCTTTCTCATATTTAAAGAAAACACAATTAAGAATGATATACTGCACAGTAAGTGTAACGGGGATTGCAAAAATGTTTGGCTTATAGAACTATTAATAATTATGACTAATAATTAATTATTAATAGAATTTTTAATAGAATAAAGTTTCTTCTAGTTAATTCTTTAATTAAACTTTTTGTTAATTCTATTATCATTTTTGTACAGTCCTTTGTTGCGGTTTTAAACCTGTGTTTAAAGTGCAATATAAAATAATTTGACATTTATTAAAAAAACAAGTCAGGGAACCACCTGATAATCAGGTATAATTAGCTAACATGTTCACTCTCTTATAAAGAAATTAACTCAATGCTAATGGACAGCAAGCACTGCACATGTACACCCCAACAAGCACAAATAAGTATGCTCATGTGTTAATGAAAATAGGTTAACTTTACTGCCAAAACATTCAACCAATAAATCCTAGACCTAAACTACTAACATGCGTGTACACTCTTACACAGATGTGTTAATATCAACACAATCTGAACTCAGTAATGTGTCTATATAAGGACACTTTTGGTGTTAACTTCAACATATTTCCTGTGCTACTTCAGCACAACTGTTATGTTCAAACTATTAACACAATAATTATGTTCTTTTACCAAAGTTATTGTCAGGTCCTGGGTTGATTTGATTTATTGATTATAGTTTAATTATTATTCTGTGTTTCTTATGCTTCTCTCAGTCAGAACGTGTCTTACATGTCAAAGACCATCCAATGCCTCAAGTTGGACACTTGTGCACTTTGATGTCAGATGCCTGACATTTTGCTCTAGACCCTCTTGACTTTTGCCCTTTTTGTCTCTCTCCTGGTCATTTTGAACAATTACAGATGAAATCCTTAGAGAGTTTTGACGTTATTTACTGAAAGCAAGAGACTATCGTTGTCAGGTGCCTCTGCACTGTGTTTGAATTTATCAGATAATTCAGAGGTCTTGTGAGTTTGGTGAGTTTCACAAGCTAGCTGCATACTGACAAGGGTCACTTTCAGCGCCATTTTTCTCTCATCCAAGCCCCGTTTGAAGACCTGCTAATTAGCGTCTGCCTGCATCTCCTGGCCCCTACGTCACATAGTGGAGTCTCTGATTGTTAACGCTCCGCGTCCAGCAGCAGAATTCTGATTTTCCAACTCGTGTCGTTTGTGATGGAAACGTTTGCCAGGCATCAAACACTCAAAACGCTTCAACCTCCAGATTCTCCTCATGAGTTCCATGGTTGTCGCTGGCACCCTCCATGGTTCCTGCTCCTTTGTCGCTGGCCACTATGTTCTCAGCTCCTTCATGGACTTATTAAGAAATCTAACGGATTAATGGCAATAACAATAATATTGCAATATCAGCTAAAACCACAACACTGTTGCACTTCAACATAGATATCCATTTGACCAAGAACAGGTAGCAGGCAGAAGTGGAGCGTGTGTATGTGGGATGGTGTCAAAGATGGAGGGGGATGCCTGCAAGGTGAAGGTGTAGTAGTGGTATGGGATGGTATCATTAAAGATGAAATAGTTGGACCTTTTTAGGTTGAAGAAGGTTTCAATTCCCAAACCTGCTGCCAGTTTTTAGAAGACACTTTCTTCAAGCAGTGATACAGAAAAATGTCTGCATCTTTCAAGAAGACCATTGTTTTTATGCAGGACAATGCTCCATAACATGCATCAAACTACTCCACTATGTGTCTGGCCAGTAAAGGTCTTAAAGATGAAAGAACAATGAAGTGGCCCCGTTCCTCACCAGAACTAAACCCCATTGAGAACTTGTGGGCCCTTCTTAAACAGTTCACATCTCTGATCAGTGTCTGGGAGGCTGTGGTTGCTGCTGCACTAAAGGTTGATCGTCAACAGATCAAGAAACTGACAGACTCCATGAGTGGAAATGTTTGTCAATTTTGAGTTGTATATTTATTATTCTCACTTTAAAGCAGTGATTCCTATGGGGTTGCAGTGCCACTGCAGGGGGGACGCGGGAAACAATATGGGTGAAAAAAAAACAAAAACAGTTACACAAAAGTGTTTCACTGTAAAGATGGTTTGTAGTGTGTTTTGTTGCAACCTGAAGTGTGAAATAAACTTCAGTAGAGTTTGAAAACAAAACATGTGTACATGTTTATGTCTGATTGAACAATGTGTGTGCCAAGTTGATTCTTTTTTTTTAATCCATAGGGGACCCAGAAAATCTTTGGGGACCACTGCTTTAAAGGATGACAATAAACAAGTGAGATGGGAAAAGTTTCAGTTTGAATTCAGTGGCCCAGTAATCCTGTACACAGAGATATTGTGCTGAAAAAGCCAAAATCTCACTTTTACTTTCTTAAATAATCAGGTTTGAGAGGTTAACATTTGGATTGACCAAGAGCACAGGAGAAGTTCAACAATAAAATGAATCCTCAAAACTACAACTGGAGTAATTGTGCACAGTGTACTGAGCTGAACTACAACGCAAAAGAAACCTTTAACTAGAGAAAAAGGTAAACAGGTCTAAAAAAATACTCCAAATGTACACAAGGTTAAACTAAGAAAATAAGCAAAACTTTAATACAACTAATACTAATTAACCTAAATTGAAATACAAGAGTGAATCAAAACTCCAAGCCCCCCAAATTTAAGTGCCTTTAAACAAAACTCACCAGCACAACCTTTTGGTATATTTATAAAACAAATAAACAAGCAAGAAAGCAATAGTTTCAAAACAAAGTTTTTTTGTTGGTGGATGCTGATGAAAAGTCAAAACAACTTCACACAGTACAATGCACAAGCAGTCGTTTGTTTTTCATTTCAAAAAGTCATTTCCTATATCTGGTAGGGATGAGAGTTCTTGCTGTTTGGCTTAAAATGCAATAAAAATGGAAATGCATATCGTTGTCCAAACTCATCCTGAGTTTAGGCATGTTCAGTTTATTTGTTCCTGTACATTTGTGTTGTGGGGAAATAAATAGATGGGAAAATACCTTTGAAGCTCTGGTAAACTCTCCAATGAGTTGTTTTAAGAGAATTCTGTCTTTGAGAATATTCTTTTAAGCTTACTTAATGCAGATGTAGATGCAGCTATAGATATAATCAACCTTTATTCAACAATATAACAACCTACATACAGGAAGACTCCCAATATACAACTGTACCTACACAGCTTGACCTTGTAAGTGTTTTATTGGTATAATTTATATAAACAACATTTTAAATTAAATATTTACTTTCAGTTTATAGTCAAAAATGTGTTCTGTGAGCTTCTGCCGTTACTGGGTGGCAAACACCACTGAGATTGCAATGGGCTGTTGTTTGTTGATACAAGTCTACAGCTCATATTTATTCAGGGTAAATATAAATGGAGCACAAAAGAAGACAGGAAAAGCACAAACATATCGGCCTAAATTGGAATTGGCAGTTCAATGTTTTTAAAGATCGGCAATTGCTGATCAGCCAGAAAAATGCAATTGGTGCACCTCTAGCGTCTATATGTGCTTCTGGCACCAGGACACCCTAGGCTGCAGTTTGATGATTGACTTTGCTGTTGTTTCCTGTGATCTGTGGCCATATGTCTTGGACACCTGGGTGAAGAGAGGTGTGGAACTGTCCACTGACCATTATCTGGTGATGAGTTGGCTCCTATGATGGGGGGCGATGCTGGTCAGACCTGGCAGGCTCAAACATAGTGAGAGGGTTTTCTGTGAACATCTGGCTGAAATGGGTTTTCTCTGTAGGCTGTCTGGGCTCTCCCTTAGAGACAGGGTGAGAAGCTTGTTCATTTGTGAGGAACTCAGAGAAGAGCCACTACACCAGTTGAGGTGGCTAGATAGTTAAGATACTTCTTGGACGCCTCCCTGGTGAGGTATGTCCCACGAGGAGGATATCCAGAGAAAGATACAGGACATGCTAGAGAGACGATGTTTCTCTGTTGGCCTGGGAACGCCATGGGATTCCCCCAAAGGAGCTGGAACAAGTGGCTGAGAGAGGAAAGTGTTGGTCTCCTTACTTTGGCTGCTGCTTCCCCAACAACCCGACTCCAAATAAAATGGAAATGGATGGATGGATTCTTATTTAGTGGAGACATCATAATTGTGAAATTGTGTTTTTTCAACATTACTAGAATATCAACAAAGATTTGGGCACATTTGTAATGGAAAGTCAACTACTTATCTGCAGCAAATTTTTCCTCTTTTATATGATTTAGTAATTAGTAATATATATATATATATATATATATATATATATATATATATATAACTAATTGGTAAAAAAAATCAGCTGACTGAGCCCTGTAAGAAATTCTAATAGGCAAGAAAAACTTGATTGCTTCAACTCCAGCAATGATAAGAAGCTGCAAGGACAGCCGCCATAACAAAGTATGGAGAGAGAATAAAGCAGCCCCCATTGAGCCAACTGGCTGTAAGAACAAAGTCCAGGCCAGCAACACACATGCTCTGCTGGAGCAGTATATCAACCATTCCAATATTAAGCAAGGCTAAATGTCACAGAGGAGCGGATGAAGAAGAAATGAAATATGTTACTTGACACAAAACCTGATGGATAGTATGAGTGCGCATGCTGGAAGAAAATCAGGAAAATACGTCTTAATAGGCCATTAAAAGGAAATTTCTCTCCTATTTCCATATAACGAGAACTAATGTTTTCTTAACACCAGGGAAGGAAGAGAGGGGGAAGCAAGCATGTGGTGAGCTGAGTGATGGAATGATATTGCTCTCTGCTTTAGTTCATGCCGGGGTTACCTGCCCTGAAGGCAGGGGCCTTTGATTAGCTTTTTGTCTTACAGCAGAGAAAGTACCAGCAAAAAGAGGAACATAACTCAAGAAATTTTACTAGGACCAAGCTACAGAAAATAGCTTTGGATGAATCTTTGAGTTCAGGACTTCATTCTGGATTAGATACTCTATGGAAAATTTGTTTTTTAAACATTCTTGAAAGCAAATTTCAATTAAATTCAAAATACTTATTTAATCCCACAGGGAAATTAAATGCTGTGACTCATAATTTTCTTCAAATTGTTTTTTGAAGAGGCTGATGGCTGTGGGCAGGAAAGATCTCAGTGATACAGTGAATCTAAAGAAGTCTCTGACTGAAAATACCCTGTAGTTCATTAACAGCATCATGAAGAGGATTGAGTTGTCTGTATTGTTCTTGATTTTGTGAAGAACCATCGTCTCAAGAGCAAGATTGTAGTTATAGGTAACTAAAACTAACATAACAAAAACTTAAATTAAGTAAACATTTTCATTAACTAAAATACAAAAACGTTAATTAATGGGGGGGAACTATAACTGAAGCTACCTCATATAAAACTGACTAAAACATATTGCAACCACATACAACTGGCTATTTAGCTTCACTGTCTGAAAGTTCAGAAACAATCTATTAACACTCAATTTAAAATAATCCAATACAAATGACTAATGAGAACAACATTATTAAATAATTTTGATTCTAATATTGCAGATATATGCACTAAATGTGGGGCTAAAGGCACTTTGACAAATGGCTTACAAGAATGCCATAATATTCAACATTTGTGGAAAGAAGTTTTGGATAAGCCTTCGCACATCACAGGCACTAAATGGAATCCTTGTACTAAACCATCTATCTTAGGAATTTTTTCCACTGAAAATTGATTAAGCAGAGCTGATCAAAAATTATTATTTACTGTTTGGTATAGGCATTGTAAAGTATAGTCAGGACCTAGAAATCTATTGCCAGGCCTCAGCTGAGATCGTTGATGTCCATATTATCGAGTTCTCTTGCCCTGGAGGAATTCACCTTTATGATTAACGGTCAATACTCTGTGCTTGAAAAGATGTGGTTCTAGGTCAACCTTATAACAACCCAGCATCATGCCCAACTCCAGGATAACTAAATGTGAAGAAAATCAGCTGAAGAGCAAGCAAGGAAGTATACATTAACTAGCCAAGAAGCTAACTGAGGAGCTCAGCTCCACAAAGCGCTTGCTAGCAGCCCTGAACTCTAGCTGCAGCCATCTCCCAAAGTGTCATTGAGAAGATTTCAGCTGTTGTGGATAGCAAGTTTGACGAGTTTGGTGCCACTTTACACAACATCTCTGCTAACACAGAATCCAACATTGTCAAGTTGGCAAACTTCAGAAAGTGAAAAGCAAGACATTATTTCGAGGAAGTAACGCAATCAACTTTTGATTGAAATAGAAATAAAGAACCTCTTAAATAAATGAATCTTACCTAGACAGGTTGTGACAACATGTAGGCAATAATGTTAAGTGTTTTTAAATTACCCTGCTCAGTTGCACATCTCTTTCAGAGTATTCTATTTTAACAACTGTTCAGTATTAATTTTCTATGTTGTAAATTTACTCTTACTGTGCAGCTTTTTCACAGCTTTTTTATATGCATTCTTCTATTTGCCTTTAACTTTCTTTTCTAAATTTTTCTACTGTCAGAAAATAAAAACATTCTTATTTCTACTTATGTCTGTAAAAACCAGCGAGTCTTTAAACACACAATATCAGCCATGACACAAGAGTGAAAAATAAACTGATTTATTTAAAAAAAGACAGACCAGGAAGAGCAGACTGGATCATCAGGTGCAGCACTGCAGGAGAGGCAGAAGATCTTAGAAACATTGAGGTGAGGAAAAGAGTAGGCGCTGCACTGATGGAGGGTTCAGGGGTGAGAAACTGGGAAGGAAGAGTGCTGACGCAGGGAGGTGCTCTTCTGATCTGCTTCGGTCCATGATGACGGGCTAACCCCCTCACAATGTTCAGCACAAGCACAATTGCTAATCCAAATCCTGGGTCAGACGAGCTACGGTCATTCACAAAAAATATTTATCAGTAGGAGCAGGCGAGAAATCCATAATACAGGAATGGGTCCAGATCCAGATAGAAGACAACCAGCAACAATCTGACAAGGGTGAGGTCACTATGATGAAATATATATATATCAGTAATGAGCTGATCCATTGGGTATCTCCTATTTAATGCCAACAAGTGAAATTTCCAAGGCATAAAAGGAGACTCAAGTCAACTCAAAACAGCCTCATTTCTTTGTAGTTGTTTAACCTGGAAGGTACAAGGGGAATGTATCCTCCAAGCGCCTCTGGGCCATTCTTTTTCATTTTCTTCTTTTCTCCTTTTTTAAATCAATGTCACTAATGGTTTTCAAAATCAAATGCCAACCTTTAGCCATGAAAAGGGGCTCTTTCTGTTTTGAAAAGGACAGAGGGGGAGAAAGACTCACATAAGCACACGCACACAAACAAATTGATCAGTTGAGCTGCACAGATAAAAGAACAGTGTTTGGCTTTTATTAAGATTCAGCCACTTAGTGTCATCCACCTCTGAAATAATGGCTACATCACATTTGTAGCTTTTGTGTTCATAGACATATGTTTATTTCCCATATGAGCACCGTATACCATATTTTTATGATTAATATGTGTTATTTTAAAACAGCTAAATAATTAAATAAGCCTGGAATTCTAAAATCATCCATAGTGTTAGGGGAAAGTACTTGTGCCCCTAAAGAGCCTTTCTTCTTCTTACAAATTTGTTTCAGAATTGGAAGCATCCATGTTTCCAAAACAACCCAAAAAAGGTTTGCCTGAAACAAGGCTAAGTTATTTCAGACAAACATAATGAAAAGAAAAAAGTTGGAATAAAATATGTGTGTGAAATATATACTTGGTTTACTCTGATTTAATCCAACAAGCAACAGTAGCTGGTCGATTTCCTTTCCTTTGCTTTACTTCATTTTCAGTCTGTGTTTAATTTTCTAGTAAATGGCTGTCTTTTCTGAGAAATGTCATGAGGACTTATTTTTATAATTAATTTTGAAGGTTACCTGCTCTCATCACAGTCCACACTGTTAATTCCAAAGAGGCTCAATAATTAATCATGTTGGCATCAAACTTCTGTTTGTTATCCTGATTTGTTTCCAGCTCTAATTTAAAACCAGTTGTAGATATTCTTGAAACGGCTGAAAAATTATCCAATCTCACAATGTCATCCATTTGTTCATGCAAACCCTTCAGTGTGTGAACGACTTTCAGCATAGTAAAGACTAAGAAATGTATGATAATAAGCACCACATGTGGGAGGGTGTGGGGGTGTTTATTCATATCCAGCTGTGTATACACTATGCATACAAATTCTATGTACAGTATCAGTAAAACATTTTTCTCTTCAAAAGTTTACTTCTAGTAGTTTCCCAATATCTGATCAAACAATTGGCTGTTTGTATGGGTTTTTTTTCTTTCTTTTAAAAAATTATATCAGCTGGTTCGGGGACTACTGGTGGAAATTGGCACTTATAGTACATCCCTCATCTTGCAGTTAATGTATACTGTATATTGTACCTGTTTTAAATAAAATAAATCACAAATTGTACAGTAGGGAGACGGAGTGTGTGTGTGTGTGGACAGAGGAGTCGTGTACAGTTGTGCAAAGGTTTGGATCTGGTCTTGGATTCCTTATGAACTTTATATTTCATGTTGAGCTCCTACTTCCTGTCCCTTTACAGAGATTTTCCCATCCACCCTTAGCCTCGGCCACGCCCTTATGTTATCCACCTGCATGTCATTATGTTTTTTTCCATTTGTTTATTTATACCACACCTGGTACTTCTCTTCCACAGCGCTAGCCTTAACTCTGTCTTCCATTGATTTTAACTCTGCTGGAACAAACCACAAAGAAGACTCAGAAATTTACCACGACACAAAACTTGGCAATTAAAAGAAAATTAATTTTTTTCACAATAATAAATGTATGCTTTCAAGCTGTGATTCATCACTCACAAGACGGTGGAGAAAAAGGGCAAATCAGCAGTAAGCAGAAGACCTCACTATGGCTGCCATAGTGATGTCAGAGAGATCCAGAGAATAGTCTGAATCACTGAGGGGACTCACTGCCCCCTACCTATCCCACTACTCTTCTGTTTATACAGCGTTTCCACTAGAGAGTCACAAACATCGAAGCACTCCACACTTGGAAGCACAACCCAGAATTCAAACTTGATGGTCGAAAACAAACATAACATCTACACAGAAAAGTAGAGGTTGTTATGCATGTAGGAGGGCCAGAGGCGGTGATGCCTCTGCTTGGAGAAAGTTTTTTTCCAGACTTCAGGCTATATTAAAGTATTGTTGATTTTATGCCACTGCATTAGATCTTGCCTTCCAACAAGTAGTGTGTTGCTTTTGTACTGCTTTGCTCTAGCAGGACAGTGATCCAATGCACAACAGCAAGTCAATAACCTAATATCTCAAAAAGCAAGCAAACAAATGAAAAAGCCCAAATTATTATGCTGGTTCTTAAATTTGCAATGCAATTACCACAAATCTGTGGAATGATTTCAGTAATGTATGACCTTGAGGCTCAATTAAAACAATCCTGCCAAAAAGATGGGGCCAAAATTTCTGTACACTGGAATGCACGTCTTATTTCCAGTTAAAACAAAGAGGTGCAGCATTTATTGCTGCCAAGATTTGCACCAATAGGTTTACAAGGTTTTACTGTGTTAGTCTAAAAATGCACATTCCTGTGGGGTGCTGTGGCGGTGCAGGGGTTAAGCAAAACCCACATATGGAGCCCTTAGTCCTTGACACGGCTGTCGCAGGTTCAATTCCCGGCCTGGTGACCATTGCCGCATGTCTTCCCCTTCTCTCATTACCCTCTTTCCTGTCAATTCACTGTCAAATAAAGGCCACTAGAGCCAATAAAACCTTTATAAAAAAATGCACATCCCAGTGACTCATTTACACTTTTTCTCTTTTGAGAATCCCACAGACTGCACAGTCCTGATTAAAGTCTACTGACTGAGTTAATAAGCTGAACTTGAAAATAGTTTTGAGATTTAAAACAATAATTTGAGCTGCAAACTCATTTTAGCTGTTTTGATAATCAGATCATAGAATATGTTGTACAGATGAATTGAATATCAGATTCACAATAGTATTTCGATTCAGGGTGGGAGCGAAGAGCGTGAAAGAAAAATGATGCTGGCAGAAAGTCATTGAGTAACACTGGTTTAAAGTGACTGATATTTCATTTATAGGATGCATGCCAGTGTGCAGCAGATAGCCACTGCAGCTGTTTAAATTTACTGATCAGTGATTTTTAAACTTCATGCTTTTATTTGATCTTATATTGATTTTTATTACAGCAGACAACTTACCAATTGTCATTTTGTGAAAAGCAGATTGCTGCTTATGCTCTCACCCTGGTGTGAAATCTTTAGGTCTTTATATGCTCTTATGTAGTTGGCTTGTGTCCACCCCTTGCTAGGTGATGTGTAGTGTGTGCCTGGTTGGTTTTTAGAACCCTTTATTGTGCCAGTCAATCATTACTACCTGTTTATCACCTCTGTACCTTACGCTGACTAAGCATGTCTCCATAGGATTTTAGTTTATGTCATTTGGTATTTATTTTTTTATGTAACATTGTTTGTGCCATTTTTTGTGTTCATATTAATTTGGTTTTTATTTGCTTAAGTTTCAAATTGTTTTAGCTAATTTTGCCTTTGGTTGGAGTTTCTAATTAGGTTTTAAATTTAAATAATAGTTTATTTTTAACTATTATAGCAAAATAAATTATTTTATATTAAATATATTTTGGTGAGTTTTTTTGCCTCTAAATTCTCACCTGGAAGCGGAAACACTATGCGTTTATCTTAAAACCAAACTTGGGCATAATGTAACATGCCAGAGAATCAGTTCTGTTAATACTAGGTACGCCTCATTCAAGGTTTCTGCCCAATGTAGTGAGGTGGCTGTCATGTACAACCCAGAGCTTTGGCCTGAGGGAACCAATATGAGAAGGCTTTATGAGACACACGAAACTATCATCGGCATAAATGCTACCCTTTCTTCCATAGACATGTGCGCCCATTGCTGGCGTGAGCACAAAGTCATAAATATTATGGACATTAAAGTCATCTCTTACAACTGTCATGGCCTGCACTTAGGGCAGAGAGCAGATGATAAAGCTCGCCGTTTGGTTGTCGACCAGTTGTTGCTGCACTGTGACATCTTGTGCTTGCAAGAAACATTTTTAGCCAAACAGGATTTAAAAGGACTAAACTCTATCAATGACAGTTTCCTGGGTGCTGGAGAATCTACTACTGACCTCAGTCTAGGAATTAAGAGAGGAAGGATACCAGGAGGGGTGGCTATATTATGGAAACAAGCCTGGACTCAGTGATAAATGTCATGAGATTAGGTGTGGATTGGTGTATTGCAGTACATGTGAAACAGCACGACAAAGAATTTATTATTTTAAGCTCCTTATGAATGTCATCATAATGAAGAAGAATACTTTAGTAAACTTGCTTATATTAGCTCTTTTATGCAAAATGAGAAGCCAAAAAGTATTTATGTTATGGGTGACATGAATGCAGACACCTCAGATTAAAACTCGCTGTTTGCTAAACACCTGATTCATTTTTGTACAAACTTTAATTTAATATTGCCAAGTAAAGAAATTTTTCCAGCTGCAAGCTACACTTATACTGTATAAGTGAAGCCTGGCATACTACATCTTGGTTGGACCATTGTATCACTACAGCAGATGCTCATGCTGCTTTGATACACTGTATATTAATTTCTTATACAATGTGTCCACTGTTGATCACATCCCCTTTGAGGTATCAATTAGATTTGATCATGTACCCACAACTGTAAATGTGAACAGTATTCAAAATTAGACACATATAGACTGGTCTTTATCTAGTGAACATATAGCCCGTTACTATGCCCAAACTGATCGATTGTTATCTACCATTAACTTATCAAGAGAGTCAGTTACTTGCACAGACTGTAACTGCTCTAATATTGAACATAGAATCAATATAACTGGATTATATTCTGACATAATTAAGCACTACTGGGAGCTAGCCCACCTTTTAATAAAAGTAATGTAAAGATTAAAAATAGACCAGGCTGGAAAACATATGTGTCTAAATTCCACAGTGAAGCCCACAAAGCTACTACTTCTTGGGCTCTAGCAGGTAAACCTAGGCAGGGCCCTATATTTGAGCATAAAAAGTTGTCTAATGCAAAACCCAAATATGCACTATGCTTCATTAAACAGAATGAGCAAACCATGAGGGCTGATTCCTTGGCAAAAAAGCTTATAGGTAAGGATACAAAAACCTTTTGGAAAGAGGTTAAAACTATCAATAACAGTAAATCCTCCCTCCCTTTCACTGTCGATGGTGTTTCTGGGGTGAATATGATTGTAGATTTTTGGCAACACCACTACAGCAAGTTATTCACCTACAGTGTACAGAGTGAACCCTTCCAGGTTGACAAGGTTAGTAGTGTAGAAACTATCAAAACACACGAGGTCTATCAAGCAATTAAAGAACTGTCTGTAAATAAATCTATAGTTATGGATCTTATTTCAGCTGAACATCTCAAATTTGCCAGTTCAAGGGTCGTCCCTCTTCTTGCCTTGTGTTTCACTGGTTTTATTATGCATGGTTTTATTCCTGAATCCTTGATGAATGTTCTTCTACTTCCTGTGATTAAAAACAAAGCTGGTAAAATTGGCAGCTCTGATAACTATAGACCTATAGCCCTAGCTAGTACACTGTCTAACGTCTTTGAACTAATTTTTTTTGCCAAAATTTGCAAAGATAGTTATGTCCACTGACAATCAATTTGGGTTCAAGTCCAAACAAGGCACTGATATGTGTATATATGGCCTAAAAGACTTACTGAAAAATTATAACAGCAAAAATTCTACAGTTTTTCTGCTTTTTAGACGACACTAAGGCTTTTGATTGTGTAAATCATAGAAAACTATTTTCAATATTGTGCCAAGTTGGGGTGCCCAAATATATAGTAAGATGTCTGTCCTATTGGTATGCTAATCAAACGATGCAGGTGAAATGGGACAACTGTGTGTCTGCATCCTTTCATGTCAGCAATGGAGTCAGACAAGGAAGCATTTTATCTCCTATGTTGTTTAATTTTTATATGAATGACCTCTCTAAGCAGCTAAACCTGTGTAGAACTGGCTGCATGGTTGGTGATACTATTATTAATCATTTAATGTATGCTGATGACATAGTGGTTTTTAGTCCAAGTTCAGCTGGTCTTCAGCAGCTGCTTAATGTCTGTTCAGCATATGGTGAATTACTTGATGTAAAATTCAATCCATCAAAAAGTATCATCTTGATCTGTCGCACTAAGTAGGACAAAAATAGAGTATTTTCAAATTTCAAATTGTCTGGGACTTTATTGAATGTCTCAAGTGAAGTAAAATATCTTGGCCATGTGTTGACAGACCATCTGTCTGATGATGAGGACATTTACCGTCAGGTTCGAATGTTATACACTCAGGCAAATATCCTTGTCCGTAAGTTTGGATTCTGTTCTGATGAAGTGAAACTAAACTTGTTTAGGTCATATTGTACATCACTATATACTGCACATTTGTGGTGCAATTTTAAAAAAGCCAGTCTTCAAAGATTGAAGGTGGCTTATAATGATGCATTAACACTTTTGTTAAATAAACCCAGATGGACCTGTGCCACTGAACTGTTTGTATCTGCTCGCGTCAGAACTTTGATGGCTGTTTTAAAAAAGCTTATGAATAAATTTATTTGTCGTTTAAACAAGTCTAATAATAGAATTATCCTACTGTTGACTAATGTTAAATATAGTGCAGTAAAATACTCATCTGTACTCTGGAGACATTGGTATGATTGCCTTCTGAATGGTTAGAAGTTGTTTTTTATTGTACTTTTTATTCTTTTATCGTCTGGTTTTTTTTTTATGTAATTTGGACTCTGAGTCTGTAATAAAATGTATCTATCTGTACACTATCTCTGCTTTTGTCTTCTGGATACTTTTTGTAGGGAGACCCTAGATGTTTGAGCATCATTTAAGAGGTCTACCAGGTGGCTTTAGAGTCGGAGTCAGTCAAGGTCATTCATCCCGTGTTACACATGAAAGAATCAAAGCAACACTCCAGATATGTTTTTGATGAGTTAATAACATTATAAAACCACATAAAGCTCAAAAGCTTTGATTTCACTTAATGCCCAAATAATACAGTGAATTTTAATCTCTTATTGACAAAGGGAATACTTGGTAACACTTTATTTGACGGGTTGTGAATAAGACTGTCATGACACTGTTATAAACATGACATAACATCTGTCATGAACATGAGTAAGTCTTCATGAATATTTATGACTGTTGTCATAAAGTGTCATTTGGTAAATTATGACACTTTTAATAGAAAGCTGACATTATTCAAAATGTCTTTGTTATGACAACTAGACATTAACCTAACCTAGAATCATCTTATGTCATAAATATGTCATAATAGTAGTTATAATAATGTCATTAAGTGTTATTGCACTGTCAAAATCTTTAACAAAACAGTAATATTTCCCCCTATCTGAAATAAAGCAGAACAAGTAGGACTAACAATAAAAATTTCATTAAGCTTTATTACACTGTCAAATGATTTATTGACAGAATCATTAATAATTCCTCTCACATCAAGTGGAACAGTTATGAAGGTGTCATTAAGTGTTATTACAGTGTTATTACAGTGTCATTAATATTATCTCTTACCTCAAGTAAAGTGGAACAAGTAGAAACAGTTATGAAAATGTCATTAATATTAACTCTTACCTCAAATAAAGTTAAACAAATTCCTGCTCCCCCTTCCCCACTTACCTGTCCCCTTACCCCCCTTCACCTGGAGAAAATAGTAACACAAAAATGACTTACCTAATTTTCTTGGGGAATATTTAATCTGCTTCTTTCTCTTTGGTCAAACAAGGATTTCTTTCTCTCATGGCTGGTCCTCATTATCATCCTCCACACCTGTAGCATGTCTTCATTAGCCACCTTTGTCCATCCCACTCCCCACCATTTGTCCTTAGGCTAAAAGCCTAAGGACTTTAGCCACTTGAAGACCTTCAAGTGGCTAAAGTTGACAAAGCAAAGAACACAAGCACATGTCACAAGTTGCAAAATAATGCACATAAAGGATAACTTTGACTAACATATTAGATTTTAATTTGTTAGATTAAAATTGGAAGGAAACAAATCTATTTGCCTGCCTTTAAAATATGTTTAATATTAAGGGCTAACCTTACAGTTATGGAGTTTAATAACTTTAGCTAACATTAACTCACAGCAAGGTAGCATTAGCTTGAATGGCTCATAGCTAACATTATAAAGAAAGAGAACATAGTCAATGTTATTTTCTCAAAGAAAATGTAAAGTTAATAAGAAACATACCTCATATGTATTAGGTGACAAACTTTGGCTTCGTTTTAAACAGGAGGTCTGGCCGTTATAACTTGTGTTAGGTTGGCCCCAGAAGATGTAAGATTTCTTCTTCACCAACACACTGCATGACTGTTTGTGCACTGCTGCCTCTCACTGGTGGAGACTGTGTATTGCACTACTTAAAATAGCCTGAAATAATGTTTCAATTGCAAAGTTCATAAGTGCTTTGTAGACATCTTGCTGTAAAACTTTAGATCAATTAGATCAAATAGAAATTTAATGCTAAACAAAATGGCAGAGCAATATCATATTATTAAACAAAGCTACATAATTTTTAAAGTTTAATTGGTAAAACTTTTATAACCAATTTATGGCAGATCACGATTTCTTGTCAAGTTGTCATAACAAAGACTAGTAAGTCAGACACGTTCACAGCTAATCAAGTAAATTTAATTTCTGCTTTTGTTACAAACAAAAGTATTACACAAACAAATAGTGCCTTGTTAAATATATGAGTGGTTGAAAAACATTCACTCACTGAGGGAAGAAAATCTGTCTGTCTCTGTGTTGCCCTGTGACAGACTGGTGACCTGTCCAGGCTGACCTCGCCTCTCGCCCAAAATGTCTCGCAGGAGATAAGCACCATCACCCCTCCTGACCCTAGAGGACAAGGGCGTATAGAAAATGGATGAATGGGTGGATGAAAGGAAGAAGATTTATAATTTTTTTAGATTGTCTATCTCTGCTTGAATTGTGGCTAAATCGATTAATCAAATTAATTGCGATAAATCAATTATTGAAATAATAGTCAACTAATTTAGTCAGTAATGTCAGTAAGAGTAACACAAAACTGTCCTGAACAAAGACAAAAAGGCCATAAAAATGTTCAGCTATTAGTTAACCAGATGACTTGGCAGACATGCCAGACTTTAGGGGCAGAGAGGCTGCTATGGCCTGGAGCCACACCGTTTAACAGATAGCAGCAGAGGATATTTAACTGGCACTGAACTGAACAGCAGTCTGGGTCCAGGACGGGGTCCAGGACTGGGCACAAGGACATGCTGAGGAAATCAAGCCAGAAGCTGTGAGCTTCCCAGAAGTACAGCAGGGGGCCTCTCTCTTTAGATGCTTGTCAGTTCCTACAGAAGTTGCCATAGTGTAATGGTTGCATCCTTTGTCTGTGGATTGCTTACATGACTCCAAATGAAAATGCAAAAAACTGCATTACAGTACAAAGAAAAGGAAGAATTATGAATGAAAGTATTCAGTAACACTTTATTTGACAGGTTGTGAATAAGACTGACATGACAATGTCATAAACATGACATAACACCTGTCATGAACATGAGTAAGTCTTCATGAATATTTATGACTGTTGTCATAAAGAGTCATTTGGTAAATGACACTTTTAATACAAACTTGACATTATTCAAAATGTCTTTGTTATGACAACTAGACATTAACCAAGAAATCATGATCTGTCATAAATTTGTTATAAAAGTATTACCAATTAAACTTTATAAATGATGTAGCTTTATCTAGTAATATTATATTGTTCTGCCATTTTGTTTAGTCTTAATGTCAGGATCTGTGTTTTCCTGTGTGTTTATTTAGAGTTTTTCTATGTCCCTGAGTCTCTGTGTTGTCTTGTCTATCCCTTGATTGCTCCCTGGTGTGTCTCGTTTCCTTGATTACCCTCTCTGTATTTAACCCCACCTGTGTTCCTTGTTCCTTGTCGGGTCCTTGTCAATTCAGTGTCATATGTGTGAACTGTTATACTGTCGTCTTTCGTTGCTCCAGTGCTACTGACGTTGAGCCCTGGCTTCTGCTCAGTTGTGCTGCCTGGCTGTTGGTTATTTGGTTTTGTCTGGACTGTGTGTAGCATATCTGTGTAACCAGTATACTATATTTCTAGATAATTAAAAAATAGATCATGACCAACAAAGTCAATGGGCTAGTTCTCAGAAGTCTAGATACGGCTCAGGAAAGAGTAGACAGATTAGAAGTTGCAGATATGAGTGCCTTGTATTCACAGTGATTAATTATTTACATTACAATAAGAAAGGAAAAAAAACATTTAAATGGCCATATTAAAATAAAAGGAAATACACAAAGAAAACAAATTAAATTAACAAAAGAAAACAAATCAGTTCCACAGTTCCAGTAACAAGCCACACCATTCAGTTCATAAAACTCCTGAAAACTGAACTGAGGCGGTTCAACAGGGTCAGGTGAGTTTAGAGCGCCTGTTACAGTTCATATGCTGACAAAAGTCAGAATGGAAACAATTTTGTTCATGGGCTGCAGGAAGCCTCCCACCAGCCTGGTGGGGAAACCAAATCTTAACACCACAGGTGAAATCCTTTAGGCTCTTGGACCTGATTCTTCAGCTCGCCATCGAACCTGGCCTGTACAATAAAGCAGGACCAGTCTCAAATATATATATATATATATATATATATATATAATCAAACATTTCAGTGTGCACATAAAAAAATATAATCGGCACTCATTGCACTATGAATAATTCTAATCAATGCATTTCCAAGTACAAATTTTCTAGATAAATCTTATCCATAAAAAGTCAATAAATATGCTCCATACAAACAACAAACAATGCAAAAATCATCTAGATAAGCAAATACTTTTAATATTTAAGGCATCTCATTGTTCTCCAATTTGTTTGTTCAGAGTCGCAATAGAGCATCCGAATTGATATCAATTAACGCCAAGTCTTCATAAAATGACTCACCAATTCCGCAGTGCATAAGGCATACAAGCGGTTTTGTGTTTCTCTTATCCCTCAGCTTACGACCGGAGACTCCTAAAGTTAGTACAATTTTATCAGCATCATACAAGATTAAAGAAAAACAGAATGTTGCGCTTAACCGACCTGCAGCTCTGCTCTCCCAAACTTGTTCTAATCCTCCATGCTTTTTGCTCCAGCTAATATACCCAACAAATGAGCTGACGGTGGTACATGTGACTCAGACGCTCAACAATGATTGGCTGTTTAGTAAATCTCGCGAGAATTGCAACTACCGTGAGATTTTGGAGGGCAATAGTAGCGAACCAAAAAATGGAACTCAACATTTCACTTGGGTTACATGTGTCATCGTGGATCAGTATTCATCATTAAATCACCATCTGTTCTCATTTTACCTGGGTCTCAAGAGTCTGCCTCATCACCTTCCACCACACATCATGACACTTAAATTTCTAATTGATCTAATTGATCTGAATTTTTCCATTTAAATTTCCCACATGTTCTCTTTTCTATGTATCAAATTTACAAGTCTCTAATTATTTCTTGTGCTGAGTTCATTTTTATCTTAAGATTTGATTCCAAGTTCCCCTGTTTGTTTACTCTCCATCGCCCTCTTGGCCACTCTCTCACTCTCAGCCTGCAACCCGTCAGCTGGTCATCCCACTCTGTTGTTCCAGCATTCACTCTCCTATAAACCCTCTTCCTTTCACTCTTTGATAGATCCTCCTGTTATTTTTTGTGCTATTCTCAATTACTTTGATGTTACCTCCTCCCAGCTCCTTGTGTCCTCCCTATTGTATAGTCATTTCTTGTTTTATTATCATTTTCATTAAATAACCAACCATCTGTTCATCACCTCAGCTTGTCAGTGTTTGGGCCTCTCACCACCAGCAACACAAAATGACAGTGGATGTACTTTAAGAGGGGCTGGAGTGTGTTCAGGGATGGCGCAGACTTGGAGGAATACTCATCGTCCGTTCTGTCCTATGTTCAGTTCTGCACTGACGCTGTCCTCCCTGTTAAGACCATAAAAGTGTTTCCAAACCAGAAACCATGGCTGGACAGCACAGTACGGGCCCTGCTGAAAGCCCGGGATGCTGCCTACAGGTCTGGAGACAGGCTGGCTTATAGCAGGGCCCGGTCGGAACTGAAAAAAGGTATTAAGCAGGCCAAGCTCCAGTACAAACAGCAGATTGAGGAACACTTCATCAACAACAACCCCCGAAGCATGTGGAGAGGCATCAGAACCATGACGGACTACAAACACAGCACTCAGCTGACCAGCCGCGACCCCACCCTGCCTGACACCTTAAACAGTTTCTTTGCCCGCTTTGACACGGCGGGCAGCAGAGAAGCTGTACATCTACCCCAACTGGAAGAGCAGTACCAGCCTCTCGTCCTGCAGAAGCATCAGGTGACGTCCACCCTGAGGAGGATCAACACCCACAAAGCTACAGGACCGGACAAGGTGTCAGGCCAGACGCTGAAAACCTGTGCCGACCAGCTGGCAGGAGTGTTTCTGGACATTTTCAATCTATCCCTGCAGCTCGCCATGGTTCCTGAGTGTCTCAAGTCTTCCACCATTATCCCTGTACCGAAGAAGATGTCCATCACCAGCCTGAACGATTACCGGCCCGTCGCTCTGACCCCGGTGATCATGAAGTGCTTCAAGAGGATTCTTCTGAGGTACATCAGAGACTTCATCCCCGCAAACCTGGACAGCCTTCAGTTCGCCTACAGAGCGAACCGGTCAACAGAGGATGCTGTCTCCATCACTCTGCACACAGCCCTGACCCATCTGCAGCATCCCAACACCTACGTCAGGATGCTATTTGTAGACTTCAGCTCAGCATTTAACACCGTCATCCCAGACAAGCTGGTGCTGAAGCTACTCGAGGTGGGGCTGCCCGCTTCACTGTGCCACTGGATCAGAGACTTCCTCACCAACAGGCCTCAGGTGGTGAGAATAAGTGGCTCAACATCGTCCCCACTGGTCCTCAACACAGGCACGCCGCAGGGCTGTGTGCTCAGCCCAGCTGTCTTCACCCTGTTAACACACGACTGCGTGGCCATCCACCCCACCAACACAGTCGTGAAGTTCGCGGACGACACAACAGTAGTGGGTCTCATTTCAGACAACAACGAGACCCACTACAGAGAGGAGATTCTGCAGCTCACTCAGTGGTGTTCAGCCAACAACTTGGTGCTGAACACAGGGAAGACCAAGGAGGTCATTGTGGACTACAGAAGGTCCAGGAGGACGGATCACACTCCCCTTCTCATAGATGGAGAAGTGGTGGAACGTGTGGACAACATCAAGTTCCTGGGCCTCCACATCACGTCTGAGCTCTCCTGGAACACAAACACCTCCCACCTGGTGAAGAAAGCACAACAAAGGCTCTTCTTCCTCAGGAAACTGAGACGGGCTGGACTTTCCTCACGGCTGCTCGTGAACTTTTACAGGGCGACGATTGAGAGCATCCTCTGCCTCAACATGACTGTGTGGTATGGTAGCTGCACAGCACTGGAGAGGAAACAACTGACACGGGTGGTGAGAACAGCACAAGGCCTTGTGGGATGCCCCCTCCCAGACCTGGACTCCATTTACATAGGCCGGGTCAAGAAGAGAGCTGGATCCATAGCCATGGATCCCAGCCACCCGGGCCACAGACTGTGCCGCTGCCATCAGGCAAGCGGTACAGGAATATACGGACTACAACAAATAGACTGAGAAACAGTTTCTTCCCCACAGCCGTCAGAGCCATTACTCCCTGCCGCCCCCCCCTCCCACACATATCATAACCTCGCAGTCACACATACATATCCCCCACCCCCACACAGCCATATTGTTCTGCACTTTGCACTGTCACATCATCTGCATTTTGCCATAATTGGACCTGCTGCTACTTCTTTGGTGTGGTTGAGTGCCTTTAGTTAATTTTAGTTGTATATATTGTTATTATTATTATTGTGTGTTTGTTTATTTTATTTACTGTATATACTTGACTTTTTGCACGGGAGTTGCAATAGAAATTTCTTTGAATCCTGTTCAATGACAATAAATGCTATCTTATCTTATCTCTTGAGCTTGAGCCCCTGCCCCTTTTTATCTTTGATGCCCCAAGTGCCCTTTTTCTCATCTTTATTTATTTAGATTTTTTAAATTTATTTTATCTGTGCATCAGAAGGCCTGCTTGTTCCCCTAAACAAAAGTATTTAACTAAAAATATAAATTTAGCTAAATAAATTAGTTTGGCTGCCCGCGATCTAACAATGACTGAACGGTGCCTCTGCCTCCATGTTGTTAAGTTGCCCCAGTGGTGGTTTTCTACAGGCAGCCTGAGTTGGTCCCACCACTGATATCTTGATTTAAAGAATGGGAACTGTGACTGTCACCACGATGTACCACCTGCTCACTGTTCGCTCTCTGCTTCACCTCAACCGAACGTTGCTACCAGTCGGTTCACATCGCTGCTGACGGGATCAGGGCTGGAAGTGAGCAGCTGTGAATAGAAGTTACTGCAAGAACCTCAACTGATGAAGAAAGACTCAAAATATCACACAAACACCAGTTTGTGTGATATTACTGTACTAATACTGTACCAATATTGGACTGCAGCATAAAGCCAAACATGCCACAATTAAATAAATCAAGATGTCCCAAAAGCAGGGGCGAACTGGCATATGGGGCTACCGGATGGGTTTCTTAGTGGGCCAGTGGCCGGTGGACCGTCCATGCAGCTCTGTGCCAAAGCGGACAACTTGCAACATCCTCTAGTTTTGCGTTGCCACAATACCTCAAACTGCGTCATATCAAATGCCTTTTCTACCTAGCTTCTGCTGCTCCAGTCAGATTTCAGCAGTGGCAGGCGAGTGGACCTGTAAATTAACCTTTTGTGCATTAACCAGCACAAAAGTCTAACAATGAAGAGCGGCGATGTAAAAAACCCACCCCATAAAACCAAGGCAGCCAAAACAGCCTCTGTGGCTCAACAGTCACGATATAGCAAAGCCTCGTCTGCAGGTCTGTCCCTGATTGTGCCTTATAAATTCAATCTTCCTATTGGCATCCAGCAGAGACATACACAGCCCCACACATCCCACCTCTCTTTATTTAACCCCTCTGAACTTTTACAACCTTTAAAGCTGTCTGCAGGCAAGTTGTTATGGAGATTAAACAGTCAGATATTATGAGGGTTTAGTAAAATAGCAGCAAATTTGCTTATTTCATAACCAGCAAACTTTTCTCCTCTGGTCTGTTTAACAACTACAGTCTCAGATCAACACAGCCCTCCAGCTGTCAGCAGCAGAAACAGAAACATTATAACTATCAGGGAAAGTTTGCTTTGCATTGTCCACACCTGATGGCAATGTTAGTATGATCCAATTAAATATTAGATTCTTGATTAAAATGGGTTGTTGCTATGGTGTTTTAAGATACTGTTAGTTTTAAAATCTTGTTCATTGTGCCCCTTTTTAACTTTGAGCCCCCAACCCTCCAAAGGTCTCTGCACGGCCATGATCTTGAGACTGGTCACATTTAAAAGTAAAATAAATTAAGAGAAAAAAAATATATAGTGGACAATTTGTATGTTTAACTTAATATATGTAGGGTAAAAAATTCAAGCATTTCTTGTATCAAGTTTTATTTTATTTAGTAATATCTGCTGGATGGTGCAATATTTTGATTTGCTGGATTTGATCGGCTATCTATCCAAGTGAATGCAGTATATGCAAGAAATACTGGTTGAAAAAGACCTTTCTGTAACTGACTGGTGTGTTTCATTTACATTAACTTTGTCAAGTTCCAAGTGCTGCCAGAACACGTATTGACTGTGTGTGAGATGTAAATACACACGCCACACGTTATTTTTTATTCTCAAAGGTATATGCGCTCACTGCACGCTCAATGCAAAACTCTAAAAGCGTGACTATATGATAAATTATGTTTGGGGTTCATATTGATTATAAAAAAACTATCTAAAATAAGTAAACAAGTGACACTTAGCCTGGCTGTGGGACAACTAAAACATTAGTTTTGTTAATTGCCTTCTGCCTTTATTAACAGTTATTAATGGCCAAATAAACCTGTTGCACAACTTAAAACAGTAGGCCTGCCTAATCAGGGCGACAGTTGATCACTTGTACTGTACTTCATGAAGTTATACTTTTCCTAAGTTACAAACTCAAATTGGAAAAAAAGTTTTTGCCTCCCTTTCTTTAGATTCTAAATTTACAAAGTCGAGACCCAAAAACAAAAGTGGTATTTTCTCTTCCAGATTGTCTTCTCAATGCCCTGCTGATTTCTCAAACAGGCCCCATCTGAGTCAATGGCTTCTCTGATTTTTTTATCATCTGAGGAAATATCCCCCCTCTTTCTCCACAGGTGGTGCAGATGGTGTGATGGGAGCAAACACAGTTTCCGGCCCAGTGGGACTGTAGGCAGACGGTACATCCTGGCCGGACACTGGCTCTGCCAATCATGTAACATATGGCTCAGATGCTCTGGTAAGTGTTTGTCTGAATTGTCATTAAACTGATACCATCTAACTAAAACTCTGAACACCCATGGAGCAAAATTGGTGGTGAAGGCAATCCAAGTGGTGTAGCTGGGTTGGGTGAGTGTGATGGTCTAAGGATGTAAGGCTGAGAAGTTTCTGTTGCAGCAATGACAGATGGTCCTAATCTTTCAGTCTCCCAGGAGTGAAACTGGACAAAATAGAATAAATAGTTACTAACTAAAATGAACATGCTCATGTCTGAAGTTTGATTTTCTTCTGACTGGTTTTACAGACCAGGATCACATTTTTTTTAAAAAGCCACAGCACAGTGCGTTGTGTGACTAGATAAACATAATTTATGAGTACTTTCGAAGCTAATTTTAACAGTACATTTTTATTAATTTTTATTAAATGTTATTTGTTTTTTTTTTACAAAAAATCTTTATCCAAAAGAGTGTGTTGCTGTTGCCTTGCAGCAAGAAGGTCCTGGGTTCCATTCCCGGCCCGGGGTCTTTCTGCATGGAGTTAGCAAGTTCTCACTGTGCATGCGTGGGTTCTCTCTGTGTACTCCGGCTTCCTCCCACAGTCCAGAAACATGACTGTTAGGTCAATTGGTCTCTCTAAATACTCCTTAGGTGTGAGTGTTTGTCCTGTCTGTCTCTGGGTTGCCCTGCTATGGACAGGCGACCTGTCCAGAACCCCACCTCTCACCTGTTGACCTGTGGAGATAGGCACCAGCAGCCTTCGTGATCCTACTAGGGCTAAGAGTGTAGGATAATAGATGGATGAATTATCCAAAAGTTCTCTAAGGACTACAAACCAGGACCACAGACCTGAGGTTTATGTTCTTTTCTTCACAGCTTAGTATCAAAACCTATAAATAAGAAACTCTTCAAGAACTCCATCAACGACACTGAAAAATAGTGCAGGTCAGTGGGCTGATTTTTTTTATTATTTATTAAAATGCATGTACAATATAAATTCTAACAATTTTAAAGATTTAAATGATTTCTTTTTTTTTTTTACCAGGAAACATAATGTTGATTTACTGGTTGTTTACAGTACTCTGTAGTATGATCATTTTATTTACCATAAGCTCATTCATGAGTTCTCTCTTTTTATGTTTATGCTTCTTTCATCTTGCTTGTTCACACAATGGAGCTGACTGTTGTTGGACTACTGTATTTTTACTTTGAATAAAAATGTAACATTTTTGGCATTTGTGTCTGGAGACTGCATGAGCGGCCATATGCCCAATGTTTACAGCAGGGATCAGCTGCTAGCGCTCGGTATGCTGCCTCCCACTGAGCGGCCCAATACTCCCTGGGAGCTGAGAAGATGTGGAACTAGCTCTGTTATCATTCCTTACATCCAGAGAAAAAGGTACAGACGTGCCATCTCGTCCATCACCAAGGGAATGTGAGATCACATAAACATGGACAATTTTCATCTACTTATGGACTGACAGAACCAAAGCAACAGAGGAGTCGGTCTGACTGTGTTTGTGAATGACAGGTGGCATAACTTTAGGCAACAAACTACCTAAGAAAGGTTCTGAGGTAAGGACATTGAGCTGTTAGCTGTAAGCATAAGGCCACGATAGCTACCGTGAGAGTTAACATGTTTTCATAATGGTGTATGTCCCCTCTGCTCACAGGAAAAGATAAATCATTGTTCTGCACTAATCAGTCCAATTTTGCACAACTGCACTGTGGCACACTTGCTGTACATATATTTACATATACATACTGTATCTGCATTTTTTGAATCTTTGCAAGGACTGCTCTAAGCTGCTTTTTATATTGACAGCATGTTATATTTTATTTTTATTTTGTCTACAATTGCTACTCAGTGGTGGTTGTTGTGTGTCTTGTCTCTATGCTGTTGTAACTGCAAAATAATTTCCCTGCTGGGATGAATAAAGTAATTCTATTCTATTCTATTCTATTCTAATGCTACAGCAGTCTGCTATGCTATCCACACTGCCACCAGCAGACTCCAGACAGGAAAGTTTAAGCCCAACCCAAACCAGCTCCTATCAGTCACACATCCCAGATAGTTTGCACTTGACTCACCCTGCAGTTATAACAAGCCACAAAACGAAGATAGAAGATGCTCAACAAAAGCTAGAAACAAGGGAAACTTCACTGCTAAATGTATGGAGATCAAAGTAGTAGGTCTGGAAGTAATGTAAACTGGCAGCAGTTTAAAATAATATGTCGGATTTAAATCAAACTCAGGCCTTCAATTTGAGTTGAATAGTCAGATTGGTTTAGGCTCGAGCCAGGTTGGAGTATTTAGGCCTGATCTAAACTCTAAAAGCGCTTTTCCACGTGACCATCTCTAACCCCAGAAAGCAGTACCTCCTGTTGTAGGAGGACCCCCAAATAAAATTCTGCTTAGTGCCTGGAACAGTCCCAAGCCAGCTCTGATCAAAAATGTTCTCCTGTGTCCCTAACACATGTGTGACTCTGTGAGGTCTCAAAGTGGGCAGAGCTTTAACTGCAAATGGCTGAATGGCTGCACTAGTCAGTCAGAGGCAAGGAGTCATCTTGGATTAAATGTGTTCTAGAATAAAACACAAAGCTCTTCTCTGTTTAAGAAAATTGACATGGAGTGACACAAAGATGGTGAAGTTATTGTCTGTTCAGTTCCTGACAAGAACATAGTGACCTCAGAGCTCATTTGGAAGACAAGCACAGGTGCATTTCAAATATTCACAGATATTTTCCCACTTTCTCACTGGTGAAGAATTATTTTTCTTCTTGAAATATTGCATCAAATAGAACACTTTAGTTGGACTTTTCTTTCATTTAAAAGGCAAGTGAAAAATCTCAGTGAATGTTACTAGAGGTAACTCATGCTTTAAATGGCAAAATATGTTTTTCTTTTCTGTTGTGAAGTTTGGCTTGGGTACAACTTCTACTCCAGAGTTTCTGGTCCATGACTGTCAATAATTCAAAGATCTGCAACCCTCAACATCCCAAGTATCCACTGTAGGAGCATGACAGCTGAAGTAGTGATGTATTCTTAATGTTATTTATGTGTCACAGCAGTGACAGTGTGAGACTTTGCCAGTCAGAATAACCGGTCTAAACATGGTTTTGTGTTATTTTTGTATTTTTGGCCTGTATTATTTTCCCGACCCTTGTTCATTCCATTAGATGTGTGCATTTTCAATTTGAAACGTACAGAATTTAATGTGAATAGGAAATTGGGTTTGGAAATAACTCATTCTGGTCTGAAAACCCTGAAATATTAACAAGGGTTTGTTCCCTCAAACTGTATGTTAATTATCAATGATGTAAAAACTTTGGCAGTTACAGGTTTCAGTGAGAAACAAAAGTATAAAATAATTTTTGTTATTGTTTATATTTATATTGTCACTTTAATTATTTGGATTATTCCGCTTTCTGATTTTTTCCCTTTTGTTCTTATTCTTACTAATTTTATAAAGTGTTTCTATATGGCTAAAATGTTGTTTGATTGCAAGTGAACAATTGAGTATGTCATCTTTGGGAAGGTCTGCTGCCCAGAGTCATGATGCAGTGATCTTTGTTCTATTTCGTATAGGCTTCGCACTTTAAGGCTACTGCTAGTGGGTTTATCCTTCATGCGCAGCACAGCATTGAAAAAAGCTTAGTCCACGCCCACCTACTGGGTGGGCCCCTGCCTGGTCTGTATAAATAACGTCAGACCGGACAAACAGCTCCCTCTTTTTCTTCAGCGCAGCAACAGTAACACTGTCTAAGAGCATTCTATTCTTGGAGTTATGACAGAATAATTGTTTTTGTTACGTGCTGATATTGTCTCACCCTTGCATGTAACACAGGGTGACATGATGTTTTTCAGTTACGATTCGTATCTTCTGCTGTCATTGGTTAAACCTCCCAGGTTTTTCCCGTGTTGTGTCCGTTGCACACTGAGTGGCCTTTTCTGCTGCGTCATAATGCATGATTCAGCTGATGTTTATTACCATTCTGTTATTTTTTCCTGTGGAGTTCTATGTCTATTTAAGCATTTGAGAACAACATGGGTGTCCAAAATGCTGTATAATAAGTTGCCTGCTCTTTTAATCGTTACATTGTTGCAGTTTGTAACCTTCGTCGTTCCTATTCGCAGCAGCAGGCCTGTTTATCTCAACCTTTCTAACCAGAAGCTATTCTTTTCTCTAGTCTTCTGCTGTATGGGAGGCCAGGAGTGCGTAATTATGCACTCTAGGCTGAGACTGATTTTTGTTATATGCGAGCAGATGCTTCATGGTGGTATTGTGGATGGACCCTGTGAGGCATAGACTGCATTCTGCTTCGCTGTTTACCCACCAGTGATAGCCTTAAAGGGCAAAGCCTATACGAAATAGAACGTTGCTTACGTATTGTAACCCCAGATTCTATGAGTATAGGCTGTGGGCCTCACTCGTTCCTGAATAGCTGAAGAGAAAGCCTGTTAGGGAGGCGTTTGTCCAGTCTGACCATTATTTATACAGAGCGGGGAGGGGCTTACAATACGTAACCAACGGTCTCCTTCCTACAGCAACATTCTGTTGCAGAACATTTACTTTTTTATTAAATAACAGCCTGAAGTAAACAAAAAGAATTGTGAATGCCAGAAATGAAGGCCATGTTTGTGCAAGTGCAATGTGCATGTTATCTGACAGGTCAGTTTTAATGAGAGGTAAGAGTGTGAATGACACATCAATGAAATCGATAGTGGAATTAACACATTGACATGTTAGACTCATTTGCTTTCTGACATTTTCCTGGATGCAATTAGCCGCTCCGATGTGCAAGCCAGATGTGATTAAAGCATTCTGCTCAGGTGCTTTCAGTTCCTTTCCAGCCTAAGGAAGAAGACTTGTGAGGCAGCACAGAGGTGGAGCAAAGAAAACCAGCACATGTGCTGAAAAACCCACTAGCGATTGAATTGTTTTATCATCAACATGCATTTTGTTAGACTCAACTAGACAAATGTAAATACAGAAAGATTTATGAAACAATAAATCCAATCTTTGAGCTTTGAGTTTGGACTATGTAGGCTAAAGGTTTAAGTTCTGCAGTGAATGAATTTGCATACTAGTATACTTACATATCAGATCAAATACTATCTCAAGACCCTACAAGACAAACAGCAAATTCATACATATAAATATACAGTATATTCACATATATCCAGTGGTGGAGAAAGTACTCAAAAAATGTACTTAAGTAAAAGTACAAATACACAGGCAAAAATGTACTCAAGTAAAAGTCAAAGTACCACATTAACATTTTACTTAAGTAAAAGTAAAAAAGTACTATCTTTTAAAAATACTTAAGTATTAAAAGTAAAAGTACTTGCTGAATACATAACCTAATCGCTAATATCATTAAGTGTGCCGATAGTATTTAATTTGAATACATCATAAATGTGCCATTTTAATAAACAATGTCACAGATTAAACATGTTCTTATTGTGTTTATTCTCTGTAAGAGTTTAGACTTAGATATGTGATTCTATGCATCATAATTTCAGGGATGGAAACATCTTATTTCCTGTCCTAACGTAGCATGAACTTCATTAGTGACATTTATTTAGAAAGAAATCCAACTGAAAGGGGATGGAACGAAGGTGTGGGGGGGAAGACATGCAATCGAGGAGCCACGTAGCAGAGTTGTAGTCAAGACCACTGAACACGAGACCAAGACCAGCGCCCTGCGCTACATGACACAATAAAATGAAGTGCACCTATCAAAACTGGTTCTCAGATTGATCTGAAAGATCCACATTTCCATAAAAACACCTAGATATAAATACTTAGAGCTGAAATATATTTAACCAGTATCAATTACAACTCATTTCATTCTGTTTTGCTTTCATCGCTGTGCTACAATCCGCAGAGGTCGCCTGCCATCCCTATAAAAATAACGCCCTGGGCGGTTGCCCATATTGCCCATGTCAGAAACCACAACTGTCTGCACCATTAAACCATGAAACATAGCAATTAACTGTAATTGCTATGTTACAATTACAGTTGTAATTGTAACATTACAACAACACTATGAACACTGTCAGAAGGAGCACCATGACTGTTCTCATCCTCCCTCCCACTGCATGTTTGCCACCATGACAGGAGACAAAATCAATCAATGAGCATGCTCTGTGTTCACACGTTCAACTTTTACTTATTCGGCAATTAAATAAATGTGTGTGTGTGTGTATATATATATATATATATATATATATATATATATATATATATATATATATATAGCTATATATAGCTATTGCAGTGTATACAAGAACAAAGAACGGCTCTCAGTGAGGCTTCAGTCCCATCAACCTTAGTAAAGATCCGTCCAGAAGAATCGGATCGTTCCTGAATCCACACAATAATTCAGCGCATGAGTGACAACTTTTTTTCATCGCAGATGCAACATGTCTCAGTACAGCTAGCTTTGCTAGCATCACGTCCACAGATCTTACCTTTCTTTAAGATTTCCTTCCAAGTGACGCTAAAAGTTGGACAAAGTCCCACCGTCTGTGAAAGCGAAGCGCTGCTGGTTTTACATGTCGTCATATCTTGTGATTTATGCAGCTATTATCGATTAGTTAGACATCTTCTCCCGCTCAGAGGAAACCACTGCGCATGTCTGGAGCTCCGCGTGCTAGTAAAGGGGGAGGCGATGGGTGACAGCAGACACTAAGTCACGTTATTGCTTGGATTTTACGGCGCCACCTTAAAGTCCCTGAACTTCATATTTTAACGGACAAAAAGAGAGCAGTGCGACTTGGATGTAACGAGTAACGCGACACTTTTGTAGAAACTTACTGTAAAATGTAGTGGAGTAAAAGTAGAAAGTACCCATTATTAAATCTACTTAAGTACAGATACATGAAAATTGTACAGTAACGAAGTACTTGTACTTCGTTACTTCCCACCACTGCATATATCCATAGTCTTTTACTTATTTAAGATTATGCCCTAGAGGGAAAAGATTAATTAGGAAACTCCTCTTCCTGCCAATGCTCTCCAACTCATTTACAGTAGAGCATTACTGAAAAATATTATCATAGGATTCTATGATAGTTCTATGCTGCTCTTCTGCATAGTGATGGTTGTAGATGGAGGCACTCGCAGAACCACATCATTTGCAAAGAGCAAAGATGAGAGAGCTATAAAACAATATCCAGGACAATGGGATGTGAGTTCGACCCACACTGGGAACAAGCTGCTTTGTGATATCAAACAGGCACTAAAGCAAGTGTCTGCATTCACATACCTCTTTCTCCTTTAAGAAAGAGGACTGGAGTGTGTACACTATCAGGGACCAAACCTATCAGACAAATATGATCTAAATTTGCCAGGTGTTGTTCCTTTTATCAGTTAGCATTACAATCAAAGTATTCTCTGTTTATCTAGATATGTCCTAAAAGGAGGAAGAAGTTAGACTACAACTATATTTTTGCTTCTTTTTTATTAGCAACTGAACACAACATTCAGGAACCATGAGACCCATACTTCAAGCAGCTAAAAGAAGCAAGGTTTGTTATCTTGGTTTTTAGAGAGAGGTGTCTTACCTGTCTAACCACTGAAACTCTTCTCCCATAACAAAAATCAATATTTATAATTTTACAAGATCAGAACAAATCCACTGCAATGCTGGTGTTATTACAACAATAAAAACATCCCTGAGACAGGTGTTTGCCAAGACCCCCGACTGGATTAAAGGTCCTGTTTTCTCTCCCTACCTCTCTTTACTTCTCTCTCCCTCTCCATCTTTTCCCTCCCAGCTATACAGTAAGTTTTGCTGTAAAATACTAGCTGTGGTTTTATTATCACTGCCAGTTTTTAAGTAACGGCATAAATAAAAGACTGCAATACAGGAGGTTCCTCAGAAACAGGGCTTTTCAAGTGGGCTTTATGTTAGTATTTACCCATAAGATAGACCCAACGATCAAAGTGAATCCAGCTAGTAAACAGGCTTTGCCTGAATGTTGGTCTGAATATTTCAAGTCATCTGTCTTTATAAGATGACTTGAATGCTGAGTCAAATTTTATCGGTGTGGTAATGCCATGGGGCATTGCACTCCTGCAGAGCAGGTGCTCATTTCTGTTCAAGTAGAGAAACAGTTACAATGTAAGCTTAGTGGTGAATATTCAGCATAAGGTAAACTTTTAGCAAGATGCCTTTCAAACTATTAAGAGAAAGAACCAAGGGATGCATCATATTAGGAAACCATGAGATTGTCATATCACTACAATAATATTAAAATTATAATTGTAATGAACCCTGTCCCTGTAACCTAGTGGACATCTTGTTTACCAAGATCTCTAAAGCTTTCACATGTTGGTCCTCCAACAGGCCACAAATATTGCTGTAGAGCACTCTGAGAATGGCTGTCACCTGGAATATTATGGGCTACCAAGCATTGTAATACTGAATTAACGTTGGAGGCCCTCGCAGCAAAGCACGCCTCCGGCCTCGTGGCAATTGTGGGGGTTCCAGCAACGCACGCTCTCGCCACCGCCTCTATAGTGCAGTTCCCGCAGCCGTCCGCCAGACGATACACACTGATGTCTTTGGCAGAGCTCCCTGACGACGCACCAAAAATCTGGTGCACATCACCTGATGTACTAGGAGACATAGCTGTTGGAATAAGCCAGGAGAAACAGTGGAGTTGAATTGCAAATTCAAGCTATTGGGCTATGTAGAGGCTAACAAAGGTCAATCCTAAGTTCAATGCAAATAGAATGATGCATGTATGATTTACAGCAGTCTTACTCAAACTGGACCACTTGTGATGCAAAGCCTCCCCCTAGTTGAAAGAATTATGGAACTTTTGAAAAATTAGCCCCATGACTTGGGGCTGATTTTAAAAAATATTCTATTATCGCCCACCAAATATTGGACCACATTCCGGTTGGGGTACTGGACAAGGATTGATCACAGTGAGTTTGGTGATTCCGGTTGAAACATGGAATCTAGAGCCAAACGTATGGCAGCGACGTGACCTGTCACTTCGCCACGGTCACGCCCTCCACTGAAAACTCTTGCCACAAGAGGTCAAGAGAGTCAGAGATGGAGCTTTCCAGAAAAAAAAGGCACTTCCTGTTCTGAGAGGGCGAGGCTTAGATGACGTCAGACTATGACGACATAGGATCGTCAGGCATCCAACCAGGATCACTCATGCCAAGTTTGGCAATTTAGCATTTTATGTGAAAGTTTTAGCGTTTCGTTTGTTTTTCTGCCACCCCCCGAACATATATGAAAAGTCAATTTTTTCGATAAGTTTTAAAGCCATATGCCTTACCTGCATTTTGACCAAGAATGTAGTCGATACGTCAAAATCCATAGGACAAGTTCGCTAAAGTGTCATGTTGAGTCTATATTTCTAGCCCACATGCAGAACACGACACAGGAGAGCAATATATAATGCAAGTGAATTTATTACAACAGCAATGATAGAATGCACTGAAGATAACGGGTCTATCCAGGGGGGGAAAGGCTCACGGAGTGGTCGGCACACTATAAAGAACACAGCAAGAAGACAGTGAGTTCACAGGGTATAGGAGACGGGAGTGATGACAGTAAATTGGAATAATCTTACTTGTTGAACAGAAGTTTGTAGATTTGGAGGGATAACTGCAGTGCTCGGGGTCCTTGTTTCCTTGTGGTCCAGGAGGAACAGAGCTTAGCCACAGAGATGCAGAAGGCTGCGAGGGAGTGTTGTCGGAGGGCGGACAGGTAGGTTCAGGCAGAACAGAGACAGAGGAGCGGCACGACTGCCAGTCGGAACATCCAGGAGGAACTTGCGATCAGACGGAGGAGGTGAGTCTGGAAACTCAGGCAACCAGGGGGTATGTTCCACGGCGTCACGAGGGAGGTCTAGTATAGGAAGCCAGGGGGAATCGTCACGAGGAGAATCCAGGACGTCTCAGGAAAAACACCTGAAGGCAGGAGTCAACAAGGAGAATCACTAAGTGATCAGACACCAAGGAGAAAACAGAGACTAGCTCAAGGGGGCTCAGAGGTACCATTACTGGCTAACACTCAGGCATTGAAGTACTGGCAGTCAGCTCCTCTTGTACACCTCGCCTGACAAGCAGATTGATCTCAGGTGCGCAGGATAACGACACACCACTCTGGAGAGAGGTGAGTCTGGCGCTATCTGGTGGCTAGATGGTGAGAAGCAGCAACCAGACTCCCACAAGGAAAAAAAAGAACCCCGGAACACAACATAAAGTTCGATGTGAGTAAAAGTGAAAAATGGCCAAAATCTGACCTTTGACCCAAAATGGCCGCCTCCCTGTGCATTTTAGAGGGTACCTCCAAGAGACTTTTTTTCTTGATTCGGGGGGAAAGGGGGTTCTACCTACATACCGAGTTTCAGATGTCTACGACCTACGGTTTCTCCCATCTCAAGTTAGGGGGCCATGTAGAGCAGTTTGGCCACGCCCACTTGCTAGTCCATCGGAATCCGAAAATATTCGTTGGAGGACAATTTTGGGTCAAATTTGGTGAGCTTTTGAATATGTTAAAGCTCCAAAAGGCCACATAAAGTGACGGAAAAATAATAATATTAAAAAAGATAATAATAATCGAGAAATCTTGCAAATACAATAGGCCTTCGCTAGCGCTTCGCTGCTCGGGCCTAATAATAATAATATAGGAGAAATCTTCCAATTACAATAGACCCTGCGCCAGCGCTTCGCTGCTTAGGATTAAGTATAGAAATTGGGACTTCCCACTGATGTGAAGACATTTTTACTAACAGAGCAGGTTGGCTTACCTGTATCAAATGTGTATGGTGAAAAAGCCAGCTCTATGGTTATTTTCATGCTCATTTAAGGATTGATTCAGTTTGATTATAAGCATAAGATGAGGTCAAATTTCACCGAAAGTAAACAGCTGTACACAAGTTTATAGTTGTGGAATTGTGGTGCAGCACAGGAAATCAAGTTGTGATGGACAAAAGTCCAGACTAATGAAAAATGAAGTTTAATAATGCAAAGTTTCAGAAAATGTGTTTATTGCGAGTTATATCTATCTACTGATTTTTACTTAGCAATTCATTTTCAGAAAGCTGTTTCTGTTTTTTAAACCGTGTGTGAACAGTTATAGTTTGGAAGAATTTTTAACAGCTCCACCACAACAGAACAGTTTGTAACTAGGTGAGGGATACAACACCTCCTCTGGATACAACAGTTTTGTTAGAATGATCAGCGGCTAAGTCAATTTCACCTTCCAAGCCATGAGTTGTGCCAAAAGGAGGCTAATCTGTTGCTCCAACACAAGCACTCTGCAAGCTGGGTTTTTCAGATAGCCAGAAGAGATGTACGAAGGCCACATTCAAACATGGCCCACTGGGGGGCACTGCAGTGAGCTACTACAGCAGAGATCTAAATCTGCACAATAAACTGCAACAGTGATAGTGGGTCTGATTCACCAAAATGTGGTGTCTATTTGGTTACAAAACTGATCACATGACAAGCACAAAATCTGATCTGTGACTGTTATGTTGATTCTATTATATTTACTCTTGACTTATTTTTCTATTTTAGTCCAATTCAAATGTATTTAATAATAAGTAAGATTTATTTATTATAAGTACACCAATAAATAAGTTTAATTAATATATTAACTAAATGAATTAATTAATACAGTAATACAAACCAACCTTCATTCTGTATCTGCAACAATCATGACATCTCCCAAATAGGGAGATGAGTAAATATATAGTCACATAATTTTATTTTATTTAGTTTAATTTTTATCATTGCACTGAACGTATGTATTACTAATCACTAACTATAGACAGCAGAACACTGTGGTTTTAACAGTGAATAACTTTTTTATTTCAAAAATTTAGCATTTCTTGTTCATGTGTCATTAAAGTTTATCATTTACCATTGAAATTTAGCCAAGACAATAATACATCTTTAGAATGAAAAAGAGGTAACTATTAATTTGGTCCGTGAGTGATAAGCAGTTCTGATGAATGGTAGAAATACAATGCAAGGAGTCCAGCAGCAGAGCCATTATACCTGTTGCCAGTGACCTCCTGAAAGCTACTCTCAACCCTCTTTAGGTCTCAAACCTGTCAGTTTAGTAATGCTGCATCAGACCATTCGGGCTGTCATGTCAGCCCAAAACTTGTTATCTCCACAGGAATACCTTGGCTAACAAGAGCCTAATGACTTCCCTTAACGACAAGTCTCCATGGAGATAACTGGACATCACCCACAAACCATGGCTACTATGCCTGATGGCTGGAAGGACAATTTAGGGCCATTTCACATCCACAGAATCGCACCAACTCCTGTGGCCAAAGTGTCTGTGTAAAGTAGAGACCTGCTAATACACACATTCACACAAGCACATATCTCTCCTCTCTCTTAGCTCAGTGGTAATGACCACACATTTTGCTCTGCAGACAGCCACAATTGGAACTATTTGCTCTGCTCTCTTTCTTTCTCTCTCTCAAATAATCTGTCAGCTGATATTGGAGCATAATCTGTGGAAATGAATAGCACAATGTCTTTGAATTTCAGTGTAATTTAGTATTTTCCTGTAATTGAGAGGTGACACTCTCTCACGAGTATGGCTCAGTACCCTCAGACTCATTCCCAGATCACAGAAAACTAACTGTGAAGTGGCTGAACTGTGCCTGTGTCCAATGACAAGTCCTTGCCTCTTATCCCAATATTTTTATAAGCCAGCGGACACCAGCTCTTCAGAGTATGGTGGCATTTTGTAGGACAGAGAGGTTTTAACCTTGTCTTCATGGAGGAAGGTATTGTTACTCAGTGTCTTATTCCTGTGCCAGTGGGAATGAAAAAAATTACATCTATAGATAAAACTATATATATACTGTACATACACTGCATAAAAGGCAAACTAGTTTATTCAGACTAACATCTTACTAAATATTATTTTCTTAATGAACTCTAGAGGGACGTTCTGTTGTAAACTATGTTCTTCCCCCTGCCAGGACATTACTGTACATATGGATAAGTTCTTACAGCTCACCTGGTTAAATTAAAAAAATGTTTTGAAGACGTGATTTGTAAATTGTAATTGTGAGAGATCAATGGGAAGAAACTGGACAAGGTTCACATTTATGTGTTTGCTGTAGTTTGCTGGCAGACCATGCCATGATGGAACAGAAAGAAAAACACAGCACTACAGAGCAGAAAGAAAAAACTATAGAAATGGGAACAAAAAACATATTTGTTAAAACTAACACTGTGTCATGACAGTATAAGTATGAGACACAGCCTCTGAAAACAAGTTCCTCTGCCTTCTCCTATGGAAATGCTGTCATCTGCACAAATACAGAACTTAATCAGAAACAACCAATCATGGTCAGGAGGAGGGTCTTAGTGCTGTTAATCATTATTCTCACACACACACCCTCCCCCTCCCTCCGTCTCTCTCTGTTACAGCTACATCACCACAACACATCCTGCCATGAATGCTCAGGTTAGAAACCAAGATCACTGATGAGAGCAGATAATACAGGTTTTCCAGAAAAGTAAGTTGTTTCACCACCATTAGCACATTAAACAGCGAGTACATGAGGTTGACTGACAGCGCTAATACCCTCCTCCTGACTCTGAAAGGTTATTTGGAATCTATATTTTTGGACTGATTGAATTTACTTTAAATTATCTGTATGGACCGGAGGTATTAGTGCATTCAGAAGATACGTTTTGTGAATTGGTGCTATATAAATAAAAATGATTCAAATAAAATCAAACTCCAACCATCCATCCATTCATTTTCTTCCGCTTTATCCAAGGTCGGGTCGCGGGGGTAGCAGCTTCAGAAGGGAGGCCCAGACTTCCCTCTCCCCGGCCACTTCTTCTAGCTCTTCCAGGGGCCATTCCCAGGCCAGCCGAGAAACACAGTCCCTCCAGCGTGTCCTGGGTCTTCCCCGGGGCCTCCTCCCACTGGGACATGCCCGGAACACCTCACCAAGGAGGCATCCTGACCAGATGCCCGACCCAACTCAACTGGTTCCTCTCAATGTGAAGGAGCAGCAGCTCTACTCTGAGCACCTCCCAGATGACTGAGCTTCTCACCCTATCTCTAAGGGAGAGCCCAGACACCCTACAGAGAAAACCCATTTCAGCCGCTTGTATCCACGATCTCGTTCTTTCGGTCATGACCCAAAGCTCATGACCATAGCTTTGGGTTCCATAGTGGGAACGTAGATCGACCAGTAAATCAAGAGCTTTGCTTTTTTTTGATCAGGGTCTTTTTATTATTTTTTACATACACCACACACACACACACAAAAAACAAACAAAAAAAAAAAAAAAGACTGACAAAATATACAACAAAAATCCCTCCCAACCCTCCTCTCCTATACCGGATCTACTACCCCAACAAGAATACACCTTTTATTCATACATCAGCCTATACAAAGCACAGGTTTGCACACAAAGAACCAATATTTGACCTTTACACAAAGTTATCTGCCGAAATAGTCCCGACATAAGATATAAATGGCTGCCAGATGTCAAAGAATTTGTTTACAGATCCCCTAACAGTATATTTGATCTTCTCTAAATGAATGTAAGACATAACTTCTCTTAACCAATGTCCATATATTGGAGGATGTGGATCCTTCCATCGAAGAAGAATGAGTCTTCTAGCCAGTAGAGAGCAGAAAGCTAACAGTCCTCTGATGTTTGCTGAAGGAGGACTCTGCTGGAGCCACCCCAAAGAGAGAGATGAGTGGTGATGGACAGACAGTTTGTCCAAATATTCCTGAAAAAGTGTCAAAAATGCCTTGCCAATATCTGTGTAACTTTGGACAAGACCAGAATGTGTGTAAAAGTGTGGCTGGAGATTGTTTACAACGATCACACGTTGGATCCAAGTCCCTTTTGAGTTTGCACAATCTGTCCTTAGACCAGTGTAGACGATGTACTACCTTGAATTGAACTATAACATGTTTCAGACATATTGAGGACGAATAAATATTTTGAATAATTTTTTGCCAAACTGTGCCTGATATGGACTCCTCCAAGTCCATCTCCCACTTGACCCTCAAGGAATCTAAATTGGTATCATTAAATGAACTGAGCAGAGAATAGACTCTACTCATAGAGCGTCTTGTTACAGACTTGCACATCAAAACCTCATCAACAAGAGAAGTTGGTGGATGTAAAGGAAAACATCCAGAGTTTGACATTACAAAATGTCTCAATTGTAAATACCTGAAAAACTGTGACTTGTGAATGTCAAATTTCTGTGTGAGCTGTTCGAATGAGGCAAACTTATTATCTATATAACAATCATTTAGAGAAGTTATTCCCTTTAAACTCCAGGCATTAAAAACAGAATCCATTAGTGAAGGCGCAAACATGTGATTATTTGATACTAATAATTCCGTACTTTTAAACATCCTCCTGCACTGATTCCAGATTTTTATTGTGTGAGTTATAACCGGATTAGAAGTATAAGTTGAGATTGGTTGATTAAACGGTAACCGGGAGCAGAGTAAAGCAGAGAGAGAGCTAGCCGTAACTGAATTCCTCTCTAAAGTCACCCAAGTGGGAGCAGGATTGTCCTCTCTCAACCAGTACAGTAAGGCTCTAATATTAGCCGCCCAGTAATAATATAGGAAATTGGGGAGTGACAAGCCACCAAGACCATGGGGTAGCTGTAGCATCTTACAGCCTATTCGCGGGTGCTTTTTATTCCAAATAAATGACGACAACTCACTATTTAATTTTGTAAAGAAAGTCTTGGTGAGAAACACTGGCACGCTCTGAAATAGATAAAGTAATTTAGGCAGTATGGCCATTTTGATTATATTGATTCTACCTCCCAAGGATAGAGGCAGAGATGCCCATGTAGTGATGTCTTTCCTAAGGTTCACCAGGAGAGGCAGATAGTTTGCTGTATAAAGATCTTTGTGACTATGAGTAATCCAGATACCAAGGTATTTAAATTTAGCAGGGCTAATTTTGAAAGGAACTGGACCCATATGCTGCACTTCCATTGGAGTCACAGGCATCAATTCACTTTTTTGAAGGTTAACCTTATAGCCAGAAATGTTTCCAAACTTTTGAAGTAAAATAAGTAACTCAGGAATACTAGATAAGGGATCTGAGATATAAAGAAGTGTATCATCAGCGTATAGGGAAACTTTATGTTCAGTGCCAAACCGATTAATACCTTTAATTTTGGGGCTGTTTCGCAAAGCCACTGCAAGTGGTTCAATTGCAATTGCGAATAAAAGTGGCGAGAGTGGGCATCCCTGCCTCGTCCCACGTTTCAATTCAAAATAACTGGATAGATTACTGTTAGTGCGTACTGCTGCCATTGGCAAGGTATATATCAACTTCACCCATGAAACAAATTTAGGACCGAAGTTAAACATCACCAAGGTCTTAAATAGATAGTTCCATTCCACCCGGTCAAACGCTTTCTCAGCGTCCAGCGAGATTAAAATTTCATTACAGTTGTGACTGGGCGGGGCAGAAGTATACAACACATTAAATAGCCGCCTGATATTAAAGAAGGATTGACGATTTTTAATAAAACCAGTCTGGTCAGGTGAAACGATTGTAGGGATAATCCGTTCGACTCGTTTTGCCAACATCTTTGTGAGAATTTTAACATCAGTGTTTAATAACGATATTGGACACCCTGCTGAGGGTGTAGAGCTGGTCCAGTGTTCTGTAATTGGAGCACACCCTCAGGTCCCCCTTTTTGAACAGGGCAACCACCACCACCCCAGTCTGCCAATCTAGGGGAACTGCCCCCGATGTCCATGCAGACTCGCATCAGCCAACAAAACTCTGCAACATCCAGAGCCTTAAGGAATTCAGGGCGGATCTCATCCAGGGGGCCTGCCACCGAGGAACTTTTTAACCACCTCGGCTACCCCATCTCCAGAGATTGGAGAACCCAACTCAGAGTCCCCAGGCTCAGCTTTCTCAATGGAAGGAATGTTGGTGGGATTGAGGAGGTCTTCGAAGTATTCTGCCCACCGGCCCACAACATCCCGAGTTGAGGTCAGCAGCACACCATATGGCCGCAGATCCGATGAAACAATGACAAACTCGCTCATCAAACTGCGGCTTAGGGTGTCCTGGTGCCAAGAGCACATATTACCCTTATGCCTAAAAATGGTGTGCGTTCTGGACAATCCGTGATGAGCACAGAAGTCCAGCAACAGAACACCACTCGAGTTCAGATCGAGGGGGCCGTTCCTCCCAACCACGGCCCTCCAGGTCTCACTGTCATTGCCCACATGAGTGTTTAAGTCTCCCAGCAGAACAAGGGGGTCCCCAGGAGGGGCACTGTCCAGTACCCCCTCTAAGGACTCCAAGAAGGGTGGGTAATCTGAACTGCCGTTTGGCCCGTAAGCACAAACAACAGTCAGGACCCGCCCCCCCACCCGTAGGCGGAGGGAGGCTGCCCTCTTATTCACCGGGGTAAACCCCAATGTACAGGCGCCGAGATGGGGAGCAACAAGTTTGCCCACTCCTGCCTGATGCCTCTCAGCGTGGGCAATTCCAGAGTGTAAGTATGTCCAGCCCCTCTCAAGGAGACTGGTTCCAGAACCAGAGCCATGCGTCGAGGTGAGGCCGACTATTTCTAGCCGGAACCTCTCGACCTCACACACTAGCTCCGACTCCTTCCCCACCAGAGAGGTGACATTCCACGTTCCAAGAGCCAGCTTCTGCAACCGAGGATCAGACCACCAGGGATCCCTCCCTTGGCTGCCATCTATCACACAATGCACCCGACTCCTTTGGCCCCTCTCATAGGTGTTGGGCCCATGGCAAGGGGGACCCATGTTTCCTCTTCGGGCTGAGCCTGGCCGGGCTCTATGGGAAAAAGCCCGGCCACCAGGCACTCGCCATCGTTCCCCCCCTCCAGGCCTGGCTCCAGAGTGGGGCCCCTGTGACCCGCGTCCGGGCAAGGGAACACCAAGTCCAAAGTTTCCATTCATCATCGGGGTCTTTGGGCTGCACTTTGTGTGGTCCCTCACCTAGGACCTGTCTGCCTTGGGTGACCCTACCATGAAGCCCCAGACAGCATAGCTCCTAGGATCGTTGGGGCACTCAAACCCCTCCACCTTGATAAGGTGGCAGCCCAAGGAGAGGAATATCAAACTCAGTTGTCTAAAATGAGGTTAACTACAGACAATTCAGTTAACAGAGTGGATAACTTTATAAGATAGACAAGGTTGGTTTGGTAAGATGAATGAAGCCAAATTTTAAATGTCTGTTTTGTATTCACTCAGGTAATTCTTTCTGAACATTTCTGATGATCTGAATTATTTAGGGATGACTAAAAAGCAAAAATGTAACAAAAATTCTTTAGAGTTGAAATACTTTCTCGTAGCATTGTATGAATCTGAAAATGAATTGAAGCAATGTAACTTCTCACAAAAATACCAGTGGAAGAAATAAAGTCAGACAGAACATACACAAAATAAGCTAAAATATTTTATTTATTAAAGCAAAACAAAAATTTTAAAAAATGCATAAACTCCATCTTTTGGAGTTCAGAAATATGCCATGATCTAACGTATCCCAGTATAAAACAAAGGACTTGAGATCAGACACAAACTTGTCAGTGATTTGGACTCCCTGTGCTGTAAAAGCCAGACGCACAGACGCTTCCTGCCCTTCCCCTCCCCCTGATGGTATGAGGCAGTGAAAGCTGTGTATGGAGCTTCTACAGACTCACACACACACCTCAGGTTTATTGTGTTCAAATGAGACACATCGAAAGGCTACTAATTTACAAGGAAACGGTGCATCCAGCTTTTTGTCCTCTTTCTATTAGCATTGTATGAGAAGGTGGCAGTGAAGAGGAGAAAGCTGATTTGAAAAGCACAGCTCTTTCATGTCTTCAGTTGGACTAAATAGCACTTTCACAGCTCAAGTAAATGGTAGATATCCCAGACATTATATTGGTGACAGTCATTAACAGCAGACAACCAAGAGGGAAAAAAAACATTTGTTCTTAGATCGAGTCACTCATCTAACTTCAGAAAGAGTAGAACAACAAATCAAGGTTCAGACATGCCATTTAAATGTTCTTTTGTCCTTTAGTTTGGCCATGTTTGAACTAAAATTTAGTAGGATTAGCACTGAAAGTATTTTCATTCAGGAAGTGAATACACAACTCATCACACTGTAGCTTTTATAATTACTAAAATTATAAAATTATTAAAATTATTACTAGGCTCACACTTTAACCATGACCATGTGTATGCTTGCACCATGATACTGGAAACACTCACAGTAACAGGAACTAAGAGTGCATTCACATCAGCCCTATTGAATCCATTTTAATCTAACTCTAGTTCATTTGCCTCTAAAGTCCGGTTTGTTTGGAGAGGTGGGAATGCGTAATCGAACTTCAATGTGGACTTAAAAACTGAACTCTAGTCCACCTACAAACTTAGGTCTAGGTTTAGTTGAAGTGAAATTTGGTGTGGGTTTAATGCACATGTGGATGCAAGTGGACCAAAGACTGCTCCAAAAGCAGAAAGTAAATTATAGCACAAGGCATTCTGGGTAAATACAACCAAAGCAAACACAAGTCTAGTGCTAGCATGAGAAATGGTTTGTCGTCTTTTACCAAAGAAAAAAGAGAAATCCCATAGCCACTAATATCTGACACCACTCCACTTTTGTTTACATTTTGTAAAAAAGGAAGTTGTGCTCTGTGTCTTCTTACAAGGTTTTGATGTCCGTTTCTTTGGTAGTTCTTGGTGCAGCACCCCCACAGGCGAATGGGGAACAGGTTGCTCAAAAGGGTTCGGTTGGTTTGACAGTGCAATGTATAAGTGAACTGCACCATGAAAATGTAAATTTGGTCCAAAGAGTATACTGAACTATCAGGAAGGGAAACACCCTCTTTTGACAGAAATCCCTGCATCTCTTTTTAACAGGTCAGTAAAGACCTCATAGATAAAGTAACTCCACCTGACATTTGAACAAAAATAGAGAATTAAGCTGTACTCTAGTGGAGCTGTTAAACAGGCCAGCAAATAATGTCTGCAATTTCTTTATCACCCAGAGCTGCAGTGCATTTTACAATATGTAGGGCTGTGGTAAGTGAGACAAGGTGTAACCTGTCCCTTTTCAGTTTCATCATCTGCTGGTCACTGAACACCCATTTGGAATGGAGCTAAGTGGAAGCTAAAGTTCTCCCCACCCATCTAGTGAAACAGCTGAGGACCAACAAGTTTCCCCTTTTTTACTCCATTCTGTCCCGATCTTGTTGACTCAGCTGGATTATATTACACTTAATTTTGTGTGGTGGGGCACACTGGACAAAAGACAGATTTCCAGGCCTGTGAACACCTGTGGATATTGTCAATTCCAGGCAATGAACATCTGTTTATAAGCTGCAGCGTTCATATTTGACTATGCCAGAAACTGCTGTTAATGAATCATAGGGAAAGTGTGACAGGGGAACAATTCACATTGTGAAGGTTCTAATTAGCATTTGAATCGCATAAAACCTGAACACCCCTTTACAAGAAAAAATTTAAATTGGCTGGATCTGTGTCTGTGTATATTTATTCATGACAGGACAGTAAATTTGGTAGTAAACAGTAAACTCTGGTTCGTTATCATGCAGGTCTGTGTAAATGTCCACCCTGCTGCTTATAATGCTGTTCTCACATTTCCCACAATCAAATAAGACAGAAAATAATTTCCACAAAGCTATTGATCTCTAATGATCTTAATTGAATGTGATCACTTTGCAGGATGTACTTAAATGTCTACATAACACAAGAAACATACTAAAATTTATAAATTCTAAATTATGACAGTATTTCCATTCTCTCTGCAAATATATGTCTTTTTTCTTTTATTTGGAAGGCAGCGGTCTGTCAGACTTAGATTCCTAGTGGTGTGTTTGGACCGGCATTCAGTCTGCTTTGCACATAATCAACTACAATATATTACTTTCCACCCCCTATGTCAGAACCAAATATATATATATATATGTATATATTTGGTAAAGCAAAGTATTTTACTCAGTTCCATTTGAAATCATATCTATTAAAGAGTAAAAATAAAACATAAGAAAACACCAGAACAAACACCTTTGATCTTTCGTCTGGGTTTGTATTGAAATCAGTTGTATGAATTGGAAGACAGAGGAGAAAGCAAAACCCATCAAGTTTAGTTGAAGTCAACTTCTCCTTGCTGTACGAAGGTATCAGTTTAGTTGTAGGTATGACAAAGACAGTAGCTTTATCATACATTGTAAATTTGAATAATATTTTAACCATAATTGTCAGTTATATCTGGTACTTGTGATTAAAATTTGTATTGACTAAAGCTGAAAACAGATAATCACCTGCTTGGCTTGGAGTCAATCATTTAAAACTATTAAATAGAAGGGACAGTAGAATATTGGACAAATGGCTTTTTTCTTCCCAAGAACTGCTTGGTTCTGAAACAACATAAAACAGAACTCGATACTCTGCTTGTCAATTGTGACATTTTGTAACAAGCAGACAGATGTTAAACACAGTAGTGAACGTTTTGAAGGCTGGCTGTTGACGAAAGCTATGAGCTCTGGGGGCTGGAGAGGGAGAAGCTCCAGCAAACAGCACTTTCATTTCAGAAACATTTTGGAATGAGAAAAAAAGCTACTTATAAACTGATTGTTGTATTTTAGACTATTGCTAGCAGATACAGTATATTCTGACTCAAAGTGCAGCCATTCTTCCAGTACTGCGTACAGGTGCAGTCTTTTAGTGGTATGCAGTACTGAAGCGTACTGGCTTACTTTCAGCCCTGCATGTGGATATATTTTGGTAAACATATGCATACAGCTTCTACACACAAACAGGACAGTCTACTGTGTGTAGGCAACACTCAAAGTGTTTATGCGGCTTTATCTTCTCCAGCCAGGTCTCTAATCCTCAGCAGCACATTGAGTCATTTTTAGACAACAATGCATGGAGGGAATATTAATCCTAGACTTACACACTTTCACTAACCTATATGCAAATATACATAAACAGACCCAGACCATGTTTCATATTATAGTCAGTCGAGTAGCATCTACCAAGGTGGAAGAATGATTTCTCCAACATGTAGTGATCAAACTACAGTAAAAAGAAAGTACTCCCTCTGTCAGTTCTTGGGTTTTAATATTCTATAGATGATTTGATTGTAACCAGTTTTTAAGCTTGTCCGAAGAACACTCCTCAGTCAGAACTGATGAAGCCTCCTCTCACTCTGAAGTTAGAGTGCTATCCTTTTTACTGCAACTTTCTCATCGACATTCGTCCTTCCAGTCTGTTCGTTATTACGCAATAGTCAGCCCCGCCCACTCCTCACAACTCCTCTGGGTTGACTACTGTCCAGTTCTCTGTCTAACAGGTCCGGAATATCTCTAAGACCTGGGTCTTACCCTAAAGGAGGTCTATGAGAGATAATCTTTCTAAACTGGTGGTGAGAGAGGCTCGTCTAGCTCCAACTACCTTCAATCCAGAAGTTACGACCCTCTACAGTTAAGAAACAGTCAGCTGAGTAGCCCTCACAGCTGCGTAGCTCCAATAACCACTTCTGTTAACGGTAGCCCTCTCTCTAAAATAACCTGCACTTGGAAACGGCTAGATTAGATTTAGTGACTTAGATTCAAGTCCCAGGGTCGTTATTTTTATACTCACTAAAGGAAAGTCCGAAGCCACCACTTTACTAGAACCATGTACACTAATTTTACTTTAACTGGAGAAACTAAAATAATTAATGACTCAATTAATTTCAATGTCCACCAACTTCTACAGAATTTTAAAAAGTATATTTATTAAGCAAGCTTTAGCAGGGGCGAGTGACATACAGATTAATTATCAGTGATTACAATACTATAGTAGAATGATAGAAATCAACATAAATCAACCACACTATCCTAACTTCTCTCTCTGACCTATGTCACTAATTAACTGAGTGAGGCTTTTGGGGAGCAGTTCAACTCATACCCAGATAGCAGTTGATCTCGGCAACAAAAATCTTCAATTCCTTGGTCAGAATCTTTGTCCTTGTGTGGTAAAATCCTCTTTAGAATAGAAGCAAAGCAGAACGGGTCATTATCCTTTGAACGCCCAATTCTTTATCCCTCCGGGACCTTTGCCTTTTCTCCAAGTCTGTTGCAGTGGGTTTGAGATTGTTGGGTTGAGGCAGAGTTGGCGGCAGAATCAGGAGCCAGGGCTGGGGGCTGAAGGATCTTGTCCCTTTTTGGCGGCGCAAAGTCTCAACCTCCCTGTGGCTCCAGGGTGCAGTCCTCTGCTGGTCTTTTCTCTGCGTCCTCTTGTTGACTCGTCTTCAGCGCCATGGACTAAGAACAGTTTGTTCCTCTTTCTGCCATCTTTTATACTATCTCGACCCATGGTTGTGTATGGGAAGATGGTGTACTTGCCCTCTTGAACGTTCGATGAGACAATGGAAAGTCCCAACCTTCCCCAACCATCAGTTCTTGCATAACTTACAGCGTTAAACATCATATGACCTTCCTCTTTTCTGCTGGCCATCTGGTTATCTTTCTCGTTATCTTCCGTAATCTTATTTCCTTGAACCTCCCCTGCTCTCCCACTCTGCTCAGCTTGCCTATTGCGACACAGCCTGAGAACAGGACCTCACTCATTACTTTAACTCCATCTTTTTAAATCACCACATTTCTGTAATTCATTATAAATCATTAACACAATCATCTTGTCATTTACATCCACCATTACAGATCAAGATACAAAAATACATTTCAGAAAATCATTCAGTGTTTAAATGTGCACATACATATTTCTCCTTAATTATAATTAAATCAAACTGCAAGATCACTTTATTTCTCTCAGGCCTTTATGCTCTGTTTTCTGCGTGTACCTGGAAAGATCTCACAACCCTATGCCAGTTTTCACGACTAGTCTCAATATTCATCCCACATTCCATGTTTCCCAGATCAAGCCTCTACAGACCAGCTTTGTTTTCCTTTTGGCTTCTTCTCTTCAGAGTGACCTTTCAGCCAAGCAGTGAACAGAACTTGTCTCAATGGGATTGTCATTATTCACAATGAAATCCTGCTTAGCAAGCATCTTCAAACCAGTTCTTATCTGGGACACAGAACCAGTTTCATTCATATAATGTTCATCCTTATGAGTAATAGTTAAACAGATAAACGTGGCATCTGGGAATTATATCAAAGGATAAACCAGAACTGTTGAGACACATGACGTGGTTGATTTCAATCATTTTAACTGATGTCAAACAATGACATTGTGTGTTTGAGGTGTTTTCCAGGTTTGAGTCCACATTGTGTGACTCCAGCTAATTTAGATATTGTAACTTGACCTATTACAACTTTATAAACCATGACATCATCATCTTGCTTTTCCATAGGCATAGTAGTCATTAGGACTCTAACAATTCTAACAATTCAACTCTAACAATGATCAGAGTACCTTGATTATTAAAATTCCGCAATGAAAATTTATCTGCCTTGAAGGTTCATTAAATTATGTTTTATTATTTGGCGCACTATGTTCCTGCCGGATCATTATTTGTGTTGGGCATCGCTCTCACTACCGCCTTTGAGTTGTTGTAAGTGGAAGCAGCATAACGTCAAATGTTCTGGGTTTTCATTGTATTTTGTGGGACCAATAAGCATTCATAAATTGACTAGCGTGATGCTTTGAGTACAACAGCCTTTCTCCTCATGGAACTAAGTGGTAACCATTTCAAAGCGAATGGTGGGAAGAGTGCTGCTTTATACAGGTGAGTGGATAAACAGAAAAGAGAGAGAGATTTTTTTGAGTACTCACTTAATCGTAAAAATAATCAATAGACTACTCGATTACCAGAATATTCTTTTTCAACAGCCTTAGTACTCCTAATCTAATCCTTATCCTTATTGACTAAAACAAGCAAGTACAGTCTGATGTAATGACAGACTTCAAAAACAGGCTATATGTTGTTTTAAACTAGTATCTAGATTCAAGTACTCATGGCACTAATTTTCCAAAAGTTTGACTCTGGGACTTGGCATTGTCCCAGACACACTCAGGTGTCTAAAGTCTTTATCAGGATATTCCTACATATATACAGTATGTAATAATGTTACAGGCAGTTATTTCCAACCTGAGGTATACCTTTTAGCCGTTTGCTTCATTTACTAAAGAGTTTGCTTTGAATCCTGGCACTAGCTGCTCAGTATTTTTGCATTATTACCATCCAACAGATTGTAGCCATTTGTCACTACTCCACACTAGGCTCCCTTGTCCAGGATTTCCTGACACTATTCTTCTTTGCTTTCTGCAGCCAGTTCTCCCCTCACAGTCTCTTCCTCCATCTCTTTGCCTCTAAGTGATCAGGGGAGGTCAGCATTACACTGAAGTGAAGAGCAGATAATCCTAGTTATTATAGCCTGTAAAAGCTGCTAATTCCAAATCAAATAGCTAAGTATTCAAAGTCAGCCAGGGAAGGCTGACTGCCTGTGATCCCTATCACAGTCAGAAAAGACGGCCAAGCTGCATGCAGGGGCATTATAAGTGTTGCAATGATAACATAGATCCAACACATAGAGCATTGTAACTGCTTAAAACACTTTAATAATATTATTTGCATTTTTCTCTAAACTGTTACCAGGCGAAGTTTAGATTGGACCAAAGATTTTTCCGGGTAAATATCAAATAAACAGCTAATCCGCTGGTGTGGATATTGTTTAATTAAAGTTTAAGTGAAGAAGTTCCCATAAGAATATTCTTAATATGTTTGCTCATCGGTGAGCAAAGCAAAAGAATTCACCTGTAACACGACTGAATTTCCTAATTTTAGGCTAACCTCCTTTGTTGTTTCATTGACCGCTTCGTGAAATCACAAGCATTTGATTATGCTGAAGCTGGTTAGAACTTGAAATAAGCCATGCAAAGAAATTATCAAATTGTTAGGCTTAATTTTAAAACTTTCAGAACAAATACTGTACAGTGGTTCACCTTAATTAAAATAATTTATGCCTTCTAAAGGTGAATTAAAGGGGTGATATTTTGTATATTCTAGGGCTGTTGTAAACAATTATTTTAATAATCAAGTATTCTATCAATTAATTAATCGAACAAATATTTGATTTAAAAAATATTGGTAAATCCTACCATAACAGCAGTATTACTATCGGATATCACCATCGCCTCAAATTTTTATTTGTGCATGATCCCTACAATTACTTTTCTGTAGTTTAGAAAATTTGCCTGTAACTATGATACCTCACATTTTCAGTTAACCTGGACAAAATTATACAAAAATCGGAAATTATGTACAATTTAATAATAGAGGTAGAGTCACAAAGACACTTATAAAAATGTCTTTACTCCAGTCTTTAAGTATTCATCTTCAGTCAGTTTAATAGATGAACTTTCAACTTGCCCAGCCATTTATAGCTTTGTGTCCATGTAAATGAGTGGATTTTGCTCCTTTGTCACAAACAGAAACACATCCACCAGCTATGTACCCTCACAATGCGCTCCGCCACCCATTTTTGTGACGAGGATGGTGGGAAATTCATTTTGCAGTTTGTCCATGAAACTACACTTACGTTAAGCATCAACTATAGCTCAGAAGCCCGCCATGTTTAGTCTATCCACTCACCTGTATAAATACACTTGTCACACTCTCACCCGCTGTTTGCTCTTCACCGGCACCAGACAGAAGCTCTGTGGGGAGAACGGCTGCTGTACTCCAGGTATCACACCAGTCCAAATAAGGATGCTTATTGATCCCCAAAAAATGATAAATCAATTTTTGATTGATTTATCAAAAATTGATAAATCAATCAATTGACAGGAGAACTGGCTGCAGAAAGCAAAGAAGAATAGTGTCAGGAAATCCTGGACAAGGGAGCCAACTAGAAAATCGGATGTTATGCTGCTAGCACTTAGCTTTCGTCAATAACTCATATGCGGAAATAAGAGTTTTGCGCAACATAAATAATCACCAGGACAGAACATGGTGCGCTAAATAATAAAACATAACATAACGAAGTATCTAGGCAGGTAATTTTTCTCGAGGAATTTTAATAATTGTAGTTAGTTGAATCATTTGAGGAATCACTACAACCCTAGTATATTCCAGGAACAATGTCATAATGTGCAATCAAGTAACTGTTATAAAAATGCTGTATATATCAATTATGACTTAAAAGAAATTTGACTTAGGTTAGGTTAGGTTAAACTTTATTATAATCCCATAGGGAAATTGAAGTTATCTTCATAATTTATTGCCTTGAAATTGGGCCACAGTGGGAGCAGCGGTGGTGCAGGTTTAAAGCGCAATCCATTGACGCAGACGTTGCGCAGTCGAGTCCAGACTCGATGCAGGTCTTCCCTCTTTCTCATAGTCCACCTTCCTGTCTGACAACTGCAAAATAAAGACCACGAGAGTCAACAAAAAATTGTTTTTTTAAAAATGGGCCTCTGTCTCTTTAAGAAGCTCCTGCTCTGCACGACACTCCACCTTCAGCATGTCATCACATCAACAGCCCTCTATGAAGCCAGTAATGTTTTTTTACCAGCATTTCAGTGAGAAGTAGCTTGTATAATGACATCAACAGATGCACAGTTCCACCAGGTGTTTGCTAATTGCTGCTGCTGCTGCTAGTCTGGAGGAACTGATTAGGGGAGAGGAGCTGTGTGAGGCAGAAGGTCGGCTTGGAGACTGCAGCTTTGGGATGGAGGTTCGTAGAAAAGGCAGCACTCTTTTTCTGCACCCAGAATAGTTGCCGTGGGAGACCAAAAGACTTCCCAAACATCCTTGAAAGTACCAAAGCACCATTCCAGGTATGATGAGAAAAATGTTATAACATGTTTTAAAGCTGGAAAAAGTCAATTTTACATGAGACTTCCCCTTTAATAGTTGATGTAACTGTATCACAATTCAACCAGACAGGGAAAATTTTAAAGGTGCAACCTGTAGGTACCAGGAAACCTCATGAGAGAGCGCAAGTAACTCTGCAGTGCAAAAGTACAGGTTAGTGACTACAAAGGAGATGGAGAAGTGACAGGGAATGAAACAAAAGCCAGTTTCCTTTCTGGATTTGTGGCAGCACATTGACCCAGGTGATTGACCTCTTTGGGAATTCTTTCTTTCCAGACTGACTGAACTATTATTCCTCTTCAGCCCTCAGGAGGGAAACCAGGAAACCACAGACCAAGGAAATTCACTGATAGTGACAAAGAGAAGCTGGGAAATTGTGTCTACTTTTTTTTATTTTGGATTTATTTAGTAATTTTTTATTTAATGCCACTGTTTTTATCATAATATACTTTCTCCTCAATGTCTGAGAATTAGTCCAATAACGTCCAATAATAATGGACATTTAAGTAAACCCTTTCTCTGTGTTCTCTGGTCTGCCTTCCTACCTGAGTTAACTGGATTTTCCACCTGTTGACCTCCCAGCAACACGTAGTGTGGATGCCTTCAGTTTGGTCCAAGCCACTCTGGTTCCAATACTTACCTGTCTGCCTGCTCTCTGAACCTCCATCTCTCTCTCTGTGAGTAATCCTCGAATTCTCACACTGGTCTCAGATATAAGCTGGATTCTTCCTGCCAAACTATTCAACCTAATCCACAGCAGAACTCAACTTCAAACAACGTTCTAGAATATTCTCTAGAACATTCTAGAAAACCTATCTGTGACCCTCCAGTGTCTACACCAGTCTCCCTTTCAGAACCTACTGAATTGTACATTTCATTTATTTGTACATATAGTAAATAACTATTACCTTTCATCCTGTGTTCATTGCATGATTCTGTATGTGGGTTAAAAGATTTTCCCAAAACTTTATATTGTCTGTTTATTTACAGATTTCATTTTTCTATTGCTGATGGGGTTTTTTTATTAATTATTATTATTATTATTTCCTTTATTTAACCAGATAAACCCTGTTTAGATCTAGATCTCATTTTCAAGAGGAACCTGGGCAGAAGTCTCCAATACATAGCCTTCTGGTTACAAAACCAGTTCTTTTCTGTTCCCTTTTGACACTATAGGAGTTAAAAAGAAAAGGGAAGGGAAAGGAGCCAGGCGGGCAAAGTTTCAGTCAGGTAAAGTGATAAAAGGTAATGGGAAGAGAGTGAGGAGTAGGCCAGCGTCTCTCCTATTGGTCAACATCAAGATCTAAGCACTGTGTGCTGAGGGAGTATGTGTCAGAGCTGTTGAGAGAAGCCAATAGATTAGTAGAGCTGGAGGACACTAAGTTCTACTCAATGTAATCTAATACTAATATTCTACTAATATTACTCCTTCCTCTAATGAATGGGGAATACTAAAGGGAAAAAAAATAAATCGAGTATCTCCAGTAGCAGTCATTCTTACAATCAATGTGAATGGCATTATAGAATAGAATAGAATAGAATAGAATAGAATTACTTTATTCATCCCAGCAGGGAAATTATTTCGCAGTTACAACAGCATAGAGACAAGACACACACCAACCACCACTGAGTAGCAATGTAGACAAAATAAAAATAAAATATAACATGCTGTCAATATAAAAAGCAGCTTAGAGCAGTCCTTGCAAAGATTCCAAAAATGCAGATACAGTATGTATATGTAAATATATGTACAGCAAGTGTGCCACAGTGCAGTTGTGCAGAATTGGACTGATTAGTGCAGAACAATGATTTAGCTTTTATTGTACAGTGAGATGGCATGTGGCAGGAAGGATTTCCTGTATCTGTCCCTACGAAGGTGGAGCTGGAGCAGCCTATGTGAGAAGGTGCTCCGCTGTCTGTCCACTATGTGGTGGAGAGGGTGCTGTTTATTGTCCATAATAGACAGAACCTTCTTCAGTGTCCTCCTCTTCCCCACAGTTTCCAGGGACTCCAGCCTTAGTCCCAGTACAGAGCCAGCTTTCCTGATGATTTTGTCCAGTCTATTAGAGTCGCTGGCTCTGATGCTGCTTCCCCAACACACAGCAGCAAAGAAGATGGCACCGGCAACAACACTGTGATAAAAGGTCTCCAACATCTTGCTGCACACATTGAAGGATATCAGCTTCCTTAAAAAATAGAGTCTGCTCATCCCCTTCTTGCACACAGCGTCAGTGTTAGATGCCCAGTCCAGTCTGTTGCCGATTACAACTCCCAGGTATTTGTAATCCTCCACCTCCTCCACCACTTCCCCTTTGATCTTTAGTGGACAGAACTACATCCAGCCATTGTGGAAGCTTAACTGATGATCTATGGGTTCTTTAAGCACGGATCCTTAATCGGTTAAGAAAATATACACAGATTAACACACACGACGGGAGCTGCATCTGCAGGCAGCCAGCTAAGCCGGCGCCATTTTGAGATTTTTTTTTTTTAGATTACAGGGCCCTTTTGAGATTACAGGGCCCTTCAAATTACAGGGGAATAAAGATTGTCATTGCTGAGCTGAAACCCATTGCTCTGCTGTTAATTTCAATCAGTCCTCTTCCTTTGACGCATTTAAAAATCTAATGATCAAATAAAACAGGTAAAAAAGCAAACAGATGCAAAAATCTTAGGGCAGAATGGAGCAACACTCTGCTAACATTCTGTAATCCATTTTTGTTGTTGGCTTTTCAAATGCAGTCACCTGTTAAACAGCAGACTACATGTTTTTTTTCCCATTACATAGGATGATATGTCTGTCTTTTATTTCCAAAGATTTAAATTCACAGTATTAGAGAAATGAGAGCTTGTAGGTCCCATAATCACACAGAGTGACCCCAAAGTCCAGACATTAATCACTATAAGCAGCGATGACAACAAAATCAAAGACTTGGCCCCTATAGCTCAGCTCTTTCCTTTCCTGGCCCCAGTGGACCCCAGATGCTCCAGCTTACTATTTGTAGACTCCAATATCATGTAGGAAGAAAAAGACAGACAGAGGCGTCACACAGCAGCAAATTCTGGGATTTAAGAACCCCATTCATCTTTGTCAACTGTACATGTTCCAGCGCCTGCGCCATCATTAAATGATGATACATACTGCTCTGTATCAGTATGTACAGAACACATATATAGCGTTTTATGAAATATTAGGATGCATGTCAAAAATAGAACAAATGGGTACGTGGCTTTAAAAGATTCTAGAGGCCTGAGAAACAAATGCTTTTTGTGAATTACTTCCAGCAAAACATTAATCCATTGAGATTTTAGCCATGCCTACATTTTGGTAATTTTTATGCAACATATGGGGACATTGTCTGGTTTATGTGACTTATGAGGGCAATAACCTCACACACAATTATTTCAGATCTAAGTGAATTGTGAGACCCGATACAGACAGTATTTTCCAGTGCGAGTGACTTATAAAGACTAGATAAGTGTCAGTTTTGTAAAAGGCCTGTTTGAAATATGTGCATAATAAGCATAGCTGGGTATTCATCACACTCATCTGCAAAGTAACATACAAATAAATCACATGTTCTTGTTATTACAAGACAGTAAAACTGATCTGTTCAGGGGCTTTAAAGAGACGTAGTCAAAGAATACGGTAATTCTACAGTTTAATCCTCACTGTATAGCATTTCTGAATTTTGCAGATGGCATTCATGTGGAAAGAGAAAAAAACAGAACACTGACTTTCTTGAGTATTTTTTCTTTTTTTAATTGCTGGCAAGAAATTTAAACTGAAGCAATGTGATTCCTTGAACATTGTGCTATTCAAAAACATTAATGAATTAAATTAAATAAATAAATAAAAGCTTCCACTCCGAAACTGAAAAATATGTTTAGACTGTTGTGTCATATTTACTCAACTTAAAGTAATGATTAGCATTACGGAGAATTTGTTGATAAAAGCCCAAAAAACACATTCACAAACATCTAGTCAAGTTTAACACTTAGTTAATAATTAACAGTTTTTCCACATACCATTCTTTTATTTAAAACTAAGCGAATAGTCTGAATTTCTATTGCACAATGTTTTCTGACAGAAATTGGAGCAGATGTAAATAAAACCACCTGGAAAAATATATATATATTTTTTTCTCCGAAGAGTTTTTGCGGCGCTAGTGGCTCATATTTTTTCGACAGTAGGCAGACAGGAAGGAGGGTGAGGAGAGGGGGGAAGACATGCGGCAAAGGTCGTCGGGACCGGGAGTCGAACCCGCGACGTCCGCGTCGAGGACTAAGGCCTCCAAACGTGGGGCATGCCAACACCCTGCGCCACCACAGCACGCCCTGGAAAAATATATTTTTGCATAAACACAAAATCAAATTTGACAAAACTAAGAACCTTACAAATGTAAACGTCCCCGGATTCTATTGGGGACAATTTGATATACATTTCAATAATCCAAATCAATCAACGGGCTCCTGAGACATTGTGTAATGTACAATGTCTGAGTGGAGAACTGAATAGACACAGCACCTGAACCTGGGAATCTCTATCCTCCTCTTGTGGATCACATGGGCAGGCTTTGCTTTCCTGTCTTTATTAATTTGTAAAATCTGAATTTAAAGGCGATTAGATCATGCACATTATGGAAATATGGCCTGTATTTGTGTGGACTAGGTTTGTGCTATTTTATTGTGACATGCACATGATGCGCATAACGTGTTGGGAAAGTGGTTGTGCATTGATAGTATTGTGCGTACCCTGTGATAATATCCTGCAGGTGCCTCTCTGTCTACAGTTTAAGGCAGAGAAAAGGGATATTTTTTAGTAACAAGGGATATTTAAATTCTCTTTAAACTCATTCTCACCTTACCTGTGAAACACGCCACAGAGCCGAATATCAAAAGTACTGTATGAGCCAAGGTAAAAGGAAGTTTAGTTTATCTAACGCTCTGATATTCATATCATATTTTTTCCATCAATTTCGAGACTTTGTAAAATAATTCCATACTGACAAATCCTACATGTAAAGTTATAAGATTACTATTGAACTTCTTTGTGTTGAAATCTGTTAGCCAGTCACCTAGCCTTTGGCTAAGTGGCTAAGTGTATGCCCAATCAGAGGCATCATTACTGAATTTAGGAACAACCAGAAAGTTGTGTGATAGCAAAGTTCATATCAAATGCAAAAAAATGTCTAACACCTCAAGATGTATTTCTCTGCATAGTTAATTTGATAGTTGTAAATATCAAAATATAAAATCCCCAAATACAAATTGACTAACTCCAATTTTTTCAGATTTTCCTCTACAATTGAAGAACATTCTACAGAAAACTGCACATATACATATACAGCTCTGGAAAACATTACGAGACCACTGCACTGAACCCCATTGAAAACCTCATGGTTATTTCACCCAATTTTGATTTCTGTAGTATTCCTGAGTTAAAACAATAGCATTGTTGTTTCTAAATGAGTATGAACTTGTTTTCTTTGTATTATTTGAGGTCTGAAAGAACTACATCTTTTTTCTTATTTTGACCATTTCTCATTTTCTGGAAATAAATACTAAATGTTTGCTTCATAGAATTTTTTGTTTATAGATAATACGCTATTTAGCATTTTCTACAAATTCAAAAGACAGTCTGGAGAGTCATTGTCATTGTTTTTTAAAAATCCCAGTGAGAACCCTGAAAATTAGGAATGGAAAAAAAAAAAAAAACATCTACAGAAATATGGGGACAGTTGCAGCAGAGCAACATCATTCACCCCTACACTTCAGAGGACTTCATTCCACAACCCCTCTTCTCCACCATTGTCTTGTCCTTTTCAACACATCAGGTGAGGACTGAGCTATAAAAGATAAAGATGCGAAAGGCTACAAGTCCAGATGGCATCAGCCTCAGGCTCCTGAAGTGCTGCACACATCAAATGTGGCATCCTGGGATACATGTTCAACCAGAGCCTGAAGCAGGGGAAAGTAGTTCAGTAGTAGCTCCTGTGTGGTACTGATTGCAAAGACCAAACATCTAATGGTCTTCAGCCAGTGGCTTGTAGCTGCAGGCTCTTCCTCCTCAGCAGGCTGAATCTGTTCTGACCCTTTCTATAAAAACCATCAGCGCTGTGAGTCCACTCTAGTTTATTGTCCAGGTGGACATCCAGATACTTAAGAAAGCCTCCTATTTCAATATCTGCTCCCTGGATGTTCACTGATGTCACTGAGATGGGTCTACACCAGCAGAAATCCACCACCAGCTCATTGTTTTCAGCAACGTTGATCAGAGGACTGGTACCTGTCCACAAAATCCTGAGTCCACTCACTGTACTCCGAGTTGTCCTCACCTGTGATGAGGCTGACTATGGTAGAGTCATCAGAGAACTTCTGAAAGTGGCAGCATGGGGCGTTGATGGAGAAGTCTGAAGTGTAGAGGGTGAAGAGGAACGGTGTCGGCACAGAAATTCAGTCACATAGAAAATGTTTTGGAGGTAGATTCCTTTGTATGTGTTATAATATATCTGGAATATAAATGAAAAAACAAACAGTTTTAATCTACATAAGAAAAAAGAACAAACGCTATTACGAGCTAATGCCACAAAGCTGACATAAAACAAAAACAGTTTAGTCTTTTAATGAAAAACATAAAATGCCCATGAAATGAAGCAGAAGCATCCCTTTGTCACTGAGGTACATCTGACTGATCTCAGAACAAACTTCTAGATAAAGGTGCAGTTGATCACATAAGCAGTGAATAGGCTGTGGTTAGCTGGCCTTTCAGCTGGGAGCTAATCACAAACATTTTACTCTACCAATTAGGTGTATTTAGAAATAGCAAACATATAAGTAAAGCGCTAATGAGCCCACTGTGTTTAGACTCTCTGCCCTCTCTTTCTGTCCACAACCAGGATAAACTGAAGTCCTAATTTGACAGATAAATATGAACTGCTGAAGTGTGACATTAAAACTTCAGAACAGACTCAGCTGGCCTGTTATTGAATGATCTCTTCTCTTCACTACTGACCTAATTTAGCGATCAAACAACAGTAAAGATGAAGCAAAAATCTGTTCACACAATTGAATCAACACTCAGATGTTTGGAAACTTTAGGGAAACTGCCTGCACTAACCATTATTTTCACACATCAATGGTGGAGGATTTGGATAGTATATCATAAAGCAGAAAAATCATCAGCCAACAGAGTTTTTATGCTCTGTTGTTAAGTACTGTTGACTAAAAGCAAGGCTGTTAGAAAAAATGGGATTGTGGAATTGATTGGTACAAAAAAGTTTATGTTAGAAAAACTTATTGCAAAATGCTATGTAGCGCAAACCTAATTGGTTATTAAAATGCAGTCAACATTCCCTTTAAATCCTGCCATATGTAGCATAACGACATCAAAATGAAATAAAAATTGGCAAAAATTAAACAATTCAAACAAACTTTAGTATACATAAAACTGGCGTAAGAGCAACTATACAAAACAAATTAAACTACACAAAATAAAATAAAATAATCAACTCCTGTAATGTCAAAGGCCAGAGGCCAGAGCAAAGAGACAAGTTTTAAGACGTGATAAAAACTACAGACATGAAAGAAGTCTGTCTAATTTGCAGCGACGGTTCATTCCACAATTTAGAACATTCAATCGAAAAGGTGCATTGTCCCTACTTTGTAGGCTTTGGTACACAGGAGCAGCTTATCTGTTGCCATAGATGTGGGTAGTAACTAGCTTCATTTACACAGTTACTTTTCTTTGACATTATAATGAAGTATCATACATTTGAGTGTTAAACAGTGGAAATAAATAGGAGGTTTTTAATATGGAGCCAGGAGTGATGAGGAAGAAAGTGAGCCCAAAGCATTAGCCCTGAAGGACACCACAGAGAAAGAGCGGTTGACTAAAATACCTGGTTTCCAAGGCTCTAACACAGGAAGTTTGATCTGCCAGGTCAGATCTGTTCTGCAGTTTATCAGGATCTTTTTGTTCTAACTAATAGGTTTGATTCCTGTTGAGTGAAGTATATAAACTAGATGCTCCTGTTCTGGGTTGCTGGATAAGTATAAGTACTCCATAATTTATAAGCTAGAAGGAGTTTCTCTGAATAATAATCTAAAAAGTATAATAAACTAGACAGACAGGTCAAAGAAATGGCACATCAGGAGAAATAAGCACATGTAGCAAGTTTTGAGTACAAGCATTACAAGTTTTGAGAAGAAAGACATGAAGTCCTGCTTTCAAACTGAAAATGTGTGCTCTTGACTTAAAATTCCCCCACAACAATGCAATTAGTATGATGGGCATTGAAAAAATCAATAGTTTAAATAAAACACAATAATTCCCAGACACAGAACTTATCAGAGTAGAGCATACTTTTCAATGTTACCGCTGCCTACAGTCCTCAGACATCTGCATCTGGTTTTTGTATTTGTGCTCAGGCATGAGTTTGATGGCACTCATGCCTGACAGTTTGAGTTGTGTTGTTCATCGGCCTGGACTAGGCAGAGTGAAATCAGAAGCTCCTTAGTTGTGTTTCACACAGATTCTGGAACAGAAACTTCTTGGATTATTTCTTCCATGACTGCAGTGCCTGAGCCTGCAGTGGCCTGCATCACTCCCTGTCCTTGCTTGGCCTGGCAGCTGCTGTTCCTGTGAGAACCTATCTCCACGTTGGTCAAACTAGGAAATTTTCACAGTTATGCACCTCAAGTTGACCTATTCGCACTAACTCCTATTCCACACACGCACACACATGCAGACACACTCATGCCTAATGATTAGAGTGGCCATTTCACCTAACATTGGTAGAAAGTCAGAGTAAAGGACAAGAACAGCACCCAAAATCCACAATGGCTGGGATTCAAACCCAGGACCTTCTCTCTGTTAGCCAAAAGTGAGAACAACTGCTATGCCCAGCAGCCACAGCAAAACTACAAAGTCATACAAAACTTGCACCCCTCCCTGGAAGGAAGGGTGCAAGAGAAGGTCATTTCCAACCCAGCTAGAGAGGATGCCTTCCCATTTTAAAAAATCTTCAAGAAATTATGTATTCAGTAAATGTGACAACTGCACATTTCTAAATTATTTGGTAAATGTTTTAGATACAACTAAATCATTTACCAAACCACTACAAGGGGGAAAAGAACAAAAAGTATAATTTTTTTCCCCATGTTCACCATGGTGAATTATTTAGATGTAATACACAGGAGTTTCTTAAGTGGATCTTAATACATGCATTTGGGCATGAGTGGTGGTGTATGTGTGCTTAAATAGATGTGAGCTCCCCTCTCTGTATACAGCTCATCTAATTCCTCATTGTGTTTCATACAATAGAGGCTCATGTCTTGTTCTATCATCTGGGCTTTGTGAAGGTTACTTACGCCTACGTACCTCCTAAACTTCATATCCCTTAGAAACAAACCTAATTAGTAGGAAGTGATGTTTGCAGTATGAGCTGTGCAGAGCTGTTGAGGGGGGTTACAAAGCTGGCAAACAGATGCTGATTATCACATTATATTTTTATAATCATTAAAGGGGGAGGAGTTGGGTATGAATTGCTAACAGATAACACTGTGTATGCCAAAAGTCACTTTTCCAAATGGATTATATCCATACATGACCTCAAGGCTATTATTATTAAAAGTAGCAAAGAAACTTAAATAACTTGTAGGGCTTTACTATTCTTAAATGAACTGAAGACAAGTGAACAAACCAGGAGTTGCAAATTACTTTCAGTGACAAAGCTTACAGATGTTCTCAAAAGTATTTATACGCCTTAAACCTTTTCATATTTTGTCACATTGCAACCACAAACTGAATATATTTCATTGGAATTTATGTAAAAAACCACACCATACTTTTCACAATACACTTTTCAGTTTTTTTATTTGCAAAAACATGTCTCGGATTATGTATAATTGTCTTTATAGTTTACAATTGTATACCACTCTGTGTTGATCTTTCACATAAAATTCACATAAAACGGAAAAATTCATACGTTTGCAAGTCACTTTAAGTGTTTGTAATCTTCACAAAGTTCAAGTGAGTTCCTTTTCTCTAGTCTAATTCTTTAAACTCTTGAAATCTGGGAGAGTTCACATATTTAATACTGCAGCATTCTCTCTGGATGGAGATGGTGAGCCTGTGCCCAGAGAAGAGCCAACAACTCATTGAAGAACTTATTTTCACATTTTTTCTCCAGCATCAACACAGCGGTAAAAAACAGACCACTGGATGAAAAAAGGAAATGAACACAAGCAAACATCGGTTAAGGTGAGGCTTGGCCACTCCATGTGTAACACCATATAGTGAGCTTTTACAATATCTGTTCTGTTCCTTGCTATTGTGGGAGGGACGTAAGCAGCAGCAGCTGTGGTCAACTCTCTGCTGATGTTTGCAGACACTCAGCAACGAAGAACCTCAAGGTTTTCGTTCTAATGGACTAAAATAAACCCAGATATTTCATTTTGCCTTATAGAAATTTCTTGCTTCATTATGGCAACAAAGTGCCATAATGAAAAAGGCCCTGATCAGCTCATTGTATCAATAAAAGTACATTCTGGCACTTTGTTTTTTAAAATGTGCAACCTTTTGGATTTTTGTAAGCAGTTAAAAGATGTAGACCAATAGCCACGCATAAATGTTAGTATTTTGAATCCAAATGAAAAATAAAATTCACATCACAAGGTAATACACTGCCTGGCCCAAAAAAAAGTCGCCACCTGGATTTAACTAAGCAAATAGGTACAAGCCTCCTATTGGATAAGTACTGCATAGGTGATTATCTTTCAGCTGGCAACAAGTTATTTAACCCCAGCTGATGCAATGAGTAACTCCTCATATCTTAAACAACCATAGCAAAAGACACATCCTGTGGTCGTGGAAAAGACGTTAGTCTGTTTAATAAGAAGGGTCAAATCATTGGCATGCATCAAGCAGAGAAAACATCTAAGGAGATTGCAGAAACTACTAGAATTGGGTTAAGAACTGTCCAACGCATCATTAAAAACTGGAAGGATGGTGGGGAACCATCGTCTTCCAGGAAGAAATGTGGTTGGAAAAAAATCCTCAATGATTGTGATAGGCGATTACTTAAACGTTTGGTCAAATCAAATCGAAGAAAAACAACAGCAGAACTCAGGAGTATGTTTAATTGTGAAAGCAAAAGCATTTCCACACGCACAATGCGAAGGGAACTCAAGGGGTTGGGATTGAACAGCTGTGTAGCCGTAAGAAAACCTCTAATCAGTAAGGCTAACCAGAAAAAAAGGCTTCAGTTTGCTAGGGAGCATAAAGATTGGACTCTGGAGGAATGGAAGAGGGTCATGTGGTCTGATGAGTCCAGATTTACCCTGTTCCAGAGTGATGGGCGCATCAGGGTAAGAAGAGAGGCAGGTGAAGTGATGCACCCATCATGCCTAGTGCCTACTGTACAAGCCTGTGGGGGCAGTACTATGATCTGGGGTTGCTGCAGTTGGTCAGGTCTAGGTTCAGCAACATTGTGTGCCCAAAGAATGAGGTCAGCTGACTACCTGAATATACTGAATGACCAGGTTATTCCATCAATGGATTTTGTCTTCCCAAATGGAACGGGCATATTCCAAGATGATAATGCCAGGATTCATCGGGCTCACATTGTGAAAGAGTGGTTCAGGGAGCATGAGACATCTTTTTCACACATGGATTGGCCACCACAGAGTCCAGACCTTAACCCCATTGAGAATCTTTGGGATGTGCTGGAGAAGGCTTTGCGCAGTGGTCAGACTCTCCCATCATCAATACAAGATCTTAGTGAAAGATTAATGCAACACTGGATGGAAATAAATCTTGTGACACTGCAGAAGCTTATTGAAACAATGCCACAGTGAATGCGGGCTGTAATCAAAGCTAAAGGCGGGCCAACAAAATATTAGAGAGTGTGACCATTTTTTGGTGGCGACTTTTTCTTTGGCCAGGCAGTGTATTATGTAGTTCTGGTGTTTCACACTGTCGACTGCAGCTCCATCAGAAAGTTGATCACATCTGGTCGGTTTTTCTCTTTTATATCACTGTCTACATTTTAGAGAGATAAGCTGCTAGCAGTGCTACTAATTCACGGTCATTCTGCTGCAAAAGTTACGGCATGTGTTGGTGGTGCAGCTCCTGATTAAACTCATAAATAAACTCCTCCATACTGAGTAGCTCTCTGACAGACGGCAGGTCCGCGGTCCACAGCTAAATCTTAAATGTTGTTTGCCCTTTTCAGTGACATAGATCACAAGCCAATCAGTAAATGCGGTCAGCTGTTAATCAAATGATTTCGGTGCTATACCCTACTCAGTGTTGCTAGTACTACTCCTGAAGTAGGTAGTAACATCTGAGAACAGCCGGACTGAGCCGCGCTAGATTTACTAATGGAAAACAAATCTAGCTGAGGCGGACCGAGAGACGGGATAGTCGAAAAGCGCCTTATGATGCCAACGTCCCACTTAAGGGGAGCAGAGCTCCTCCTTCACCATCTTTGGCTTGAGATGGGGTTTCTACTTTGCTTCTTAGCCTGAAATCCATAAACATTATGTTTGAATGGATTTGTAAAGGACGTACAACTCTTTGTGTGAATAACAAGGTTCTGGTGACTGTCGGAGTAAGTACAAGTAGCAACATCCACGTAGGCAACATGCCCATCTTAGCTTGCAGATAAAAGCTAATTATGATATTTTGGTCTATACCGTTGCCAACCGTCCCACAAAAAATGGTATTGTCTGAATTTCGGAAAAAATTTATTGAGCTGAAACAGGATGCACTTTGTCCCGTATTATCGTGAGAATTAAAAAAAGATATGTATCAATAATATAGTTATTAAATGATGGAACACTCCATTTGCATCTTTACAGTAAATTACCTACTAGCCCTTAGTAGTTAGTCTACCAACTACTAGTAATGCACAGAGCATCACTGTGACCAGAGTGTACACACAAAACTACCTCTGTACTTGACCCACACAAGCACAACCACATCCTCAACACGCATCATGTGCATGGTGCACAAAACCAGCACCACAAAAACAGCGGATCTGGTTTATACAAGGACCAATGTGTGCAATGCAACACATGCACATACACACACGTATGTGCCTGAATATGCCTACTTTTATTAAAATTCAACTAAATAAAGACAGGAAAGCTAAGTCTGAGACTTCCATCCAGAGGAGAAGGTGAAACAACATTGTTTGCTTAATTTCCACTCTTTCTGGCAAACATTTTGACAAGTTTAACTGTTTAACTCTCCCCTGGTCTTAGCTCAGGAAGAGCTTGGCAGATGTCACAGTCGATCATCGGAGAAGCGATGGGCGTGTCCCACTCTTCAGTTTCAGAAACTATATAAAAAAACAACTTGCTGGAACTGCAGGAGGGATAGAAATAGGCTTATTAATTTCTGTGACTGCATTGTCAAATTGACCAATAACATTTAGGTTTAGGAAGTACATGTTCCTAAACCCCCACAGATGCGCACAGATGTGGGCTACATACAGGATGTTTTGACACAAGACCTTTTTTTACTCCACAATTTGGTTAATTGTAAAGGTGGAAATTAATAAAAATATCCAACAACTACAATTTTTTTTAATCAGGAAAATCTCAAGGTACACATGGTGTGTACAGCCGTACACCTGCAGGTGCTACTGGAGTTGACAGTAGAAGGTTACTAAAGCGGGATAAATGGGGTTTACTTAGTGTGTCAGGGCTGCAGCTGGTCAGAGTGAAGCGAGCTGACAGCGAACTTCAGCGCATCTGCATGAGGGCATAGTGTGCGATCCTGCAAGCTATAAGGGCTTGAATTGACGTACAGGTGTTGTGCCAAACTAGTTATCCCTAGGGAATACAACAGACAACAGGCACAACAAACCCTGCTTTCCCTTGTAAGTGAGGAGGGAGGTAAGATATGGTCATGTACTCTTCGGAGATGAGATTTGTTAGATCAAGATCTGTGGGTTGTGTTGTGTTTAAGGTGAGAATGTGTCTTATGGTTTATGAGACTGATGGTGTGTTCCATTAATATTCTGTTACTCAGTATGGTGTGTCTTAGTTTTATTAGGGACATTGCTTTTATATTTTATACTCAGGATTTTCCACTCTGATGGTCACTTGGTTTTTCACCTGCTTTTTGTCACAGAAGTATCTCAAGAAAAGTCTACTCAATAAACTAGGAAAAACAGCTTTCCTCAGCAATAACATTTTAATCAACTTTTTGACCTTCTTCCCCTGCTACTCCTAAAGGCTTTGACTTCATTGTTTGGTTCTTGAAGTTTAGGCGCTTTGTGGACAACTGTCGGCACAGCATTTGTTTTTAGCTCGTAAAGGTAACAGTCACCTGTTAAGAGTCTTTGTCATATTTTCTTGTACAAATGACTCAAAGTCTTCTGGAGAGAAATGTTAACAACACAAATGTAGGTCCTTCAGGTGTTCAGATCACTCTCACTGCGTTCTTTTTTTTCATGTGGGTTTTAAATTACAGTCTACATAGTGGAATTATTTACAATTACATCACTCAAATGCAATATAATTAAAAAAACAACTCAGATAAAGTTAACCTTCCTGTGTTTATTCTGTAGATTGCAGTACAGAATGAACCCATCTGTGTTATCAACACAGCAGGTGAAAAAATGGCGACTTCCATGGGTGAAAAATGTAACAAAATATATAAATTTTTTGAAGTGATTATGAGTTTTGGCATATCACAAACAGCAATTTTTAGTTAATAGAAAAGCTACAGCAAATTTAGACTAATATGTTAAATTAATTTTGGATCCCTTCAAAATTAACGGAAATCTGATGCATTTGATTGACGTCTATAGTGTTATAGAAAAGGTTGTGAGTAGTTTTACCTATTAAGTTATTTTTGATTGTAAATTTAGAAAAAAGTCAGAAAACATTATTTATTTTTTGCAATGAGCTATTCTGTGACAGTTAAAAAGAGGAAAACTAGTTTTAGAAATGGCCTAAAAGTAACAAAAACCTGTAAGAGCAAATAGGTGTATTGTATGTACTTTCTGGTGTCACTGTAGCTTTAACACAGCCTTTTCACTTTATGCCTAACTATGCGGTATCCTTTAAAAAGAAACTTCTCTTTAAATGCAAGAATATCAGTGCTGTCATAACTAAATACACACACACACGCTAAAAGAAGCATATTACCTTGTAGTCATAAACAGATGGAATTTACAAACGCTCCTATCGGGAAGAATTTGGCCAGTCCTGTGCTGTTTCTTGTTAAAAGTAAATAGCATCAGTGGGACCTGGAGGTGAAATTACACTATATCATGGTTGAGAGCTCATTAAAAATGGATATGAGTGGTTGACTAACAGTGGCTCCCAGGCTAGAAACTGTCAATGGACCCGCTACTTCCCTTCCATGTTGTAAAAAATTCAAGCTGATGTGACACAGCGGGCACGTTGGTGCCAGACATTCACCATGATTTATGCTTCTCATTTCCAGCAGAGAACATTTTAAGTGAAAACAGAGGGAATTTGGCAGTTTTATACCAAGGCACTGCAAAAGAAAAAGTGGAACATTGTCTACTAAAAGAGATTCTCAGCACTGGTAGCATAAAGAGAGAGATGGCTGTATGGGGCATAAAAGCAAAACACCAAGAGGATAATATGGAGCCATCTGTGTTGAATGTTCTGCAACACAACAAACATGATAAAATACTATTGGGTGAACAGAACTTACAGCAGTCACCATTGTGATCACAATGCTGCTTTTGTCTAATCACTAAAACTAGGATTCATTTTTCAAAAATTCATGCAAGTTTGGGTTTCAGAATTTTTTATAAAACTAGAAAGTGTGCATTTCCTATGAAAACGCAAGCCCGACTGCTGAATGCTTTTGATAAAAATGGCAAAAAGTGTTTGAAGCCGAGATGTTAAAATAGTAATGACAGAATCGCGGCTATCACTAGCATGTTGAATCACAGTAAAATATTCCATGCAATGTGAAAAAACCCATGTAAAAGCTAAAATTAGATAAAAAGCTAAAGCTAGCAAAATAATTAATGTTAGCATCTAGGCTACTGCTAGCATGTTGACCTACAGTGACTTAGTCTATGCTGAGTCAAAAAACCCATGTAAAAGCTAAAACTAAGTGTAAAACCCAAATACTCCTCCATGGGCTGCCACCTTATCGTGGTGGAGGGGTTTGAGTGCTCCAATGATCCTAGGAGCTATGCTGTCTGGGGCTTCATGCCCCTGGTAGGGTCACCCAAGGCAGACAGGTCCTAGGTGAGGGACCAGACAAAGAGCAGCCTGAAGACCCCAATGATGAAGGAAAACCTTGGACTTGGTGTTCCCTCGCCCGGACGCGGGTCACCGGGGCCCCACTCTGGAGCCAGGCCTGGAGGGGGGGCACGATGGCGAGCGTCTGGTGGCCGGGCTTTTACCCATGGAGCCCGGCCGGGCTCAGCCCGAAGAGGAAACATGGGCCCCCCCTCCCATGGGCCCACCACCCATGGGAGGGGCCAAAGGGGTCGGGTGCAGTGTGGGATGGGTGGCAGCAGAGGGAGGGGACCCTGGCGGTCCGATCCTCGGTTGCAGAAACTGGCTCTTGGGACGTGGAATGTCACCTCTCTGGTGGGGAAGGAGCCGGAGCTAGTGCGTGAGGTCGAGAGGTTCCGGCTAGAAATAGTCGGTCTCACCTCGACGCACGGCTCTGGTTCTGGAACCAGTCTCCTTGAGAGGGGCTGGACATACTTCCACTCTGGAGTTGCCCAAGGTGAGAGGCGTCGGGCAGGAGTGGGCATACTTGTTGCTCCCCATCTCGGCGCCTGTACGTTGGGGTTTACCCCGGTGAACGAGAGGGTAGCATCCCTCCGCCTACGGGTGGGGGGACGGGTTCTGACTGTCGTTTGTGGTTACGGGCCGAACGACAGTTCAGATTACCCACCCTTTTTGGAGTCCTTAGAGGGGGTACTGGAGAGTGCTCCTCCTGGGGACTCCCTTGTTCTGCTGGGGGACTTCAACGCTCACGTGGGCAATGACAGTGAGACCTGGAGGGGCGTGGTTGGGAGGAACGGCCCGCCCGACCTGAACTCGAGCGGTGTTCTGTTGCTGGACTTCTGTGCTCGCCATGGATTGTCCATAACGAACACCATGTTCAAGCATAAGGGTGTCCATATGTGCACTTGGCACCAGGACACCCTAGGCCGCAGTTCGATGATCGACTTTGTCATCGTTTCATCGGATCTGCGGCCGTATGTCTTGGACACTCGGGTGAAGAGAGGTGCGGAGCTGTCCACTGACCACTACCTGGTGGTGAGTTGGCTCCGGTGGTGGGGGAGGAAGCCGGTCAGACCTGGCAGGCCCAAACGTGTTGTGAGGGTCTGCTGGGAACGTCTGGCGGAATCCCCTGTGAGACGGAGCTTTAACTCCCATCTCCGGCAAAACTTCGAACACGTCCCGGGGGAGGTGGGGGACATGGAGTCTGAGTGGACCGTGTTCCGTGCCTCCATTGTCGAGGCGGCCGATCGGAGCTGTGGCCGCAAGGTTGTCGGTGCCTGTCGCGGCGGCAACCCTCGAACCCGCTGGTGGACACCTTCGGTGAGGGATGCCGTCAGGCTGAAGAAGAAGTCCTATCGGGCCTTTTTGGCCTGTGGGACTCCGGAAGCAGCTGATGGGTACCGGCGGGCAAAGCGGCATGCGGCTCGGGCGGTTGCTGAGGCAAAAACTCGGGCGTGGGAGGAGTTTGGAGAGGCCATGGAGAAAGACTTCCGTACGGCTTCGAGGCGATTCTGGTCCACCATCCGGCGTCTCAGGGGGGGGAAGCGGTGCAGCACCAACACTGTTTATAGTGGGGATGGTGTGCTGCTGACCTCTACTCGGGACGTTGTGGGCCGGTGGGCAGAGTACTTTGAAGACCTCCTCAATCCCACCAACATGCCTTCCACTGAGGAAGCGGAGCCTGGGGACTCTGGGTTGGGCTCTCCAATCTCTGGGGGCGAGGTCGCCGAGGTGGTTAAAAAGCTCCTCGGTGGCAAGGCCCCGGGGGAGGATGAGATCCGCCCAGAGTTCCTTAAGGCTCTAGATGTTGTAGGGTTGTGTTGGTTGACGCGACTCTGCAATATCGCATGGACATCGGGGGCAGTTCCCCTGGATTGGCAGACTGGGGTGGTGGTCCCCCTGTTCAAAAAGGGGGACCGGAGGGTGTGCTCCAATTATAGAGGGGTCACACTCTTAAGCCTCCCTGGCAAGGTCTATTCAGGGGTCCTGGAGAGGAGGGTCCGTCGGATAGTCGAACCTCGGATTCAGGAAGAGCAGTGTGGTTTTCGTCCTGGTCGTGGAACACTGGACCAGCTCTACACCCTCGGCAGGGTCCTGGAGGGTGCATGGGAGTTCGCCCAACCAGTCTACATGTGTTTTGTGGACTTGGAGAAGGCGTTCGACCGTGTCCCTCGGGGAGCCCTGTGGGGGGTTCTCCGGGAGTATGGGGTACCGGGCCCTTTGATACGGGCTGTCAGGTCCCTGTATGACCAGTGTCAGAGTCTGGTCCGCATTGCCGGCAGTAAGTCGGGCTCGTTTCCGGTGAGAGTTGGACTCCGCCAGGGCTGCCCTTTGTCACCGATTCTGTTCATCACTTTCATGGACAGAATTTCTAGGCGCAGCCAAGGTGTTGAGGGGATCCGATTTGGTGGCCTTAGGATCTCATCTCTGCTTTTCGCAGACGATGTGGTCCTTTTGGCTTCATCAGATCGTAATCTGCAGCTCTCGCTGGAGCGGTTCGCAGCCGAGTGTGAAGCGGCCGGGATGGGGATCAGTGCCTCCAAATCCGAGGCCATGGTCTTGAGCCGGAAAAGGGTAGAGTGCCTTCTCCGGGTCAGGGGGGGTGTCCTGCCCCAAGTGGAGGAGTTTAAGTATCTCGGGATCTTTTTCACGAATGGGGGAAGAAGGGAGCGGGAGATCGACAGGCGGATTGGCGCAGCGTCTGCTGTCAACCGGGCGCTGTACCGGTCCGTTGTGGTGAAGAGAGAGCTGAGCCAAAAAACGAAGCTCTTGATTTACCGGTCGATCTACGTTCCCACCCTCATCTATGGTCATGAGCTTTGGGTCATGACCGAAAGAACGAGATCGCGGATACAAGCGACCGAAATGGGTTTTCTCCGTAGGGTGGCTGGGCTCTCCCTTAGAGATAGGGTTAGAAGCTCAGTCATCCGGGAGGGACTCAGAGTAGAGCCGCTGCTCCTTCACATCGAGAGGAGCCAGTTGAGGTGGCTTGGGCATCTGGTCAGGATGCCTCCTGGACGCCTCCCTGGTGAGGTGTTCCGGGCACGTCCCACCGGGAGGAGGCCCCGGGGAAGACCCAGGACACGCTGGAGAGACTATGTCTCTCGGCTGGCCTGGGAACGCCTCGGGATTCCCCCGGAAGAGTCAGCCCAGGTGATTTCAATTGACAGGTTGTTGGGTAAATTGTATTATTAGTATCATCAAATATTTGTTGTATCATGTAGCCTTGTAGTTACATTTAGATAATGTTTCTGTGTGTTAAATAACTTTGATTCCTTCCTGAGACTTCCCTGGGAAATAGAGGTGACAGCTACTCTCAGCAGCTGTTGCCCTGCAGGACTTCCTACAAGACAGAGGTGTTAGTTTCTCCCAGCAGAGTTTTACAGTCCTGCAATAAACTCTGCTCTGTGCTACAAAGCCGTTGCTTTGAAGCTATACAACGTGTCCTATTCAACGCCGTGCCTGGAGCAAGAAGGATTTAGATTGTAGATAACATGTGTTTAGTTTAGTGATTGTCTTTTAGCACTGCAACTAAAATGCTTTGACCCCACCCCTTTAGAGTTGCAGTGCTCAGTGTGAGAGGGTTCCTAAGAGCAATAAAAGAGAGGAACAGACAGATGTGTTTCAGAGCAGGTTGGAGATTTGTAACTGAAAGCACATCTCTGTCTGCTCTCCTCGCGAGAAACAAAGAATCTAACTCTCTTGTCTTTCCTGTGTTTGTTTAATAGGTATTTAGACCTGACACAGGTGTTTGCTGAACTGCAGTCGGCTGAATCAGGCAGAAATCAAGAAACATCTAAAATATGCAGGGCAGTGTGCCCTGAGGACCAGGATTGGAAAACACTGAAGTAGGCTTCAGAACTCTATAATCATGTATGATTATAGAGTGTTAAGCCTCTTCTCTATAGTAAAGTCTCACCCTTTTAGTGAGTGGTTGTTCTTGAACCTTTTGGTTTTTTGAGCCGGCTCTTTGAAGTGAACTACAGACTCGACTCCTCACTGAGAGCCATTCTTCATTATAAGAAGTGCAGGAGAGAGAGAGAGAAAGAAAGAGACAGACAGACGTCTCCCCATTTCTTTTCCCTTTGAATGCTCTGCTCATGGCGCAAATTTGTTTCTATTAATATGGGAGCCTTGTGGCCAATCATATGTGAGGATTAAGAGTCATGCCATTATGGGAAAACAGAGAGGGGGACAGACGCAACAGTCAGGTTAAGTCACTTAAAATGGCAGCGCCCTGTATGGCTGCAGCTGCATGGGCTCTCGACAACTTGCGAGTATTTGAGCAAAATACGCCGCCTAAAACGCTACAAACTTTGCATACACTCAGTAAGTTAGAATATGATCGCCAGCGTCTGCTGGAATTACGATCATCAAGTGATTTTGGACTCATAAATACGACTACTCTGGAGTGTTTACGTGACCTCGGAGTGCTACGGAGGCAAGACCCAGCGGCCCACAGCGCAGCGGACTCGCCTAGCAGCACTAGTCAGAGGAGGAGCAAGCGAAAGCGGTGCGACCAGCAGCGGAAGCACGGCTGTCGAAGTGGACTAACAGCTAAGCTAAAGGCTAACCCCCACAGATCGCCGCTTCCGTCCATCTTCCTCTCCAACATCCACTCTCTGGACAACAAAATAGACCATCTGCAACTGGAACTGTCTTCAAAGAGAGAGTTGAGGAACTGCTGCGCTCTCATTCTGACGGAGACATGGCTCAACTTGTCCATACCGGACAACGTTGTTAGCCTGGAGGGGCTCGCTACATTCCGCGCAGACAGGAGCAGCGCTCTCAGCGGTAAAACCCGAGGAGGGGGGCTGTGTATTTACATCAATGCCATGATGCCATCAACATCATGGCATTTTTACTGGTGTAAAAATACCATGACTGTCACCAGTTACTGCTCCCCGGACATCGAGCTTCTGACTGTTAACTGCAGACCATTCTACCTGCCCAGGGAGTTTACTGTTGTTAGCATCACTGCTGTGTATGTGCCCCCCAGTGCTAACACTAAAGAGGCTATGAGTGTTCTCTACCGGACCATCAGTGAGTTGCAATCCTCACACACAGAGGGCGTTTTCATCATTGCTGGGGATTTTAACCCGGCCAACAAGACTGTTCTCCCTCACTTCAACCAGTTTGTGAATTTTCCAACCAGGGGAGTGAATACTCTAGACTTGGCCTACACCAACATCAAAGAAGCATTCAGAGCAGCCCCCCGTCCCCACCTTGGGTCTTCAGACCACCTATCTGTCATGCTAATTCCTGCATACAAGCCCCTGCTGATCAGAACAAAACCTACAGTGAAGCAGTTGAGGGTGTGGACTGAGGGGGCCATGGAGGCACTTCAGGACTGTTTTGAGTGCTCTGACTGGGAGATGTTCAAGGCAGCAGCCACTTACAACGACCAGATCAACATCGATGAGTACGCCATGACTGTGTCAGCCTACATCAACAAGTGAACAGAGGACGTCAGCATCACTAAGAACATTATCACTCGGGCCAACCAAAAACCCTGGATGACTAAGGAGGTACGGGAAATGCTAAAAGCACGGAACTCAGCCTTCACGTCTGGCAACAAGGAGGCACTGAGGACAGCGAGAGCCAACTTGAACCATGCTATCAGGTTAGCAAAGCGAACCCACAGTCAGAAAATACAGGAGTTCTTCCACAACACCAGCAACACCAGGAGTATGTGGCAAGGCATACGGGCGATCACAGACTACAATCCATCCTCCCCCCCAGTGGGCGAAGTTGATGCTGACTTTCTCAATGAACTCAATAACGTCTTTGGGAGGTTCGAGGCACTGAACAGTACTCCGGCAAAGAAAACTGTTCCCCACCAGGAAGAGGAGGCACTCTGCCTGGACACAGCCGATGTGTTGAAGACTCTGAAAAGAGTCAACCCACGGAAGGCCCCAGGCCCCGACAACATACCTGGGCGGGTGTTCAGGGAATGCACAGGTCAGCTGGCTGGTGTCCTAACAGGCATTTTTAACACCTCACTGGACCAAGCCACAGTGTCAGCCTGTCTCAAAACTGCCTCCATCATTCCGGTGCCAAAGGAACCTCAAGTCACCTCTTTCAACAATTACCGGCCTGTGGCACTGACTCCCATCATGATGAAGTGCTTTGAAAGGCTGGTAAAAGAACACATCGTCTCCAGACTCCCCTCCACATTCAACCCGTTCCAGTTTGCCTACCGCTGAAACCGCTCCACTGAGGAGCGGTTTCGGCCTACCTCCGCCCTACACCTGAGCCTGGCTCACCTGGAGGAGAAGAACACTCATGTGCGGATGTTGTTCCTGGACTTCAGCTCAGCGTTCAACATAATCATCCCACAGCATCTGGCAGAAAAACTGGGACACCTGGGCTTCAGCACCCCCCTGCGCAACTGGCTGCTAGACTTCCTCACCGACAGACCTCAGTCAGTCCGGATCGGACAACACACCTCCCATGTCATCATCCTCAGCACAGGGTCCCCTCAGGGCTGCGTCCTGAGCCCTCTGCTGTTCAGTCTGATGACACACGACTGCGCCCCCAGGTTCGCCACCAATCACATCGTGAAGTTCGCGGATGACACAATGGTGGTGGGCCTCATCAGAGACGACAACGACCTGGACTACAGAGAGGAGGTGGAGCAGCTGGTGGACTGGTGCAGAGACAACAGCCTGATCCTGAACGTTGACAAGATGAAGGAGATGATCGTCGACTTCAGGAAGAACCGGCCCAACCACGCTTCACTGCTCATCAACAGCTCGGCTGTGGAGGTGGTCAGCAGCACCAAATTCCTGGGGGTGCACATCACAAACGACCTCACCTGGACTATGAACACCACGTCTCTGGTCAAGAGGGCACAGAAACGCTTGTATTTCCTGCGGAGGATGAGAAGAGCACACCTACCCCTGCCCATCCTCAAGACGTTCTACAGAAGCACCATTGTCCTGAGCCGTATGCAACAAAATTTCGTTCTGTATACACCCTGTGCATGCAAAATGATAATAAAGTCAGTCTAAGTCTAAGTCTAAGGTTAGTCCATCCCCTCTGTAAGTAGACAGTGGTGAGGAGAGTGCATTGCAAAAACCGTAAATACAAGTGATACTTGTAAGAGAAACAGTATCTGGCTAAAGATTAACACAATGCAGTGTGAAAGCATATCTTATCAACTTAAAATGTAACAGATGTTACAATTTTGAATGTAATGATTATCATGACATGTAAACAAAAACAGAGTCACGTCAGATTTTAGCAGTTGTATGACTTCATTTTTATCTTTGGCAAAAGACTACCAGCAATTCCTCCCGCTAGCGCAAGACATGCACATTTGCTTTGGTTTATTTATCCAGAATGCTTTGACCTACAATTCACGTTTTGCTTTTGGAATGGTATTCACTTTGCTTGGCACATACTTATGCATTCAAACCACACCTAATAACCCTGGTTATTAGGTAGACCAGAGTTTGCTTTTCGATTTCTTTATGGTTCCATGTCATAAATGCCGGGGGTTATTTCTGTGTTTTTTATAGAGATAAGAATAACATTGAGGCTGTGTAAAAGATCGACAGCTTGTTGAGTATTTAAACCTACAAAACCAACAGCAGAAGAGGCAGTCAACAGACGGGGGTGAGGATGCATGCAGTGTGATAGGCTTAGACATTGACAATTGTTGAAAGGATGTAGATGACCTGCATGGAACAAGTACTCTTAGTTTTCCTGCTAATTACTCTCTGATTCCAACTGAACACACCTGGAAGATGGCAGCTAACATCCTTTCATCGACATCATTAAATTGACTTTTCACCATAGTGTACTGTGAAACCCCAGTCCTCTATTGCAATTTCAGAGAAGAAATTATAGAAAAGACCATAACCATCCACCAGTCACTACAACAGCTTATTACTAAATAATTAATATAGGCTAGTGGACAGACATTTCTGCCTATAGTACACATTTAAAATCAATTAAATGGTGCAGTTGTTGTTGCTTGTTAGGTTAACAACTGACCTAACAAAACGTATGCAGTAGATCATGAACAGTTTATTAGCTGATAATTTAACCACTAAGAAAAGACATTTAATTTTGTTGTAAAGTTTGCACAAAAAAAAAGCCGTAAACAAAGGATGCAAAATATACAAAGTTTTAGAGCGCATCTGCTATTAAACTGGTTAACATGTTGTTTAAAAAAGAAAATTGAGAGTCAAGACAAGATACTAGAGCAGGGGTGGGCACTCCTGGTCCTCGAGGGCCGGTGTCCTGCAACTTTTAGATGCATCTCTACTTCAACACACCTGAGTCAAATAATGAGGTCGTTAACAGGACTCTGGAGAACTTGACTGCACTTAGGAGGAGATTCAGCTGTTGGATTCAGGTGTGTTGGACCAGGGAGACATCTAAGAGTTGCAGGACACCGGCCCTCGAGGACCAGGAGTGCCCACCCCTGTACTAGAGGGACAAAACTTAGAAAACAACATCAGGATTTGTTGTAAGAATTACCATGCAAAGAGAAACTATGCATGGGACTTGAAATATACTGCATTTGGTGAGCAGGGGGGAGGAGAGCCAAACTCACCACATCAACTTTCACGCTGATTGTCCTTGGAACAGGATAGTAATGGCCTTATTTACATAACAAAGGCGCCTCTTCACACCCTCTCTTGGAGGGCCAAACTGGCCCCTCTTTGGTAGCTCTAGGGACAGGGCCAAACTGACCCCTCTCTGGTACCTGGACGAAGATTCCCATTTTGGGAATCTTTGGTAGTTCTAGTGTTAAACAAATGAAACCCCATTAGCAACTTGTTTATTCTCTTGCCTGTGAAAATGCTGCACTAAGAATCACTGAAGGAAATGACAGAACAAAATCTGAACAAGACACTAAGCACAACTTGATTCTTAAAAATGTAAGCAAAAGTGGGGTGGCCTCAGATTTTAGCTGTTGTTGGATGTTTATTTTGTCTTTGGGTAAATGTGAAAAAACAAACACTGTTCAACAAAATCTGCTCAGCATGAGTCGGGGATGAGGCATCAAACTATGGAGAATGTTGTTTTTCACACAAGTACCCTCTGCTGTAGTGCGTTTCCTGCTTTTGGAGCGGTCTCAGGACCACTTGGCATTCACGTATACATTCAAACCGCACTACAGTTCACTTCAGCTGAACCGAGACCTAGGCTTTTAGGAGGACCAGAGTTCACTTCTTTGGTCCGCATTAGAGTTTGAGTACACATTCACACCTCCCTAAATCAACCAAATTTTCTAGGCAAATGAAAAAGAGTATTAACGTGGGCTAAAGAGGGCTGGTGTGAATTTACCCCAATTCTCCTGAAACTTTGGGAACCTGTGGCAGATGTGTGCAAATCCACTCTCAATATCTTGTACATCACATGCCAATGTGTTATAAGTGGGAAAGGAAATGCAATTTTTTTCAACTTGTGGAGAAGATGAGCTATCTTATGCTGAAGATTGCTGTGTATTTTATCCAATTCACTTGTGAAAAAAAAATCACAAATGCATTGAACAAAGATACATTTCAAACATTTTTCATGTACAATATCAATAAATACAAAGTTACACAGAAGCAGCACAGCAGTGTGGTAATTACCAATGTCTCCTTGGAAAAAAAGATCTCCAGTTTGAATCGTAGCCTTGGATTTATTCTGTAGAGTTTGCGTTCTCTCGTGCCCTAGTGTTTGGACTTCCTCTAGCAGTGCTAAAGCATAAATATTAATAATATTCAAAATACCTTGTTTTAGTACATCTAAGTAGCCATCTTGGTGTGTTTCTGTGTTAGCCCTGTGTTGAACTTTAAATTCTCCCTAAGATACATTCTGCCTATCATCGACAGATAACTGTATCCAGTTTTTGGGCCTGAATAAGATGTAAGCTGGTACAGTAAAAATGTCAGAAGAACATTTCTGAATTGCTTGGGTAAAGGTATTGGTCTCTGTAACTCAATTCCATCAGGGTTGATAAAAATGTAAATGCAATAAAGAACCTTGGATTTGATGAAAATGTTTACATTAAACACTTTGGTGAGCACACTTGAGTCTATGAAACACAAAATTCTGCCTTTTTCACATGCAAATGGTAAAAATTGAGTAAAAAATCTTAAAAATAAATTATCTTCTATTCCATTTACATAATTATCCACTGAAATGTTTTAAAATTAAGAGAAACAGTGCAATTGCACGTCTGTTTGCAGTCATTTTTATATGTATAAAATGTGAGCATACGCCTAAATGTTGAATTGGGGAGTGGGGAGAAGGTGACTTTAACTGCTGTGTATTGAGCGTGAAAGTTGATGTAGTGAGTTTGGCTCTCCTCCCCCCTGCTCATCTACAGGGATGCTAATTAAACCATTCAGAGTCCTCAGTTTGGCCACATTTGGATGCTAATAACCCAGTTTGGCCCCTCTCGGTAGCTCTAGGAAGATACCCAATCTGGCCCCTCTTGGTAGAGATAGGAATTTCTCAAAATCCTGGTAGTCCTAGTTTAAAGATATTTTACAATAATAAATTATTATGGATCTTTTCGGTAGATTTGTCTGTTTGAGCCAAGTCACAAGAGCCTGTTCGGTCAAATGAGCTGAAATCCTCATTGCTAATCCTAAACCTTCTACCTCTTTGACTGCTGCAATACATTGGAAGCAGGCATAGCCTAACATACATACATATCACACCAACATTCTATTGTCTGAATGTTACATGAATGTTACATACATTTACTCTTGACTAAGGAGTCAAGAGTAAATGTCTTACAATCTGACAACACTGCACTTTTTTTTATATTTCTAATAACAGTTGACTCAGAAATTTGATTTTCACTTTTTTATTGTTCATCGAGTCTCAGTAGAATTTTTGTTTAAGTTCTGTCTGGTCTTATACTACATGCCAGGCTTTCAGGGCAGCACTGTGGAGAACCCTCTCATACCTTTTGGAATGAACAGTTAAAGGGTAACAGTCAGTTAGACAGCTGATTAAAGTGTTCATCCATCTTAAGCCTAAATCAGGAAACAGTGCCCTTTTCTGGTTTCCTCAATGTCTACTCATTTAGCCACTGCACCAGCAAATAATTTGCATATCAGTCAAAGCTCAGGCTGACATTTAAAAAGCTTGTAAAAGCACTGGTTGGAAGTCATGGACAATAAGAATTGAGCCAACATTTTCATATTAAAATACAGGAACATTTTAAGACGACATGGCGTATTAAATATCCTAACTTCATTTGTGTGTGATTGAGTTATTAACTTTGCAGTGAGGTCTTTGTAGTGTAGTGGTTGAAAAACAGCATCTGTTTTCCAACCACCAGATGCTGCTTGTTTGCCTCTGGATGGTTGAAAACAACACGATGCCACACTTTGTCACTGAATTCAGATTTATTGCTTTCATAATGCCTTTATTTTGTTTGTGTCATTTCCTCTAAAGCTTTCACTTTTTAACCTTCTCGTCTCTTGTTTGTCACCGGGGGAGAATGTGTCTGCCTTTTTAAACACCAATAAAAAAAATGGTGTCTTCATTCATTTTTTGCCTTTTCTCTATTAAAATTATGCTGATTTTTTTGTCAAACACCTTTTTATTGGTTTTAAACACTAATAAAAATGCATACACATGACCTATGCAAGTAAAAATGAAATAGACTAAAAAAGATTCTAAGTGAAAGGTGGAAAAAGTCCTTTAACAAAGAGTCTTAGTTTCCTTGCTGCTTATATAGGTCTACAGATTGATTACACAACTGTGTAACGTAAAATCCTAATACATTGTAGTTTATAAGGTAAAGCTAAGACCATTTCTACACCAACTGGATACAAAAATTAAGTATCCACTGGGAAGTTGATGGCAGAAATGAAGTTGATGAAATAATTCTACTATTTAAGTGTTCTTTCTCCAAGTGTTTGTTGGTAAGACCACAAGAATATAATCTGCTGATGACTTATTCCAGTTGAGGTGCTGTCTACGTAAGCTCCTTTTCTGCATTTATCCAGTGTGGTAGGATCTGTCAGCATCCTTGTTGTAACGTTACATGAAACGGATCATGTGCATGACCTTTCTACCTATTTGTTGGATGTTATTGTCTACTTGGCGAAGAGAGTGCAGAGTCTCGTTTGTCGAAAAGAATTTCCCCTTAGGGACAATAAAGTCTAAAAGTCTGACCTGTTTTCTACCTCACATATTGTAGATCTGTTCTTTCCTATAATTCTCTGAATCATTTGGTTTGTAATACAACTGGCTGCTATTCGCGTCTCTAATTTTGCTTATCATCATTGATTTTTGTTGTTTACGCTGTCGCCTTGCCAACATCCTAGTTGCTTTTGGTCATAAATCATAATGACTTTGTTTCAAAAATCTTGCTCTCTTCTCAATTTCTTTCCTAAAGATCTCATTGATTTATTTTTTTATTTTTTCCATTTGTTTTAGGATTGATTGGCTTCCTGTTTGTTTGGTTTGCAATCTTCCTCAAGGCAATTTTCAAGTTTTCTGTTTTATTTATATGTGGTAATTCTAACATGATTTTGAGACGTTGTAAGAGTAATTATGCTCTTAAAATTCCTCAATGAAAAAAAAGAATAATTGTGCTTTAGCCTCTCCTGTTCCAGCGGTCGTCTTACAAAATGTCTCAATACAGAGCAAATGGAGAGCATCTAATTGTGTTTTCATGTTATTTTGCTCAATTAAAACAACACGACACACCTCCAGAACAACCGCTTATCAACTTGTAACCGTAGACTTCACTGGTGTTGAATGATAGTGAGTTACCAGTGACCATATTGGGGTTTCTTTCAAGCCTCGTCTAAGCTGCTTTATTTGTCTTGCGACATGTCCAAGAACCTATTTTAGAAAATGGTAATAGTTTATTTCTAAACAACTAATTTCATTACAGTCATTGTGCTGCTCTGGTAATCAAAACTAATAACAGGGATCAAAGCAGTATACAGTAAAACACAATGTGTATAAAAAATGTAATTCATGTGACACTGAAGATATGACAATCTGTACAATTAACAACTAATGTAAAAAGATTAATATTTAAAAGTGAATCACTTGAGTTTTGCAAGACCTCAGAGAAAGTATGAGACTGTTCCTCAGGATAGGAGCTTAAGCTTAAAAAGCTGTCATTTGTCTGAGGCAATCTAAAGAAATTGAAATCCCCACAGACAAGAGGTAGAGTCTTCTTCAAAAGATTCTACCTCTTACCTTTGATTATGTTTATAGAAAACACTTAAGATAAATTGGTGCCAGACTATTTCAAAATGTTAAAACAGTGGTAAACCTGCACAATTCTTTATCCTTCTGTGTATCAAAATTGGATTTTAAATAAAATGTCATTTAAAACAAGTTAAAGAAAAAAATACATACAGTAGAAATGAATGCTGACTCACTGCATGAAGTAACAGCTTCTCAGAAAGCCACTTCCTATTGTTCTCTGTGGGGCAAAGAAGGTCACATGAATATGCCAAGCTCTTTCCATTTGAGTATCAGAGAGCCTGGATTCTCCTTCGAGCTGCAAAAGACATCACAAATGACTCAGAGGGAAGAAAAGCAAGAAAGAAAATAATGTAAATTAATATTGTATCTCAAGAGAAGCAGTATTTTGGATGATGTTATACTGACAATAAATTTCTTAATTAATTCATAAATGAAGTCACCTGAACAATACAGTAGCTGAACAGAATGGGGTTGTGGTTATAATTAATGTCGGTAGTGTTCACAGCCCCTCCTTGAAGCACACAAGGCAGCAGCCATATTAGCTTAGTACATTAGCGGTAGCATCTCCTGAAAAATTATGACTTTACTAAGACTGCCTGTCTCAGTCTCACCTAAGACAACATCAAACAACCCAGAAAGTCGCCACCCATCAGTTCTCTTTCAAGATTCTAGACTTGGCGCAAGTGGTATTTCTTTTTGAAATAAAACGGGGTAAATTGGGTGAGGGGCAGCGGGGAGGGGCTGGGGGGGCTAGGAGGTAGCGAGAAGTAATATGCTAGCACTACATGGTGTAAGATTAACAACGGCCCAAAACCGTGTTTTAAATCAAGCTTTAAGGTAATGTATCAAACTTCATGCGCAAAATAAAATATAATACAGAAATATGAAAGCATTAAACTCACCGTTGGGTTTGCGGTCGCCTCCATGGTCGCCAGCCTCGGTGATGCTGGTAGTTTTTCAATATGACGGTTGTGTCACGTGATTAGCTGGGTGTTAGAATCTGACATCCATTGCTAATGTCTGTGACCTGAAGTAACCTTGCCATGTTTACAGCAAATTTTTAGACGCTGAATTTGAGACAGCGAGTTTGAGCAAGTTGAATTGGAGGACAATAAAATATTGCATTTGAATTTTTAAAAGTTGAATTTTTTTATATGCTGAATTTTTTAACACTGAAAATTTAAACTGAAAAAAATATGTATATTGAAAATTTGATCACTTTGAAATAGGAATGTGAATTTTTTTAACAAATGAAAATTGCAAGCATGTACAAATAATGACACTGAATTTATTTTCATGTACAAATAATGACACTGAATTTATAGCTAATTTATAGACTTTAATTTAAAACCGGGAAAACACAGCGGGACAGTGAATTCTTAATTAAAATAAAATCAAAATTTGATAAAAGTGCAGTAAAGTGCAGTAAACAATAACTAACTTGTTGAAAAGAAAATACTGTGATGCCGAAGATGCAAAGTTACTACAGCTGCTACAAGATAAAATTGCTTATAAACATGCCAGCAGAGATCGGAAGAGTCAAAATGTATGCTACTATAGTTCTTTCCCAGGACTTGCAATCTGATGTGTTTTTGTGCTTAACCTGTTAACCTCTTTTCATGTTGCACACATGATGCAATGTACAATACTGTCACTTGTACGTACATTAATTTTTTCATTTATGGAAAAAACAAATCTATGAGCATGTGTTATTGATAATCTCATCCCAAAGGTAAGTACTCAAAAGATTAATATTTACAATTACAGCTTTCTCATTATACCATTTGACCTTCAAGCTGTGCCTCTTTCTATCGATCGTGCTAACCACTGCTGACACTGACCTTTCAATGGAGATTGCTCACCACCACCCAAATAAGAAAATTAAGCAAATTTAGCATAGTTAGAACATAATCATCCTTAGAACAATGCCAGGGGAATAGTCTGAGGTCTGACAGGTTGCAAAGTCAGTGTTTCCCAGAGGGACTAGATTTTGGGGGAGTTGGGAGGAGGGGTTGTTTTTAGGATGCATAGTTTATTGCCTCCGATTTCTTTAATTTTGGGTGATCGATGGTTGGGCAATACATGGGAAAGTGATCTTACCTACTCAATTTTTTCTACAACCACAAGGGTCCACGAGGGGTATGCACTTAACAATACTCAGCCTACTGTTGCCAACTTTGCAACTTTTTGGCAACAAATTGGTACAGGCCAAAATCAGTCAGACTTTTTTAAATATTGGAGATTCGATAGGAAACTGAAATTGGTGCACCATTACTTTCTTTTAATAACAGCAGTCAGTCTGTAGAATTGAGTAAAGACAATTAAAACAAACAAATAATATTTAACTATTGAAGTACTAGAATATGTCTTATGTCTACCTATGTATCTTCCACAACCTGTTTATATATTCCTTCAATATTGGTCTACTGAATCTTTTTCTTGCCCTCTCTAACTATCGCATCATGTATGTACTTCCTTACCAAGGTTAGTATTATACAGCAAGGAGGTGGGGGAGTATTTTCTCTCTGACATCCAAACCAGGTCAAGAACTTTTATTTGCTGATGACTACATTTTTTCGTGTTTGTCAAGGGCAGGGCATTACACACCTTGTACCAGGAGGAGTAGGAGAGTTACTCCTGCTGCTACTTGCAGGAGTAACTGCAAGTAGCAGTTGCAGTTACTCCTGTATCTTATGTTTTCTCCTACATATAATGTTGTTTTTAAGTTATTTAAGTGCCCAAAGGTCTGTATTATTATTATTATTATTATTATTATTATTATTATTATTGTTCTTATTGTTTTTTTTGTTGCTGCTGACATTGCAGCAGCAAATGTCAGCAGCAAACTGCTGACATTGATATTAAGTTCAACAAGTTAAAAAAAAAGCTAGTCAATTGACCTCTGTGCAAGGTCAATTGACTGAGTGTGTCTGAGCGTTTATGACACAGAGTAGAAGCACGTTTTCGTCAATGAGCTCACGCAAACATTGTAGTTTGTTGCGTGCACCCTTGCGCAGCTCATTGTGTGGTCACTATTTACCAAGCTTGAGAGAGAGAGCTGATACTAGATAAATGACCACATAGGGATGGAAATAGCTCAATAGTGATTTGACTTCATTTGGATAAGCTAAAATAAACAGGAATATTAACTGTGGCTGTAAAATTCTTACTCTTACACTTCTAATAAAAAAGTGCATGTGTGTGATGATAGACTGGACTGATGTACTGTAACTTCTGGATAAATAGAGTAGTAGTCAATCACCAGAAGAAAGTGCTTTCCATCCAAAATAAATCAGTGTCTACCTTTTGCCAGTGCCCAGTGGGTAGGTCTGTTATCAGCATTGGCTATGTTGTTTGCGTATAGTGATGTTTGAGACATGTTTCACATTTCCTCATCACATCTTCAATATCCCTGTTGATGCCTGACCAGTAAACTACTTCTCTTGCTTTCCTTTTACATTTATCCATACCAAGATGTCCTTCATAGATATGGTGAAGCATGTTCTCCCACATGGATTGGTGGATGTAGGGAGTAAAACCCTGGAGAGACCCCTTTGACAGACCAGGTCAAAGGAACCCTTTGACCCTAAAGGGTCACAACCTATGACTGTACTTACAGTTTGGCCAGTGTGCATTATCAGTCACCATAGCATTATCCAGTATCAATTATTTTTTTCCTCCTACATATGACGACCTTAAAGAGGGGTGTGAAGGGTGCCCTCCTTAAACATTAGTAGGGGAAATGCTGGAGAAAAAAAGCCCAGCACTACTGGCTCAGTTACAACAGCAATGCACCATGTTATGCACCAGCAGTTGCACCTAAAATATTAAAACCCACACTGTATTTTTCTTTTTGTCAAAATTAGCAGTAAATATAATAAACAAAGCAAATAAGAACAATTGAAATTGCTCAGTACAACTAATATTATAACAATTTCTTTAAATTCTATGGAAATACCACATATAATGAAAACTACAGTCTTTAACGTATTAAATCCCTTCATGGAAAGCATCTTTAGGACAAAGTAGAGCTGTTTTGCTGTTGTGGCCTGCAGCAAAAGTGATTAATTATGAGTCACCAGTTTTTAACATATTTTTTCATACCCAAGCACAGAAGATAAGAACAAACTGTCAGTGTGTTAGCTCACACAAGTTAATTCTGTGGAAGTTCATAGGTATAGAAAATACACAACTGACATGACCACCAGATTATCAAAGTCATAAATTATTAGTTTCTAGTAAAATATCCTAACCAAATTTATTCTTCAGGTTTTGTTTAGTAATATTACCTGACTTTCAGTGATATTAAAATTGTTAATAAATATACTTGTGACACTGAGGCTCTCATAGGTTGTCCTAATTGTGACGCTAATTAAGTCTGGGCACCTGACTACAGCCAAATATGGTAATAGGCAGTCACAAAGGTTTGGCTGAAGAGCCCGTGTGTGTGAATAAAACACCAACAGACAGGTAGTAAGTTTAAGTTATTGTATTCAAACTTATACTTTTGCATATATTTAGGGAGGTATTCAATAATAATAATAATAATAATAATAATAATATTTTCCTATAAGTATAAACAACAAACAACAGGAAGACAACAATAACAAAAAATAAATAAATAAAATAAACCCTGATAACACCCAAGAGTTTTTTTCCCCTCTTAATCAAGTCTCTTCTTTTGTTTGGTGGGTGATTAATGGTCCATCAATCAATATTCTGACTGTTTTTAGTCTATGATCCAAGGCAATAGGTTCAAAAAATGAAGTAGTTTGGTTCAATTAAGTCCTACTGTAAAGCTGCAGTGATCCTGTAGCTCGCCATCCTGGGTTGAAACAGGGGGTGGAAAAAAAACCTCACCTAAACAAGGCCATAAATAAAAACAAAAATTTGCATTTAAACAGGGTTAAACTGCTATCCAAAACAACTAAACATTCATAAAAAATAGCTATATTCCATAAAGTATTTGTCAGGAATAATTAAAATTAATTTTAAGTTAAAAGATCACATTAATGTTACAAATCCAAGTAAAGTCACAGATCAAAGTAAAGTGCACTTTCAAGCTATATCTAAGTTTACTTGACACTAAAGTCAATTAAACTTAATTGACTTACATGTTGTTTCAATAAACAATGAATTGTTTTTGTTTTGTTTTGTTTTGTTGCGCAACTCCAAAGAAATGAACCAATTCCAGAGTTCTATAGGCCGTCAACAAAATCAATGAAAAGTAACTAAAAGTATCCTTAAACCGGGCCACAGACCAATTGGTACTGGCCGCGCAAGAAATAATGAACTACTTCCGGATCTTTTATTTTGAAAATTTTACCGGTTACGTCTTGCGTGTCAAAATTGAGCCAACTTGCAGCAGAATGAGTAACAAAACAACATCGGAGTACTGCGGCGCACCCCCCCGCCCTGGTCTGCAGCAAAATTGCGAAGGGCTGACCGGTCCGCGCAACTAAAAAGGTTGGGGACCGCTGCCTTAAAGGACAAATTTAGAAAAATCAAAGGGCTTATTTAATAGGGGGATCTTCTATTCGGCCCCAAAATCAACAAACAGAGAATGATCTTTTAAGCTACAAGACCATTTTAAGATGCCAATACATAGATTTTAAGTGGGAATGTCGCCACCACATTTCTAGTATAAAAAACCCCAAAAGACGTAAAATAAAAGACTCACCGTCGAGTGGTTGCCAGAAAACACCCAATGTAATCCTTCGTCTATGTTAATTAGGCTTGATTCGGAAATATTCTTCAGCGATTTTGAAAAACGCCAACAGAAGCAGCTAGCCACAGCAACAGCAGCAACAACAATGGAGGAGATCAGCGTTCACCTCTGACCCAGAACTTAAAGTGTGCTGTCAGTTTGACCCGCCAAAATAAAATACGAGTTGATTATTTTGTGTAGGTTACACTCTCCCCTCTTCATCCCATGTACTGTACATCCTCATACATGTACCAGGCTCGCAGTAAATAGGTGGTTGGTTGGGGTATGGAGCAATCAACTGTTCTTCTTAGTCTTCTTGGAGGGCATAGGAGAAAGCAGAACTCAACCCATGGAGCAAAGTCTGGATGCTTTTCAATAATTGTTTGCCAGGTTTAAAAAACTGCAGCCGCTCAGGTGGATTTCTTGTACGGCTGGAATGTCTCAGGGTTTGGTCCTCAGTATCCAGAGCTACTGATTCCACTGGTGAATGAGGTTCTTCAGCATAGCTGGAAATGTCTGGCACTTCAGACTCTTGTGTATCAAGTCCTGCATTGTCAGACTCTGGAGTATCGGGTTCTAGAGAGAGACTTCCTTCAACTCTGGAGACTTCTGCAGGATTGATTTGTTCAGAGTCAATTTCAGGTTCCTCACTGTCCATTGCTAGTTGTTCCTCTTTAGCAGTTGTGGGTTCCCTTTCCACAGGTTTGGGTTCGTCTTCCTCAGCATCACTGTCCTCTTCAGTGACAGGGTACTGGAGATTGTGCGAGGGGGACAGACTGCTCGGCAGGAGGTAGGAAGCAATGTCAATCATAAATTTGACAAGTTTGTTGAGTATATTGTTTTAGAGGAACACCCTTTCTTAAATGTGAGGCAACCACTTCAAAAGAAAAGGGACACAGAGGACCAGGGTGCAGAGTAAATACATGATTTATGGCCAGAAACTGAACCATTGATTTGGAAAGCAACTAAGGATTATGTTGGACCTGAAGTCCTTCACAGTCATCCAGATGACTACATGGACTGTACCGGCCCCTGAACCTCGTAGGACTTTGAGAACAAGTGCAGGGTTTCATTCAAACCCCCATCATGACCCTAGTCAGCATGCAATGTAGCTTCAGATAGGCCAGAAGTGTAATGAAAGAAAACTTAAGTCATCGAGGACGTTGACTGTTTTAGCAGGGGAGTATGTAGCCGAGTGGAAAAGCATGGCTTCATAATGACCACCAGAGGGAGCTGTGTGTAGATCTCCTTTGCCCTCCATCAAAGATGATGGAATGTGCAGAGGTGGATCGATTAGTTTGACTTAGACTGACTTTATTGTCATTTTGCATGCACAGGGTGTATACAGAACGAAATTTCGTTGCACACGGCTCAGGACAATGTTTTGAGGTTCCAATGTTGTGAGGTTATTCCAGAATAGAATAAAATACAGTATAAAATATGAATATAAATATGAATATAAAATATAAAGTGCAGGACTGACAGTAAAATATAAGTTATTTAGCTCTGTATATGTGCAAGGTATGAAGTGGAGACCAGTTTTTGAGTGCAGTCCAGTTAAGAGTTCAGCAGTCTGATGGCAAGTGGGAAAAAGCTGTTTCGGAACCTGGTGGACCTGCACCGGATGCTGCGGAACCTCTTTCCAGAGGGCAGCAGGGAGAACAGTCCATGGTGGGGGTGTGAGGGGTCACTGACGATGTTTCGGCCTGGGGACACGCAGCGCTGGGATGAAATGTCCTGAATGGAGGCAAGGGGGGCTCCGATGATCCTCTCTGCGGTCCGCACCACTCTCCTCACGTTCTTCCAGTCGGAGGCGCTGCAGCCTCCACACCACACAGAGAGGCAGCTGGTCAGAATGCTCTCTATGGTGCTTCTGTAGAACGTCTTGAGGATGGGCGGGGGCAGGTGTGCTCTTCTCATCCTCCGCAGGAAATACAAGCGTTTCTGTGCCCTCTTGACCAGAGACATGGTGTTCATAGTCCAGGTGAGGTCGTTTGTGATGTGCACCCCCAGGAATTTGGTGCTGCTGACCACCTCCACAGCCGAGCTGTTGATGAGCAGTGGAGCGTGGCTGGGCCGGTTCTTCCTGAAGTCGACGATCATCTCCTTCGTCTTGTCAACGTTCAGGATCAGGCTGCTGTCTCTGCACCAGTCCACCAGCTGCTCCACCTCCTCTCTGTAGTCCAGGTCGTTGTCGTCTCTGATGAGGCCCACCACCATTGTGTCATCCGCGAACTTCACGATGTGATTGGTGGCGAACCTGGGGGCGCAGTCGTGTGTCATCAGACTGAACAGCAGAGGGCTCAGGACGCAGCCCTGAGGGGACCCTGTGCTGAGGGTGAAGACATGGGAGGTGTGTTGTCCGATCCGGACTGACTGAGGTCTGTCAGTGAGGAAGTCTAGCAGCCAGTTGCGCAGGGGGGTGCTGAAGCCCAGGTGTCCCAGTTTTTCTGCCAGATGCTGTGGGATGATTATGTTGAACGCTGAGCTGAAGTCCAGGAACAACATCCACACATGAGTGTTCTTCTCCTCCAGGTGAGCCAGGCTCAGGTGTAGGGCAGAGGAGATGGCGTCCTCAGTGGAGCGGTTTCGGCAGTAGGCAATCTGGAACGGGTCGAATGTGGAGGGGAGTCTGGAGACGATGTGTTCTTTTACCAGCCTTTCAAAGCACTTCATCATAATGGGAGTCAGTGCCACAGGCCGGTAATCGTTGAAAGAGGTGACTTGAGGTTTCTTTGGCACTGGAATGATGGAGGCAGTTTTGAGACAGGCTGGCACTGTGGCAGTGAGTTGTTAAAAATGTCTGTTAGGACACCAGCCAGCTGACCTGCGCATTCCCTGAACACCCGCCCAGGTATGTTGTTGGGGCCTGGGGCCTTCCGTGGGTTGACTCTTTTCAGAGTCTTCAACACATTGGCTGTGTCCAGGCAGAGTGCCTCCTCTTCCTGGTGGGGAACAGTTTTCTTTGCCGGAGTACTGTTCAGTGCCTCGAACCTCCCAAAGACGTTATTGAGTCCATTTAGAAAGTCAGCATCAACTTCACCCACTTGGGGGGGGGGTGTGGGGGGGGGGGGTTGTAATCTGTGATCGCCCGTATGCCTTGCCACATACTCCTGGTGTTGCTGGTGTCGTGGAAGAACTCCTGTATTTTCTGACTGTGGGTTCGCTTTGCTAACCTGATAGCATGGTTCAAGTTGGCTCTCGCTGTCCTCAGTCCCTCCTTGTCACCAGACGTGAAGGCTGAGTTCCGTGCTTTTAGCATTTCCCGTACCTCCTTAGTCATCCAGGGTTTTTGGTTGACCAGAGTGATAATGTTCTTAGTGATGCTGACGTCCTCTGTGCACTTGTTGATGTAGGCTGACACAGTCATGGCGTACTCATCGATGTTGATCTGGTCATTGTAAGTGGCTGCTGCCTTGAACATCTCCCAGTCAGAGAACTCAAAACAGTCCTGAAGTGCCTCCATGGTCCCCTCAGTCCACACTCTCACCTGCCTCACTGTAGGTTTTGTTCTGATCAGCAGGGGCTTGTATGCAGGAATTAGCATGACGGATAGGTGGTCTGAAGAGCCAAGGTGGGGGCGGGGGGCTGCTCTGAATGCTTCTTTGATGTTGGTGTAGGCCAAGTCTAGAGTATTCACTCCCCTGGTTGGAAAATTCGCATACTGGTTGAAGTGAGGAAGAACAGTTGGCCTGTTGGCCTGGTTAAAATCCCCAGCAATGATGAAAACGCCTTCTGTGTGTCAGGATTGCAACTCACTGATAATCCGGTAGAGAACACTCATAGCCTCTTTAGTGTTAGCACTGGGGGGCACATACACAGCAGTGTTGCTAACAACAGTAAACTCCCTGGGCAGGTAGAATGGTCTTCAGTTAACAGTCAGAAGCTTGATGTCCGGGGAGCAGTAACTGGTGACAGTCATGGCATTTTTACACCAGTTGTTGTTGATGTAAATACACAGCCCCCCTCCTCGGGTTTTTACCGCTGAGAGCGCTGCTCCTGTCTGCGCGGAATGTAGCGAGCCCCTCCAGGCTAACAACGTTGTCCGGTATGGACGAGTTGAGCCATGTCTCCGTCAGAATGAGAGTGCAGCAGTTCCTCAACTCTCTCTTTGAAGACAGTTCTAATTACAGATGGTCTATTTTGTTGTCCAGAGAGTGGACGTTGGAGAGGAAGATGGATGGAAGCAGCGATCTGTGGGGGTTAGCGTTTAGCTTAGCTGTTAGTCCACTTCGACAGCCGCGCTTCGGTTTCTCCTCCTCCGACTAGTGCTGCTACGCGAATTCGCTGCTCTGTGGGCCGCTGGGTCTTGCTTCCGTAGCACTCCGAGATCACGTAAACACTCCAGAGTGGTCGTATTTATGAGTCTAAAATCACTTGATGATCGTAATTCCAGCAGACGCTGGCAATCATATGCTAACTTACTGAGTGGATGCAAAGTTTGTAGTGTTTTAGGCGGCGTATTTTGCTCAAATACTCACAAGTTGTTGAGAGCCCATGCAGCCGCAGTTCATCCTCTGATGGATCCTCGTCATCATCAGCAGATGCTGGAGAAGACACAGGAGATTTCTTTTTATATCTGGTAGGTATATCTTCCTCAGGAACAGATTAGTACACACGTGGCAATAAATGGTCTCGATGCAAAATTTCTCTTAGTGGTTTGTTCTGGCCTTCTGGTCTGACTGTGTACACAGGAAGATTGCCGGCTTTCTTCACAACAATATACACAGATGACTCCCACTCATCTGCAAACTTGTGTTTCCCTCTTATTCGCACATTCCTCACCAAAACTCTGTCTCCAATGTTCAGCTCTGATGCATTAACTTTTCGGTCGAATTGGGTCTTGTTACGTAGCATCACCTTAGCTGAGTTCCTCTGGCCAGTTTGTAATTTTTAACTTCTGCACATTTTAACTTCTGCACATATTGTGTGTGGGAGGTATATCCATCCTTACTTAATGGTAGTCCAAAGGCTAAGTCCACTGGTAGGTGAGGTTGGTGTCCAAACATCAGCTCATATGGTGAGTATCCTGTAACATCATTTTTTGTGCAATTGTAGGCATGCACTAGCGGTTTTACAAAGTCTCTCCAATTAATTTTTTTCGACAACGTTAACTTTTCAGTTAACGTTCCCAGCATGTCCAGCAGTGTTTGATTAAAGCGTTCGGCGGAATTTCCTCTTGAATGGTATGGAGTGGTTCTTATTTTTTGGATGTTGGCCATTTTGCAGAACTCTCAAATGGTTTGTGATGCAAAATCTGAACCCTGATCACTGTGCAACTTTTCCGGAATGCCACAAGGAAATTGTTACACAAACACTTTGCAACAGTCCTGGCTTTTTGGTTTGAAGTAGGCACAGCAATGGCATAGTTTGTAAAGTGGTCTTTTATGACAAGAATGTCTTTGACTCTGCGATCCGGTTCTACAGAGAGGAAATCTATACACACCAACTCCAAAGGATGAGTGGATTTAATGTTGACCAAAGGTGCAGCTCGCTTAGGTAATGATTTGCATCTCGCACACCTTTCACAGGTTCTGACTTTGTCGACAACATCGATGAACATTCTATGTCAGTAAAAACGGGAACGGACTAAGTCGAGAGTTCTTTCAATTTCCATATGGCCCATTTGGTTATGCAGTTGATGCAGCACAACAGCTTGATAATTCTCAGGTAATACTACAGTAGTTGGTATGTTGGTTCACTTCCCACTCATCTCTTAACGAGAAGATTGTTTTGGAGCTCCATTTTGTTTACTTCTCACAGTAGAAGGGGCAGTTCAGGAAGTTCTTCCCTCACCGATGGTGAGGATGACTCTCCTCGTTCAAGCTGAGCTGTGACATGACAGATAACCGGGTCGTCATGCTGCCCTGCTGTGATGTCATCTGCTGAGAATTGAGGAAGAAAAGAGGAGCTGAACTCCTCAGTAAAACTGTCAGGTAGACTGTTGACATGGGCAGACATAGACAACACCAGAGTATGGTCAAGATGTACACCTGCCCTGTACACCATGTGACGAGCACAAACTGCTGCGATGGTGTGCTGGTCGATGGAGACATTTTAATAACGTAAAAGTAGACATGTGTAACTCGTAGCGTCGAGTTTTGCTGAGGACAACAGGTAAGTTAGTGGATTGCTGTCTGTGACAACAGTGAACTAAGCACCGTAGAGATAATCAATATATTTCTTCGTCACTGCCCATTTTAGAGCAAGAAACTAATTTATGAGCAGGGTATTTGGACTCACTTCGCGAGAGACCTCTGCTGGCATATGCCACAACTCTGTTCTTTCCGCCCTGCTCCTGGAGACCGGTGGAACTGGCGTCGGTGTGCAGTGTGTAGGGCTTTTGTAGATCAGCAAATGCCAGTACAGGAGCAGAAGTTAGTTTCTCAATGATGGTTTCAAAGGCCTGCTGGCACACTGGTGTCCACCATCCTCCAAATGGTGCTTTGGGGTTCAGGTAATTCTCTGGTTTTACAGTTGATCTCAGTTTCTTCTGGGATGGCAGATAACCAGCAGTCAGGTCATGCAGTGGCTTAACTATGGCTGAATATCCTTGGACAAAACGGAGGTAATATCCAGAGAAACCTAGGAAAGATCTCAATTCTTTCAGGTTCTTGGGCACTGGCCAGGAGGCACGTGTTTTGATCTTATCGGGATCTGTCTCAACACTATTCTGGGACACCACATGCCCAAGATATTTCACAGATGTTTGGAAAAATACACATTTCTCAATTGACAATTTTAACCCAAAGTCTAAGTTTATTGAGAACTTTCATCAGGTGTTCTTCATATTCCTCCAAGGTAGGTGCAAAAATGATCAAATCATCACTGAAAACCAAAACTTCTTTTAGATATAATTCTCCCATGCATCTTTCCATCAACCGTTGGAATGTGCTTGGTGACCCCTTGTCATGTGGTTAAATTCCCAAAACCCCAATAGACAGACAAAGGCAATCTTGGACTTGCCCTTTTCCTCCATCTCAATCTGGTAATAACCCAACTTGAGGTCTAACACAGTGAACCACTTTGATCCAGAAAGGGCAGAAAATGTGTCTGAGCTTTGGTAGAGCATAGGCGTCCTTTATTGTTTGGAGATTTAGTTTTCTGTAGTCAATACAGAGGTGTACACTGCCATTCTTCTTGCGTACAACCACAATTGGAGAAGCAAATGGCAAATCACTCTCGTATGACTCCTGAATCAGAAAGTTCTTGCAAGTGCTTTCTTTCAGTGTTGACATTCTGAGGGTGGATTTTTCTTGGCCTTTGTTTAAAAGGAGTGGGATCAGACAACTTGATTTGATGTTTAACTTTGTCTGTCCGGCCAAAGTCCAGGTCGTGCTTTGCAAATACCTCAGGAATACTGTTGAGTTTCTGGATGATTTGCTGCTTCCATTCTGGAGATCCAAACTCTGAGTGCAGTGGTGCTGGATGATCTTGTACACTGCTATATAACCAGAGATTATGGGTTGAAATGACTGGTCAGGATGAGTATCAAAATGTTTGCTGTAAGCAACATCTAGGGTGTTGGTGCCAATGAGAATCAGATGTTGAGATGGTTTAATATCAGGCACTACAAGAGCAAGTGTGTCGACCTCAACAGGTAAACCAAAAAATTCAGGCGGGAAAGTTATGTTGACCTCTACATATCCCAGGTAAGGCACAATTTGTCCATTTGCTCCTTCTATTTCCAATAGTTTGTTTATTGGTTCATGATCCGTGAGGTAAGTATTGTAGAAAAAGTAGGGGATAGTAGTAACTTGTGAGCCGGAATCAATGAGGCAGTTGAACTGGTCTCCTTTTATTTGAACTTGACCTGTGCTCTTTGTGTCAACAAGACTTCGTGGCAGTGTTCTTATTTTTGCGTTATTTGGGACTGTCCATATACACAGCTTCTGTGTCCCACAACAGAAGCCGTGTCTAGTTTAATGAATTTGAATTCTTGGCATCCCATGCTTGCTGCTTTTGGCGTAACAGTTTTGTTTTCTGCCCAACAAAACTGGGGTTTACTTGATTTGTGCAGGAGGAAAGATGGCCATCTTCTCCACAATTAAAACAGTACCAAAGCTTGGGCTTAGTTTTTAACTGAGGTGAAGGAGAGTAGGATTTGTTCTGTCTTGACGTGGACTTGAATTCAGCTGAACTCTTCCTGGACAGAAGTTGAGACATTTGCTGCTGTAATTTCTGAGGTTGTTTTTTAATTTCTTTCAGCTCTTCATTGGATGTAGAATGTTCACAAGGGCAGGCACTTAGGGACTGGATGTGAACTTTCTGTTTTGATGTGCATAAGTGATTCTTTAGCATGTTGTCTGTCTTCTTCTGTCTTCAGTAGCAACAACATATCAGAAAAAGATGGTGGGTTATCTTTCTTTTGTTCCAGCTGTAACTTGGTTATGACAATGTTGTCCCAACACCCACGACAAAATTTTTTCAGTAAATGTTTATTAATGTCAGCAGGTGAAAATCCTCCTTGCTTCACAACAGTGTTGAGAGTGAGCAGAAGCCTTGTGGAAGGTAAGTGGACGGTCGTTTTCCTGGATTCTGGAGAATGTTTAAGTATTGGGCATACAATTCTTTGCCATCCTGCACTGGTCCAAAGGCAGAATCCAGTATATTTAGCAAAACTTTTGGTAATGTGTTGGGGCTCAAACCTTTGACCAAATCAGCTGCAGGTGATGACAGGCTCTCTGTGATTCATCTGGTGACATGAAGCACTGGAAGGTTGGGGTCAGCAAGCAGAGACTCAATCTGGAAATGCCAAGACTCAAAATCAGCTTCATTACTCGGCTTAGGAAGCCTTCCAGAAAAAGTACGGAGACGAAGCGAGGTTGAACCAGTCAAATCAGTATTTCTGACTACATGTTCAATAACAACCCATTCCATTTGAGGTGGATTGAGGTCATTGGTGGACATTGACAGCCTTGGAGCTGGTCCCATTTGCCTTCAACAGGGTTGTGCTCCCTGGTACGTGAAAGAATGAACAGGAGAAAGTGAGGATAATGACCCTGATTTCGGCCCTGTTTGCACTGGCTGTGCAGCAGTGAATTCCTCTTTTACCTTTATTCCATTCTCCTCCTCATCATCGTTATCATCACCTCCAAAATTTTCATCTGCTCCAGCTGCGTGCAAATGTTGGCCTATCTGGCTCATTACTGTCTTCAGGACATCTTCAAAATTATGGTCGCTTTGATCGGCAGTTTTCTTAAGTTCAGCAATGTAGTTGAGCTGATGGCTGCTGCTGCTGCTATCCTCTGTGGCTGCGTACTCGAGTGCCAAAGCAGTGACAGGGAATACAAGGTCAGTATTAGTTTGAGAGTAGTAAGTATGAGGTAGAAGCGGTTGTAACTCCGAAAAAGCAGTTAAATCCACAAACTCAATGATCAGGTTTTGTTTTTTTAAATGCTTGAGGAATAAGTTGCATACAAAGTGCGATAAGTTTACCATAGCTATTCAAGCAATCAAGTATTTCTTCATCGGCCTTGGTGCTACTGACTGTGATACATTCATGCCAGATTGCGCAGCAAAATCCATCTTTGATTGTTTTATTTATTTTGAATATTTTACTCAAGATTTTCTTCCCCAAGACTGAAATAAATATTCAAAATGTAAATAAGTAACAAAGAAAATATTCACACCCACAGGCTCCTGGCTAGCTAGCCAGGCTAGGCGCCTGACTATGGTAATAGGCAGTCAGAAAGGGTCAGCTGAGGAGACCGTGTGTGTGAATAAAACACCGACAGGTAGTAAGTTTAAGTTATTGTATTTGTAATGTCTTAATAAACAGAGGAGGCTCAGACTATATTTGTATCTCTTTATTGTTGTGCTATCCTACTGGAAACTACAGAGAGAGAGCTTGCACGTCACAGAATACAAGAACTGTACCAACTCGGGTAAATACACCACATCATCCCCCTTTTAGATGAAAATAACAATTTCATCTACATCAGGGGTGTCAAACTCCAGTCCTCGAGGGCCACTGTCCTGCAACTTTTAGATGTGCCTCTGCTGCACCACACCTGAATAGAATAATTAGGTCATTAGCAAGGCTGGGAGAACTGATCTACACAAGGAGGAGGTAATTAAGACATTTCATTTCAGTGTTTTGTAGCTGTGGCACATCTAAAAACTGCAGGACTGCGGCCCTCGAGGACTGGAGTTTGACACCTGTGATCTACATTAACTAAAATAAGCTAAAGGTCACTCATTCCAGCTTAAGTGCATTTTCATGTAGAACCAAACAATGACCCAAATGTATATTTACTTGATACTCAAGACATTTTTCCTTTCCGTTTACCTCTGCATCTAACTCAGATATAACCCTTAATGCAACATGAATAATAACAGAACATAACATGCATAACTGTTATGCCTAGATAAACACAAGGCTATTCACAATATTGTTTTGGTGTCTTCCGTGGTCGTGTGGAATGCCTCACAACCACTGAAGGATCTGGGGAAACAGGAGGGTGCACCCCAGACTCCAGAGCACTTTGTTCTGGTGTAATGTTTACATCATTTTGCTCTTGTGTTGGTGTTTCAATGTCCTCAATATCTGGTTCAGCTACAGCTTGGGTACGAAGCTGATCCCCTTGTCGTCTGTGCACAGTCTTCGAGTACCGCTCTTTTACTTCATAAGAGACTGGACCAGTTTGTCTTACAACCTGTCCACGTATCCACTTGTGAACTCCTTCCCCTGTGTTGTGAAGATAAACATCATCATCAACAGAAAAGGAACGGTCCACGGCTGTGAAGTCATGTTGAGCCTTTTGTCGATACTGCTTCCTGCGAACAGTCTCCTTGGTGTTAGGTTTGATGAAATCTAGTCTGGTGTGGATGCGTCTGTGCAAGAACAATTCACCTGGAGACTGGCCCGTCATGCAGTTTGGCGTAACGGTACTGTAGCAAAAACAATGAAAGTTGGTCCTCAATGCTGGCTGATCAGCTGGCAAGCTTTTTCATGCCTACTTTAAATGTCTGCACATATCTTTCAGCCAAACCGTTTGTGGGAGGGTGTCCTGGTGCACTTGTGTGCAAAATGCCATTTTGTGTCACAAACGTTTGGAACTCTGCAGATGTAAAAGTGGTGGCATTGTCTGTGAATATTTGTTCAGGGAGTCCATAAGAAGCAAACAGTCTCTTCAACTTTTTAATCGTGGCTTGTGATGTCATGTGTGGCATACGAAATACCTCCAACCACTTCGAATATGGATCAACCACAATCATGAACATGCTTTCGAGGAAAGGTCCAGCAAAGTCGATATGCAGTCTCTTCCAGGATTCACCAGGGAACTCCCAGGGATGCAATGGAACATGCTGCGGCATCTTCTGTTCCAGCTGACATGTTTCACATGTTTTGCAAACCTGTTCCAGGTCATGATCCAGATTTGGCCACCAGACATATTTGCGAGCTAAGGCCTTGGATTTTACGATGCCTTGGTGACCAGAGTGAATCTCATTTAACACAGCCGTTCTCATTTTAGAGGGTATAATCACTCTGGTTCCCCACAAAACACAACCCCTCTCAGTTGAAAGCTCATTTCCTCTTGTTGTGATAAGCCTTTAAACTCTCATCTGTAACAGTAGGCCAACTTTCCGTGACATACTGGTAAACCTTTGACAAGTCCCTGTCCGTGCGTGTGGCCCGAGCGACCTGGGTTGCATTTAGTGGAGCTTCTTCCATATGCGCAATTAACAGTGAGTGTACTGCTGCTGAACTCAATGCTGTTCCAGTGTCGCTTGTTTCCGGCAGAGGACAGCGAGAGAGCCCATCTGCATTGCTGTGTTCTGCTGATTTTTTTAATACAATGTGGTAATCATATGCTGACAATATGATAGCCCACCTTTGAATGCATGCTGCAGCTAGGGTAGGTAGGTTCTTGTGCTCACCAAAAAGAGTCAACAGGGGGCGATGGTCTGTTCCTAAGGTGAAATGCCTGCCCCAAAGGCACTGTTGAAACTTTTTTACTCCATAAATCAGACCAAGAGCCTCTTTTTCTATTTGAGAGTACATTTTTTCTGCTGGGGACAGTGTTCGGGAAGCGTATGCTGTTGGTCGCTCCTCCCCACTTGGCATTGTGTGCTGTATTACCGCACCGATGCCATATGCAGAAGCATCACATGCTAAAGTGAGGGGCAGGTTGGAGTCATAATGCGCTAGCAGCCAATCACTTGTCAGCAGACCTTTGCACCTATCAAATGCTGCCTGCTCTGGGTCGGTCCATCTCCAGGTCACACTGTCTTTTAGTAACATGTAAAGTGGAGCCAGGGCCGTGCTTTGCATTGGCACAAATCTCCCATAATAGTTAACAAGTCCCAGGAACACTTGAAGTTCTTTCACATTAGTAGGAGCAGGAGCATCCTGTATTGCCCTCACCTTTTCTTCTGAAGGGTGGACTCCGTGTTCATACAGGTCCCAGATATTCAATTTGTGGCTTGTTAAACTCACACTTGGGATGTTTTACTCACAGACCATTCTCCTGAAGAAATTGCAGGACCTTCTCCAGGTTGCTCAGATGTTCTGCTTTTGAGCATCCAGTGATGAGCAAGTCATCTAGGTAGACCACCACTGGTAACTCTTTCATTATGTTTTCCATAATGCGCTGAAAAATCGATGGAGCTGTGCTGATTCCAAAAGGGAGCCTGTTGTAAACGAACAGTCCTTTATGAGTATTGATAGTTGTGTACTTCTTGGAATCCTCATTCAACAGTACTTGTTGATAGGCTGCTGCCAGATCTATCTTTGAGAAATACTTCCCCCCTGAGTGTTGCCAATAGTTCCTCCAAACGTGGTAGAGGGTACGCATCTGCTTCAAGGGCTTGGTTCACTGACACTTTGTAATCCCCACATAAGCGAATAGAAGCGTCGCTCTTTAGCACCGGCACTATAGGTGCTGCCCACTCGCTGTGTCTCACAGGTGTAATAATGTTACACTTTTCCAGTCTTTCGAGTTCTTTTTCCACCTTTTCCTTCATTGCAAATGGAAGAGGCCTGTGTTTATTAAATTTGGGCAGCATCTCAGGTTTGACCATGATGGTAGCTTTAATGTCTTTCAATGTGCCTAACTCCTCCTTGAATACATCACCGTAAGTATCCAAAAGCTCATTGAGTGATAGGTGTTTTGGCTCACCCACGTACTTAATCTGCTGCCAGTTAAGCCAAAGTTTTGTCAACCAGTTCCTTCCACACAGTGATGCACCATGTCCCTTAACAACCAACAGTGGCAAATCCGCAGCGTGGTCTTCATACACCACTTTTGCTACAAGCTGTCCCAAAACACAAATGCATCCTCCATTGTAAGCTTTGAGCTTCACTTTAGCTGGCTGCAAAGGTAGGTGAGAGAACTTTTTCAAGTATGTAGGATGTGAAATGACACGTTGTGCTGCGCCTGTGTCAATTTCCATTTCCAAAGCAACATTGTCTATTGCAAATGTTGCTTTATATCGTTCATCATCCTCACCATTAACAGTCAAAATGGCTAACTCCTCTTCTGGGTCTTCCTCAGCTGTCACATGCTGCCCCTGCTTGGCACATTCTTTTCATGACCCTTTGGCACTTTAGTTCAACGTGCTTTTCTAATGTTTCCAATCTTCCCACAATTATGGCATTTAGTCTCTTTGAAATGACATTCATTTGCATTGTGATTTTTTCCTTTGCATCTGTAGTACATATTTGTTTTTACTGGCCTCACCTTGTGAATGTTTGCCTCACTAGTCCCTCCGCACCTCTAAGCTGTCGAGTGTCTCTGTCTGCAGTCTCCATATTGAGAGCAATCTCAAAAGCTTTGGCGAAAGTCAGTCAGTCCTCTGAAAGTAACCTCCTCTGGCACGCATCGTTTTTAATTCCGCTTACAAAGCGGTACTTCAGTGCAGAATCCAGCGACGCACCAAAATCACAGTTAGCTTCTTGTTGTTTTATCTCTGCGACATACTGGGCAACAGTCTGACTCGTCTTTTGGTTGGATCTATTAACACGGAAACGTTCAGCAACTAATATGGGCTTGGGTTCATAATCTTTCAAAATGTCCACAATCTCACCAAATGTCTTGTCTTTAGGTTTTTCAGGCTATACTAAGTTTCATAAAAGTCTGTATGCTTTAGCACCCATGACACTGAAACGTGCTTTTCTTCGTCAATGTCGTTAGCTTCCAGGTACTGCTCCAGACGCTCGATATAAGCTGTCCATGGCTCAACCTCTGGTCTGAAGTCATCTATTTTGCCAACCTGAGCCATTGTACTCACTAGTACTGATACCTGACGTCTTCTCTCCTCCGAAAAGTATCCTCATCGCCAGTGGTAATGTCTTAATAAACAGAGGAGGCTCAGACTATATTCATATTTCTTTATTGTCGTGCTATCCTACTGGTAACTACACAGAGAGAGCTTGCACGTCACAGAATACAAGGACTGTACCAACTCAGGTAATCACAGGGGTAAATACACCACAGTATTCAAACTTATACTTTTGCATATATTTAGGGAGGTATTCAATAATAATAATATGTTCCTATAAGTATAAACAATAAACACAACAGGAAGACAACAATAACAAAAATAAATAAATAAATAAACCCTGATTACACCCAAGAGTTTTTTTTTCCTCTTAATCAAGTCTGTTCTTTTGTTTGCAGGGTGATTAATGGTCCATCAATCAATAATCCGACTGTTTTTAGTCTATGATCCAAGGCAATAGGTTCAAAAAATGAAGTAGTTTGGTTCAATTAAGTCCTACTGTAAAGCTGCAGTGATCCTGTAGCTCGCCATCCTGGGTTGAAACAGGGGGTGGAAAAAAACCTCACCTAAACAAGGCCATAAATAAAAACAAAAATTTGCTTCTAAACAGGGTTAAACTGCTATCCAAAACAACTAAACATTCATAAAAAATAGCTATATTCCATAAAGTATTTGTCAGCAATAATTAAAATGAATTTTAAGTTAAAGATCACATAAATGTTACAAATCCAAGGAAAGTCACAGATCAAAGTAAAGTGCACTTTCAAGCTATATCTAAGTTTAATTGACATTAAGGTCAATTAAACTTAATTGACTTGCATGTTGTTTCAATAAACAATAAATTGTTTTTTTGTTTTGTTTTGTTGCGCAACTCCAAAGAAATGAACCAATTCCAGAGTTCTATAGGCCGTCAACAAAATCAATAAAAAGTAACTAAAAGTATCCTTAAAGGACAAATTTAGAAAAATCAAAGGGCTTATTTAATACTTTAAGGATCTTCTATTCGGCCACAAAATCAACAAACAGAAAATGATCTTTTAAGCTAGAAGACCATTTTTAAGACGCCAATACATAGATTTTAAGTGGGCATGTTGCCACAGCATTTCTAGTATAAAAAAAACAAAAGACGTAAAATAAACGACTCACCGTCGAGTGGTTGCCAGAAAACATCCAATTAATCCTTCGTCTATGTTAATTAGGCTTGATTCAACAATATTCTTCAGCGATTTTGAAAAACGCCAACACAAGCAGCTAGCCACAGCAACAGCAGCAACAACAATGGAGGAGATCAGCGTTCACCTCTGACCAGGAACTTCAAGTGTGCTGTCAGTTTGACCCGCCAAAATAAAATACGGGTTGATTATGTTGTGCAGGTTACGTAATTCACAAATTTGTTCTTTTCTCAATAATCCTTGATAAATTAAAAACTGTGCAGTCAATTCTTTTTTTGAATAATAACTTTGTATATCCTGCCTGGAATTACAAGCTTTAATTTAGATTTCTACAATACAAAGGACAACTACGTATATTATAAAGGAAAATGTGCATTTGACTTCTAATGTATATTTTTCTATTCCATTCACAATATTTATCCAGTTAGAAATGTGGAAATGTTCTGTATTTGGTATTTTGTTTCACAATATTCTAGTCTTACATTAATAAACAGGCCATTTGTGTCTTGGTTACTTTATATTCATTTTAATCAGTAGATAAATTATTTTTGTTAAATACACCTTATAGTTTGCATACTAATAATATTAGAAGCATTCTGTTATGTCATGCAGTTGCTAAATATGCTGTGCCCACCCGCTGGGTGTATGATGAGGGGAAAAATTAAAGCACATATTCGCCTTCTACCACACATTAATTGGCTGTCCTCATTTCCACTCTCTCAGAGGTAACAATTCTTGTAGCCTCTGTCTTCAAGTTTCCAGATACTAATAGGCTTAGAAGCTACTAGCAGTGGATTTAGAGAAGGAAGAGAGGCGAGTCACCTTGCTGTGTTTTGTTCTCGTTTTTCTCTTGAATAAAGGGAGGCACAGGCTTCATCTGTGGCTTGGCTGGAAGGGGACATGGGCTCCTTGGCTGTTCATTTGAAGAAGGTGACATGCAGTGATCTAGTTCATCTTCTCAAGTCTGTCTAATTACAGGCTTGATCATCAGACTGACCTTTTACATTCAGGCTGGACAGAAAACAGTGCCAGAGCTTGATAACAAGAGTGCGGTGGCTGGGGACGATGTGAGCCACATAGGAAAATGGAGATGGGTACAAAAAGAGAGGTGATGTGTTTTTTAAAAAATTTCTTTTTATGCATTCTCTTTATTTTCCCCATTTTTCTCACAATCCAATTATTAATACCCCATACAACCTAGATCACACATAGTTACAGACAGATAAACATGTCTTGAAGATTGAAAGAGTTGAATGATGACTCAGATGTGGAAGTGAAGTTTAGAGCGTGTACCTGTTGGTCTTTATCTAAGGTAACATGGTTTCTGACAATGTTTCCGGAACAAATTGTGCAGCTGTAAATAAAAACATAAAAAAGAACATATTATATTGTATAATTATTCTGCATTATACCATGTTAACTAAGGTGTACATGGATGAATGAAGCTAAAACGTTCATTAAAAAAATGTACTCAAAAATAAAATTAGGACACAAAATATACATCAGCCCTGATTGCATAAGGCCTAGCTCACAGGGCATGATTTTTGTCCTGATTGTCCTCTTCTGATTATCTTAAAATGCTTCATGTTCTAAGATTATCATTTCAGTTAATCGTAACCGATATTCCTGGCATGTGTGATGTGTTAAGACTGATCTTGTTCAGTTGGTAGAACGCCGGACCGCTCCAATCTAAAATCAGGGACATGTTGCATAGTCTTGACCTGATATCACAGCATGTGTGTGTGATTTCCCCCAACAAGGAACAAAAATGCAGCCTGTTGAATGTGACAGGTATCATAAAAACGTAGCGACGTAAGCACCGAGTGGAATCCCAAACAAAGAATAGCTAACATGATGCAACCAAGAGTCCAGTGGACATCAGGCATGGAGGACTGTTTAGTGGAAATGTGGAAAGAATGAGAATATTTATGTAACATTTGTCAAATAAATATAACAAGAATTACAAGGAGAGGAGTTGGAGCAAAATTGCTACAGCGATTGATGTACCCAGTAACTTCTCAGCTACCCATCATTAATTGACATAAGTTGTTTATAACAGTAAGTTTACTCATTCAGCCAAGGGGTAACACTGTCAGAATTTACTGGTTCACATGACAAGATTTTAAAATTGGTAAATTTATCAAATTTATAAATGTATTTATTCTGTATATCAACTGAATTTTCTTTCTAGATGCAAGCTTCTAAAACTGAAACTCAGTGCAAGTAGGGAAAAAACGCTCACGGGCAAACAACAATGGCTCATGAAGTCATTGTTGTTTCTTTGGAAACATGTCACACAATGTGCTACAGAAAGCAGCGTTTGTAGCTCTGATTGTTAATTGCCCCTCAGTAATTCAGTTTTATATTAACTAAATCATTCATATAATTTTTGAGCTATTATTGATCCTTTGGATGTGACATCACACTCTTCAGAACTCTGCCATGATGAACGTCTAAACAACCAATGCGCTCCTGTAAAGCCTGTCAAAAAACTGACATCTGGCAGCCTAACATGGCTTGATTTAATTGATTTCACCTTAAAAATAGTCATGGGATGTTCTGCGGTCAGCTGCATAGACTGAAAACCAAACTTGTCATTTTATTGTATAACTTTTAAAGAGGACCGCTTCTGCAGTAAGTGCATCTTTAATTGATTGTTGCAGCTATTGACCCTTTGCAGCTACATCACTTAATCATTTGAGGCACACATGATGCATAAATGTGCATCAATTATTTTTATATAATGTTGATATCTATTCAACCTACAACATTTATTACTAATACCTGTTAACCCATAAGGAACAAGAACATAAATGTTTTTATTAAATTGTTTATATCCTCAACTGAATAATAAACTCAGATTTATTTATCCAAAGAGACCCATGTCAGACCTGTTTATTGTCAGTTTCCTGTGTATGTTGCACAATTTTAATACAGACAGGTAAAAAACTATAGTATTCACCGAACTATACATTTATCAATGAAGAAAAAAAAGAAATGATGTGAAAATGTAGTTGTCTGCCCAGGGAACCTTGCTAGTAGATGTAACACAGTAACTCTTCAGCTTACCTCTCTCTTGGTTAGCTGTTGCATGGTCTTCCAGGTTAAAGAGGGAGCATGTCTCCCAGACCATCCCTTCTCCATGTCCCCCCCACAACCTTCTGGTCACTGTCTTCTGAATCCATCAGAGCTGACATGTATGTGTCAGATCGGATCTCACACAAATAATTATTTAAACATATACTAGCTAAGGTAACCTTTTGTTCCTTCTGCATTAAACATTATGATGGCGAGGAATACACTGCACCTATTGGCAAGTATTCTAAATCCATTTTGCACCACTCGTCATCCTTGAAAAAGCCTGTAATTGAACACTCTCTGCTCATAGTTCATCTGACAAAGGGAGTATGGCTTCATAAGATCTGTGTGCAAAGGATAAACATCGCCACCACCGGTGAGTGTTTGTTCGATAATGTAAGGGGTTTTTCTGAAGGTACTTTCAGAAAGCCCCCATCTAGTTCTTGCCTGAAATCTGATTCAGTGAACACACCAGCTCTACCCTGTGCCCCAAGCCTGACATACAGAAACTGAAACTCGGCATCGACAAGAGCCATCATCAGCACAGAAAACCACCCCTTTTAATTTCAGAAGATACTTCCACTGTGAGCTCAGGGTAGAATGTTAATGTGCTTTCCGTCTACAGCATCAAGAACTGCTACTTCTGATGTAAATCTTGTGCAATTTATAGCCACTCCTCTGTAATTTGGGGTCTGACATGACATTTCATACACAAGTGCAAATACACTGCCTGGCCCCAAAAAAAGTCGCCACCTGGATTTAACTAAGCAAATAGGTACAAGCCTCCTATTGGATAAGTACTGCATAGGTGATTATCTTTCAGCTGGCAACAAGTTATTTAACCCCAGCTGATGCAATGAGTAACTCCTCATTTCTTAAACAACCATAGCAAAAGACACATCCTGTGGTCGTGGAAAAGACGTTAGTCTGTTTAAGAAGGGTCAAATCATTGGCATGCATCAAGCAGAGAAAACATCTAAGGAGATTGCAGAAACTACTAGAATTGGGTTAAGAACTGTCCAACGCATCATTAAAAACTGGAAGGATGGTGGGGAACCATCATCTTCCAGGAAGAAATGTGGTCGGAAAAAAATCCTGAATGATCGTGATCGGCGATTACTTAAACGTTTGGTCAAATCAAATCGAAGAAAAACAACAGCAGAACTCAGGAGTATGTTTAATTGTGAACGCAAAAGCATTTCCACACGCACAATGTGAAGGGAACTCAAGGGGTTGGGATTGAACAGCTGTGTAGCCGTAAGAAAACCTCTAATCAGTAAGGCTAACCAGAAAAAAAGGCTTCAGTTTGCTAGGGAGCATAAAGATTGGACTCTGGAGGAATGGAAGAGGGTCATGTGGTCTGATGAGTCCAGATTTACCCTGTTCCAGAGTGATGGGCGCATCAGGGTAAGAAGAGAGGCAGGTGAAGTGATGCACCCATCATGCCTAGTGCCTACTGTACAAGCCTGTGGGGGCAGTACTATGATCTGGGGTTGCTGCAGTTGGTCAGGTCTAGGTTCAGCAACATTGTGTGCCCAAAGAATGAGGTCAGCTGACTACCTGAATATACTGAATGACCAGGTTATTCCATCAATGGATTTTGTCTTCCCAAATGGAACGGGCATATTCCAAGATGACAATGCCAGGATTCATGGGTCTCACATTGTGAAAGAGTGGTTCAGGGAGCATGAGACATCTTTTTCACACATGGATTGGCCACCACAGAGTCCAGACCTTAACCCCATTGAGAATCTTTGGGATGTGCTGGAGAAGGCTTTGCGCAGTGGTCAGACTCTCCCATCATCAATACAAGATCTTGGTGAAAGATTAATGCAACACTGCATGGAAATAAATCTTGTGACACTGCAGAAGCTTATTGAAACAATGCCACAGTGAATGCGGGCTGTAATCAAAGCTAAAGGCAGTCCAACAAAATATTAGAGAGTGTGACCATTTTTTGGTGGCGACTTTTTTTTTGGCCAGGCAGTGTATCTTAACTGAACTTCCAATTTAAAGGACAACTTAATTTGTTGTAACATGAAGGATTTGTTAAATATTAATTTAAGATTGCATTGCATTTTATTACAATTCTTCACAAAGAAGACATATAGCAAAAAATAGACTGCATGCATGTATGAAGCTGTTAATTACATTTATTAAACAAGAAATACTTTACACCTGCTATAATTAACCCACTCAGAACACTATAGATACCAATGGTTGTGATTAGGACATTGTGGGTGGATATTGACAAAAGATATATTTATGGAATCTGTGATATTTCCACTTCCAGCAGATATGCTGATCATGTTGCTGTGTTGTTCAGCTGAGATTTGAGGCGATGTGATTTTGTGACATTTGATTGCTTTCTAATTCAACTGCTTGGATTTTTATCTAAATTTGGTATTGGATGGAAATGCGGTTTATCAGCTTTAATCCAAGATTCGGATGTTTATGTGAATAGCAAATGTTTATCTTTCTCTAAGTGCAACTACCATAATTAATGTAAAGGGAAGTGATCTGGTAAGGTCAGATTACAGGAGGATTTATTTTAGACACTTTTTGGAGGGACTACTGCATGAGCAGATACATGTTGTTATTGTTTTAACATTTTGGGGTGTGTATTTTGCATTGGCAGTGTGTGTGTGCTACCACAATATCCACACATACTAGTAACAAGAAAAAGCCTCCCAAGACTATTTGCTTTCTTTAATAACAGGTTCAAATGTAAGTGCTGTGATTCCTTTGTAGCTTTTCAGAAAATCCCTTTGAAAGTCATACTTGTGTTTCTGGAAATTTGGATACAGATAAAGAGAAGACATCGAAATGGGAAGATGGGGAAGAAAGCAGTTTGAGCAGGTTAAGTTGTCGTTTAATAGGCGAAACTCTCTGTGTTTGCCTATTAAATAAATAAACCCCCTTAATAACACCACCAGCTCCACCCTGAGCCATTGATAAAAGGCAGGATGGGTCCAGGTTTAAGAAATGACAAATCCACTGCCCTTTCTAAACCATGGAGTTTCCTCTGCCTTAAGGTACAAAGGATAGGATTGCTCAAAGTTTTCATGCAAATAAAAAATGATTGAATATGTCAGTTTTATTAAAGAGATGGAAAGCTAACCCATGAATGCTGCAAACAAATTATCTTTGTCTCAGTATTCAATTCAACATTTTTCTTAAATATGGCAGTTATATCTAATATCAGATGAAGCGATGTTAACTGAATTGCTCCTTATGTGAATGATAATGAGTTTCCTACTTAAATCCAATTTTAAGAGCCTCTAATGGCTCCGTAATGTTGGCTCACTCGGCAAATTAACAGTCACACATGGCACTGTGGTGCAAATAGAGACACTTTTCTCACTAAACTTGATGATTTTCTTCTCTCAAGAAATATTAAAAGCCAAAGGGTTTGAAGATAATGGAAAATGGAGCAAAAATACTAAAGAAAAGTGCTATTATGGTTCCTATTTTTCCACATGCTTTTAGGTTTACTACAACTGGCAATAGATATTTGTCACACCCTTAGGAGTGGTGTCGGGTATAAATCATTACTACCAGACCGGCTCTATACTACTCAGGGATTTAAAAATTTCTTGCAGTTTCCATTTACTTTAATCTATTGCACTTCTTAACATGGCCAGCACACTGAGACCTTGTAATAATTCACTATCTTTAGCGATGCTGCATGATATGTCTAAAGAAAAAAAACACTAATGGCAATACAGAACTGATGGAGGTGGCATATTGGTTACCACTAACAGTCCAATATAATGAGATGAATTGGGTGAAGCAAGAAGGCTAGCTAATTAGATATTCATGCTCAGACAAAATGAATGAGCTCCTTTGTAATGAGACAGCAGGAGGAGTGTGTTGGTGTGTAATGGAACAGAGGTAATGGTGGGATGAGGAATGGAACTAAGTATGGAATTTTAAGAGAAAAACCCTGTATAACCTTTTGGGTTCCGAGGAATAAATATGTGTAGTTATTTTCAAAAATAACAAATTAAATGTATGGGAGTTATTGCTATGCAAATAGGAGGTAATAATTTGCAATTTCTTTTGGGAAGAATTTAATTGAATTAAAGCTGCAAGCAGCATTGCAGACCCATCATCAGATTGTTGACAATGTTTCATTGATTATCTCTCAAGAACAACTCTTAACAGGTGGATTTTAGTCTAGATTTAAAGGAAGTCAGTGCTTCAGCTGTTGTTCGCGTTTCTGGAAGTTTATTACAGATTTGTGGTGCATAGAAGCTGAAAGCTGCTTCTCCATGTTTGGTTCCGGTTCTGTTGATGCAGAGCAGAACCAGAACTAAAATACCTGAAAGTTCCAGAAGGTTGATACAACAGTAGCAGATCTTTAATATATAGTGGTGCGAAGCTGTTCAGTGATTTATAAACTAACAGATATTTTAAAATCTATTCACAATTTCAAATAGGATGTGTGTTTATTTAATTTGGTATTCCAAATTATTACGTTATCAATGCAGATACATTAAGAATCTATTTTCAAAGAGTTTTGGATTCTTTTTTAGTCAGAATTTAATAAATTTCCCAAACATAATTTCTAATTTCTTCTTCTTTTTAATTAGAACATACACAACACACCATTGTCGTGGAAAAAAAATACTATTTCTAAGCACTGTTAAGGTGAAATCACTCAATCTGGTTTATTCATATATTGTGCACAATAAAGAGAGCTTGTAGGACAATCAGTAATGAAGCAGGTCTGGATGAAAAGCTCTGTCAGGCAGAGACAACACATGAGTTTTATACCAAAGATAAAGAATTAACAACAAAGGGTGAGACAGTCTGGTTGTGATTCAGCTGTAGAAAACAACTTCCAACCTTCTACATGTAACCCAAATACTTCTTTTGGTGAGAGTTCACAATCATTCATATAACATGACTAGCAGATGTGACCTTAATGTAATTTTTCCATCACACCATCACAAAGCAAAATTGAATTACTATGGTCATTATTTTGTAACCTGCACTAGAATAATATTGTTTGGCTTAGTGATTTTGATCTAAGCTGCTAGTTTTATTACTGATCTTTTATGCATAAGCTGTATAACTTTGCTTTCACTAGTTCTAATTTTGAGAAGGAATGCTCCACAGTATCACATATACATTTTTATTAATACTGTCATGAAGTTTTGTCTGGAATTTTTCTTGGCCAACAATTTTGTAACAGGCAAAGTTTTGGGGGGAATTGACCCAATTATCGGGGACAGAAAGGCAGTAAAGGACATTTGAAATGTCCCTTGTAGCATTATCTCTTCTCTAAATATGCTTGTAGAAATCATGTCATGGAGCCTAGAAAAATATACTGTACTGTAGCATGGCAGAACTCCTGCAAGGTGTGGAAAACAGTCATTTCTGTACTGACAGCTTAAACCTTTGCTGGCACTTTCCTCTTCTGTGATTTCTGATGAGGGTTTCAACTACACAGATGCAGCCTTCTCTGTTGCTTTCCTATATTTTTTTTTTCTGATCTGCAGTGGGCCAGCTTTTGTAAATTCCTGTCACAAATGTGGCAAGTAATATTTTTTTCTACTGCCATGCATCTGAAGCAACAGCAATTACTTGAAAGATGGGGCAAGTAACTTCCAGACAAAAAGAATTCAGAATTAATGTTCTTCAGAAGGATGGCTGCATCACTAGCTGAGAGGTCAGGGGGACTTTACTGGGTCATATCCCCCAAAAGCTTCATGACAACTATAAGAACTTTATTGAGAGACTTGAAAGCAGTTTCTCTGCAGGCCCATTGAGCTTTTGCAGCTCAACTGGGTGCAGGTGGTTTCTGGTTTCTGTCTTAGTTTCCTTTGATATAATTTTTTTTACTTAATTTTTAAATTACATTACTTAATTACTGTACTGTTTGATAAGTAGGATAAATTATAACGTATGTGATTGTATAGAAATGATTTTTGTGAAGTGTTCTGAGACAACATTTGCTTTGAAACATTAAAACAATGTCATAATCAACTGTGTTATTTTCTCTCACTTCATTGTCCTGACCACAGCCCCTTGATATCCTCTCAGCTACTCAGCCCGCCCATAAATGTGGAGCTTAACTCCAAGAATAATGAGACTGCCACTGCTACAGCATAATTGGTCAAAAGCAGAAAACAATATAATCTAAATGTCAAACGACAAGGGATCATGACAGTATCTGGAGTTTTAACATGAATATGTGTTTTGTTGCACCGCTAAAGTCCATTTCCAGTGTGCATTTCCACTGTGGGCTCCACACAGCTTCACTGGTCGGTCTTGCCTTGTCTCAGTAGAGTAACTCAAAGGGTTTGTGTGGAGAAACACTCTTCTTAAACCGATCAGGTGTGGACGAGATTATTTTATGAAATAAATGTTTTAAATGGACTCGGCTACAAGTGAACAAGGCCTTAGACCACAGGTGTCAAACTCCAGTCCTCAAGGGCCACTGTCCTGCAGTTTTTAGATGTGCCACAGGTACAAAACACTGGAATGAAATGGCTTAATCACCTCCTCCTCGTGTAGATCAGTTCTCCAGAGTCTTAATGACCTAATTATTCTATTCAGGTGTGGTGCAGCAGAGGCACATCTAAAAGTTGCCGGACACTGGCCCTTGAGGACTGGAGTTCAACACCTCTGCCTTAGACTCTCTGGAACTGTAGCCCTGTTCCATTTTAGTTCCCTAGAGGGCCTTTCATCATACTGCTGGATGCAGACAGAAAGGACAAGAAGAAAAGAGGACTTACAGTTACCATAAGACAGCCAGAGGTTAGCTTTTTTAAGGCTGTATAATGGCCTACAGCTGAGGTCAAAGGTGAGACCGTGGAGCTGTAGCTGCTCTAAGGTCATGGTGGGTATGCTGAGCCTTGAAGCAAACACCATTCTGCCATTTTGCTCTATCCACTCTTCAATCAGTCTGACTCTTGCGGTTCCTAACAGGAAATTGAAGTTTAAAAATATGTATAATGGACTGTTTAAAGAAAACTGTCAGCAACCATGAAAGACATTTTAAAAAGAGCAATGTCAAATTGTTTTCAAAATGTTCCAACAGTCCTACGAAGGTTATTCAAATAACAAAGCTTATGAAAGCTAAAGCAAATCAGTGCCACTATACTGGGGTATTTTCTTCTTTTTTGTAGTTTCTGAAACGTCTGCCATCTCTCCAGGTTCATTTTTATTAACTTCATGTCTTGTTGATAATCTTGCAAGTTTTTACTGACAATATGGATTACTTTCTGTGCTTATAGCAAGTATGTTACTGTATACGGTGCTATTCAAAATAATAGAAGTAGTTTTTGTTTCATGAAAGTTTAATGTTTCAAATCATACAGATAGCTGAGTAAAAATAAAAGCACTTCTAAAATTATTCATTTATTAAGGGAGCAACACTGTGCCAACCAACCTGGGTCTTTGTAAAAACATTACTTCCCCTAAATCTAGTTGCCATCTATATTAAGCATGAAAACAGCACTAAACAGATGAGATGGTCTAAGGTTTCACCTTTCTAAGACCTTTAGCAACCAAACCTGCTGTAACCATTTTTTGGACAGATTTAGTGTCATTCACACCTTAGGAGATGTGATCAAAACAATTCACAAGGCATTTTTATTGACATTTTTGGATCATCAAGTGGCAATGACCCATAGGGACTCATGTGGCTTTATTAGTTACCATCAGTAATTATGTCAACTTTGATCAGTGTCTCTGATCAAAGTCACTAATCAAAAGCAGAAAACATTTCTGCACTAATTAATTGTGAAGCAAACTAACGATGGTGTTGAGGGCCACACTACAAAGCTTATGGTTGAACCTGATGTTAGGACTCTGGGTCTTTGGAGTTTGGATTTGTTTTTTCTGTTTGTCAGTACTCTGGCGTTGTTTGAGTTGGGTTTTTGGATTTTTGTCATTTTGGGTGTTCCTTTGTTTTTTTTTCTATTTACTTCTGTTTGTTCTTGATTATTGATTCTAGTTAGTTTATCTAGTCTTTTTTAGTTATTATTGTTCGAATATTCTGTGTCCCTTAGTCCTTATTATACCGTTTTAGTTTCTGTTCACATTCTCCTTATGTCTTTGTTTCTCTAGTTTATTGTTTCTTTAGTGTTAGAATTATTTTCTGCTCTCTTGTGTTCACTTCTGTGTATTCCAGCTTCCCTGTGCCACCTTCTCCTCTCCACTCAGCTGGCCCCTGCTCCAACTATTAAGCTTATAAGCTTTGTTGAGGAAAAATTATTATTTTTAGTGCTTAATACAGTTAATCTTACGACATGTGTAAAAGGTATATTCAACACTCTGATTTGGAACAGCTTTGTGTTGAGCATGTGGGATTGAGCAGATGAGCAGGCATTCAGACAGGCAGGAGCCTCCCCACTGTGAGGCCGGGCCATAGGAGGCCATAAAATTAGCATTCCCGGCAGGGCAGAGAGACTTTAGATTTCACAGGTATCTGTGAGATTGTATCTCAGGTAGTTCTGTACTCAGAATGACCGTGGGAGCCACGGGGGGTGAGGGCCAGCGATCCTCGCCAGAAGACAGATGGCCATTTGATCTTTGCTGTAGATCAGGGGGAGTTCCAAGTTTCTCTGAGTGCTTAAGGGAGTTTCCAGTTGGTCAACAGGAGGAACGCCTTGAGTGCATAAATTAAATAGGAAAACACCTCCTTACTATAAGATTACGTGTCAGGAGAAAAAATACAGAGAGCGGCCAACATTTTGCCTTTTTTTATATCGGCTCTCTCCAAAGACGCGTCTTTGCTTTTTGTTTGTCTTTGTTTTGTGTTTGTCTGTCTTCCCCTTGTCTGTCTTTATTTTTATGAGAAAAATGCATATCTCTGTTCCTCTGCAGTTTTGTTGTTGATTGCTTTGTATGAGATTAAACTCTGTGATCTGTGACGTCAACGCGCTTTGTTGTTGTTTCACTTTAGCAGCACGCCGCCGCCTGCTGAGGATCCGGGAAGTTTAAGGAGGAAAGAGCCAAACGTTTTGTCCAAAGTTAACATTAAATTATCCTCTTTTAACAGCTTGTAATTATTGAGCTTACAATTAGCTCATCTACCCTGGTCCATTGTTGTCACACACTACCTCCTCAGTATTTAAGCCTCTCTGTCTCAGCCACTAATTGCTAGTTCATGTTGTTACTTTCATTACCAGTTACCTAAGTCTCTCCTCCCAGGGTTTCTCCTCATGTCTTCTGTCAGTTTATTTGAATTTTTGTTCCATGAACTTAGTTTTGTAAGTTGACTTTTTCCTTATGAAAACATCAACTCCACTCATCATATGTCCTCTGCCTGCTGCATTTAGGTCCGGATTCCTACATACCAATCATCACATTTAGGGAATCTTATCTGTCTGACGAGTGTTTCCAAACCAATTCAAGGACACTTCTTTATGCAATGATTGATTTATTCTGTTTCAAATTTCCATGCTTTAACATTAAACAGATTAACTAGGTCCAAACAATGCATGGGTGCTTGGCTTAATTCTCTATGGCACCATAAGATACAGTTAACAGAAAATATGACAACCCAGCTGTACCCAACTGCCTCATCCATACAAAAGCTAGAACGTTAGAAAAGCTTGCCATTCATATCTGATGTGGGTCAGTCAGCCCACATCAACACGCCACCCACATATTAAAGCTGCGCATTCACATGTCACGTCATCAGCATCAGTTGCTTACTTCATTCATATGTTTCTTACAATAATGGTTCTGCTGCCATGTTTTACTATGATTTGGTTATTTTTTGGCATTTTGTGTGTCTAAGGGTTCAGGTATTGCATTTCACTGTATTACTTTGTGTCATGATGTGTTTAGATGAGGACCCAAATGCAGCAGGCAAGAGACAGAGTGAAGATGTGGAAATTTCATTTAGAAAGATGCCAACTTACAAAACATATTAAAATCCATAGAAACTATTAAGGAAGAGTAATTAACATTAACTTTGGACAAAAAGTTTGGCTCCTTCTTCCTTAGAGTCCCGGGATCTCTGGCAGGCGGGCTGCGGCTGGAGGAAGTGAAACCACGACACTGCGCGTTGACGTCACAGATCACAGAGTTTAATTTCACACAAAACAACGCATGAATCAATTAACAAAGCTGCAGAGGTACAGAGATATATATTCATTACCTGTAACAGGAAAAATAGAAAAAGAAACACAAAGAAAACAAGGGGGTGGTGGGGCAAAGACGCGTCTTTGGAGAAAGCTTTATGCCAAAAAGCAAAACAGTGGTAGCATTCTGAATTTTTAGTGGTTACACTAAATTTTATACTGAGTGGGTGTTTCTTCAATTTAATATATTCAATTAAGGCGTTCCGCTCTTTAACCAATTAGAAACTCCCGTAGGGACTAAGGGAAATTTGAGAAGTCTCCTAATTTACAGCGAAGTTCCAAAGGCGTCTGGTTTCTGTCGAGAGACAAGGGCGGACCAGTTAATCTTGGACGATACCAGTTACGAATGTCCCCGGCGCCGAGAGTCTTAAGATAAGATTTCGCAGACACCCTCAGAATCTGACGTCTCTTCCATTATCTCTCCTAACGTTCTCGAAGAGACTTGCATCTGGTAATTTTTCAAGAAATGTTATCTTTGCAAACCCCAGTTTTTGCTTTTGCACAGTCAGCCCCCCAAAAGATTGAGTTCTGCCAAAATAATACATAAAATCCACAGGACAAAATAAAGTATAATTCCTGAGCCATTTTCTAATAGTAAAGAAAACATTTTCATTCAAACAATTTCCATTTGCTTCTAATATCGTCACAGATAATACAGTTTTCAAATACATTCATCCTTTAGTAGTTTTAAAATGAGATAATACAATCTTCAGTAAAAACATGGTATTAATACTTAGAAATTAAATGTTACGGGGTTTCAATCTTCTATTTTGCATTAGTTTTACACCATCGCAGATGCTGGCCTCCGGCAGGTCTCCCCCCAACTGCCTGCAGGAATGTTAATTTATGGCTCTGTGTTCTAGCTGGGCCGCAAAAGGCCCCATTTAGTGATCTGCATTCTAACCCCTGTCTGTCCAGTTCAAAACAAGAGTATCAAACCTACCCTTTTTACACATGCGTAAGATTAACTGTATTAAGTACTAAAATAATCATTTTTCCTTAACAAAACTCAAAAGTAATACAAAAAAGCTAACCAGGAGACACCAGGAGATCACAGGGAAGAGACTTGAGTTAACGAGATGAACCGCCAAGTAGTGATGGGCCATCTGAAGTCAGGCTTTGAGGCGTGTACAGTAAAAAGGGGGCGTGTCAGATGAAGCCCCGCTTCGATGCTTGTGTCGTCTTGCTGAAAACCACGTGACTGACAACAAACGATGCCTCAAATTGCATGGGTCACGTGACTGCTTCATTTTGCGTGTCGGTTTTCAAAATAAAAGCGTGATGAGCCGTGCCGCTTCATGGGTTAATGTATTTGATCACGCATCAGAGGAATATTTGTTTTCAGCAGTGGCCAAAATAAAAGGAACCTTGACCATAGTTCATGTGTATTAATGATTTTGATGATGGGATTCATCAAAATATAATGTTTGTTACCGGTTTTCTCAATTGTTGATTATGGTGTATTTTATGACTTTTTATTTGTGTGTTTTTATTGTGTAAAGCACTCTGAAACTGCATTGTTGCTGAAATGTGCTACACAAATAAACTTGATTGAAATGGAGCCAGCAAGAAGAAAAAATCTGACATGTGGGAAGATTTCGAGATGATCACTCACAAGATTCTTAAATAAAAATAAGTCTTGCACAGCAGAAACAGACTTAATGCTGTTGGAAGAGTAAAATGTTGGCCTGATGAGTAAAAATATAAGGGATCAGAGAGCCAATAGAAATCCAAGAAAGAGAATTTTTGAGGAATTTTAGTTTTTCAGGAGGCAAATCAAATCTCAACGAATACTGTCTGCCCCAACAAACACTGCACTCTGAATACACTAAAACAAATGTCTATTGTCAAATCAGTCGATGACAAAAGAAAACAGCCACTGACAGTCTACATATACCAGGATTGACTACAAATAATTTTAATAACTAAAGATTAGTTAAATAGGATTTAACTGACTCTCCTGTTACTAAACATGAGTTTGACAAAAACTTTGTGACAAAATTGCATTTACAATTTTTTTAAGTATATCTGAGTGCCAAAGCTGCCACAGTTTCAACAGCAGATGTCACTAGTGAGATATGAATGGACCACCGAGTGATGAACCTTTGGGTGAGGCAATCGGCTGGGACGCTTCATTGCTTCACGAGGCTTCATTTGGCCATCACTACTGGCAAGTAGTGCTGATGTATTGATGTATTTAATAAATGTTTCTTTCTGATCGGCCATAAATATGGAGTGAAAATGCACAGGGTGAAACAGAAAGTACCATGCCTTACTGATAGGGGGCAGTGCTAAGTCCCATAGACACAACTATGGCACAAGGAACAACAGATTTTAGGTTGCTGCTATCAACAGATCTTACTGAAAGCAGCCAGGGCTTTGCATGCCAGATTTTTGAAAATGAAAAGAAAATGAGAAACAAGATTTTTTTTTTTTACAACAAAATATACAACAAAATAGAAGCTTTAATTGGCTATGATCAAAATTAAAATATGTTGTGTAATGTAAAACAAAGTTTGCTAATGATTATTTACCATTATTTTGGCATTTCACTAGTACAAATATTTTTTGTTAACCCAACAAAAAGATGGAAATCTGAGTAGGATTTATTATCAGACAGTGGGAACACTAAAGATCAGATGGCTTTGTTGTCAAGGATTTTGCAAGGATTTTGTATGTGTGAATCATGGTCAAGATAGCTTGCCTTATTTAAACTTGTATAGCAACTAGTTCCCATTTTCTTTTAAATATACCTCGTCTCTCCATTTAAATTTGCCCTTTGTTATAGCACTTCTTTATCTCAGTAGTTAGTATGGGAACATTGAAAGTGGTTTAAAAATGTAAATTCTAGCAGTGCTGGTTATAGAAGCCATTTACAGTGCAGCCCTGTTGGAGGTTGTCCTTGTAACTATGATTATAGTGCAGGAAAATAATCTCTCTATTGAAACAATGAGGGCCGCATTTTTACTCTCCACATGAGACCTACCTTAGTAATTCTGAAGAAAAAGAAAAAGCATTGGGAGCTTTTATAAAGATTGGCACAAAAAATAGAATTTAGATTAGAACCGAGATTTTTCCCAGAAAATGTCTTTAAGTAGTAGGGGAAGGTTTTCACCTGGACAATAAGCTGGACTGGACTCAACAATGATGCTCTTTACAAGGAGGGTTGGAGCTGATTCTACCTGCTGAGGAGGCAGAGATCCTCTGGACAGCAGGGGTCTGAAGAACTTATTTGGCTATGGCAGCCAGCCATCTACTATGGTATTGTCTGTTAGAGAAGCAGATTCTCTATAGCAGAGAGAAATAAGCTAGATCAGCTCATCAGGAAGGCAAGTTCTGTGTTAGGATGACCTTTGACCCAGTGCAGGTGGTGGGAGACAAAAAGGCTCTCTCTTGTAAAATAACATCACTGGTGGATAGTGTCTCCCACCATGCATGAAGCTGTTACCAAACTGTAGAGTTCCTTGGTGCACAAAGGAGTGTTGCAGGAGATCCTTCCTCCCAGCAGCTGTTAGACTCCAGAACCATCACTGCTCCCAACAAAAGTGTTTACATTCCTACTGGTGTTTGGCACAATCTACTCTGTTCTTACTCACTTTTAAATAACATTTCTGCTGTTATTGCACATCTGTTTTTCTGTACTGATATACTTTATTTTGTGTTCTCTGCTGTATTTACACGTAAAGCCGTCTGCTCCTGGAGAATCACCCCACCTCCCTTGACCTATCTCCTAGTAGCGCTACTTAGTCAAAATAAGCTGCTTCTATATTTCAACAATATTTATTTCATCTATTTCTTCAATTCTATATGAATGTTTATTTTGTAAAGTGCCTTAAGACAAACAATTGTTGTGAATTAAAAACTAATCAAACACATTTACTCAATTTTTGTGCTGTCAAATTCATATAGACTACAATATACATAATCTTAACTGCTATACAGCAGTTAAGATTACTAAAAGTGGTATTACAATGTCAAAGCAGAAATCAGCAAAACAAATCCCAATTGATGTATTTCTTCTGATAGGATAAAGTTGTTATAAAATTCAGAATTAACCATTACCACACTATGACACATTCCAACTTTTTGACCAAAAGTAGATTATATGAGGTTTTTTAAAGTTTTAATTATAAGTCAGTCTAGTTTGACTAGCGGGGTTCTACTTGTTCCTCAAATTTTTCACTATTTCATCTGAAACAGAGGTTGTTCAAGCTTTACCTCTCCAGTTCTCCACAACTTGAAGCAGCACTCCGCCACATCACCATTAGAGGTGTCTCTCTACAGTAGCTCTGCTATGTACTGACACATGGTGTAGAACTTTCACTGATCCAGACTGAGTATGGTTAAGGGGCATGGTATGATCCTCATTACAAAGTCCTTTGATTGTGGGCAGAGGTCATCTGTTTTTTCAAACAACACTACTCTCCAGCACTGGTGACCAAGATTGTATCTGTTTGTTGCTATACAGCTGTATGCAGCTGTGGTGTGTGTGAAAATCACACACACCACACCTAAAATCCTATATGGTGTTTATCTGAGCAGGTCTCTAAGTACATGTGTGAAGTCTCTTTGCATTGCTCCACACACACCAACATTCACAGATTAGCTGAAGTCACACACAGCCCTGAGCACTGAGAAGAGGTTAATGAGGCCTGTCAGCACCTCGCTCTGTCCCAGGTTTACATGCTGCCACCAGCAGTGTTGTGCTGATACTCGTACTATGACACACATTGACATTCATTTTGAGATTTGGTAATTAGACTGCTCTGATACACACAAACACTCAGCTCCATTGCCATGTATCAATTAAGGCATCTAGCAGTTTGGTAATTGGATACAACATCAGGAGGAATATACTTGTCAGTGGAAAAGAGAACATTAAGAAGCTGTAGGAATGAGGATGTATTGAGACCCAATAAAAATCTGTGTGTGCGGGCGAGGGTGTGTGTATGTGTGTGTGTGTGTGGGGGGGGGTGCCCCAAAGACCATTAGCTCTAATTAACAACCAGACTTGTTTAGAGGTTGTTCTGCTTCTCTACAGAGCTTCTGTAAAATAATGAACAATCAAATGCTAATTACACCATTTCTCCTCAAGGAATCTGTTCTATCAGTGTTCTTACAGGTAGAGCAAAAACAATGCATTGCCTATATACTGTATGTATGTATGTATATATATATATATATATATAACTTTACCAATATAAACGTTGACCAAATAAAATACATAGATCATCCTAGAACAGATACCTTAGATAACAGCTGACTCCAGCCAGCCATTTTGATGCTATCAGATATATTGTGAACATGCTCTCCATACAAAATACACAAATGCCCTTACATTGACGGGAATATAACAAATACTAACAAGAGCAGCTCTGTTTTTCACTAGCAGTGAAGTTATGCTCCAATAATTTAAACTGCACTACTTAATATTAAAGAAAAAAACTCATAATTCTTTCATAGGTTTATTATCATATTCTGCTAATACTGAAAGCTCCCACATACTCTGGTGTAGTGTGTGAGCCACGCATGCTGTGAGCACTGTCTGTGGATGGTTGAGACTCCAGCCAGACTACCAGATTTCATAGTCGAGTGAACTCACTTTCTGCACTTCTGAAAAATGTTTAATCTCCCACAATTAGCTCGACCTTGAGTCATCTTTACCCATGGTCTGAGCTATTTCCTCTCATGTTTGTTTGTTCGTTTGGTTGGATGGTTGGGTCGGTTAATGTCTTTGGTTGCAGGGTCAGGTTTTACTAGTCTAAAAATTTTAGTCTCTTGTTTTTTGTTTCAGTTAGGTATCCAACCAGTGTTATAAATGGCCTCAGCATGTTTGAAAAAATGTGTTGAAAAAAACATAACTATTTGCTTTCTTACTTCAAAATCAGAGTAAGAAAGCAAAGACACCTTGTGTCAAGTCTGATAGTTCCCAAACAACTGGTATAGACTACCTTTTAAAGAAGTCTTTCAGTGTAGTTTAAAAAATATATTTCAAATAAATATTTTCAAGTTTTAGGTTATTTTTTGTTTTTTTATGAGATAGATTTAGTTAACATATCTATTTAGAAAAGAAGTTTCAACACATTTTACCTGCAGAGAAAGCCAAACTAACCTTTTAAAAGAAACCCCAAAAGTTTAAAACCCATGCACAATATGCAATATTAAAAAAGATGGCCGTTTCTGGAGTTTAAAAAAAGAGTATGTGTGTCTAGTGTCAGGGTATACGGCCTCCTTCCTGTTGACATTAGTAAGTTTACCTTCATCTCGCCTTCCAAATATGAAGAAAGAGCTTGCAAAAATCTGAAGAAGCAGCGCTCCCTGCACACAATAAAGAATAATATGGCTTCTGTTTACTCAGATATAAGCTAGAATTCACACCCCCATCTTCACTCATCTCAACTGCATAAGCCAAAGGCTGCAAGAGTAATACGCAACAGTATATTAGACGGATGCCTGGCACTTACAAATGTCATGAGATAAGGAACGACTGGTTTCAGATGAGATGGGGAAGAAGAAGAAAAAGAAAGACTAAATAAAAGGAAAAGTTTTACTGGCAAGACAGACATGCAAGCTCTGCAAGTAAACTGCTATTTCATAGGTTGAAATAGATGGAAATATTTTGAAATAAACTGAAAACTATTTGTATTTGTGTTTTCCTATTTATTTGATTTAGCAATTCTATATTCATAAAGGTGTTAACATTATTGTAGAATTAGAACACTGGAATCATATGACTTACTTTGTCATATTTTCCAAATATTTATCAAAGTAATAAAAGACAAAGTGGTATGACTAAAGCTCAGCAATATGGTTTCAATAAACGTAAACCACTGTAAAATAAGGACAGATAAACCCAACTAGGCCTGTCACGATAGCAAATTTTGCTCAGCGATTAATTGTCTCAAAAAATTATTGCGATAAACGATAATATTGTTTGAAGACCTTTTAACACTGATGTAATGGAAATGACGTAATAATGCATGCGATTTCCTGCCAAAGATAGATACACATTATTTTCAAAAGAACACTAAACACTTGAGCTGATAAACAAAATAAACAAAACAACCAAAAACAAAAATAAAATGGATTCTCAGTCTCCATTAACAAAAAACGCACTTGAATAAAAACTAAACAACATAAAGCCAAAGTGGAAATAAATACTGCATTCAACCAAAAGATTATGAAGTCTGTATATTATGTTGCCCTTCAGTAATAATTAGATTTAAATAGAGAAGATGGGCACATCGACTTCCTGATGCAATAATTCACACTACATGATTTTTTTGCTCCTATTTTTCCCCTTACAACAATCTTAGAACGTTGGTCTTTCTAAGATTGTGTGGTGTGTTATGGTAGATCGTCTTTGCCGCTCTGATCTAAATCAGGGGTTTTCCCCACTGGGAGCTTAACGCAGCCTGTTGAATGTGACAGGTAGCCAATCAAAAAACACGATTCTCCTCCATGTTTTCTGAGGGGAAATTACAGAGGGAAATCCCAAACAGCTGACACGCGGCCACCCGAAGTGGACATTGGAGATGATATGTGGAAACAACATTAATGTTTATTCAACATGCAAAGAATATAGAAATGACAAGAGGAGGAGTTGGAGCGAAATTGCTACCGCAGTTGATAAACCCGGTAACTTTTCAGCTGTTCTTCGTTAATGTAACTTAAATAGGTTCTAATGATTTTCATTCAGTCAGGACTTTACGCTGACACTAGCCACATGTATTGCAGGTAGATTGTAGTAAAGCATTGATTAATGCCTGGTTTTAAAATTAGTTCACTGGACTTGTAGCCATTATTTTGTGCCCATTGTTGGACACCACACGGCAGGACCGAACCCGGTGGAACCGTTATAGCTAGGATTTCTGTGGCTAATGTGTGGTCTCAGGTTTTGAAAATGGGCCGACAATCGGCCGACAGCTCTAAGATCATGTCGTGTGCGCTGGGCATTACACTAAGGAAATGAGGAAGGGAGGGTCAGTGGAGAGCACCGGAGTTGAGCCTTTTTTCGTTCACTGTCATCAACAGAAAGAGAAAAAGGTCAGAAGAGACGATAATGCCGATACTTAAAATGAAGTCGGAAGTTTTAATTTACCGTACGATTAATTGATTTATCATTTATCGCGACAGGCCTAAACCCAACCCTGTTTGCTCTGGTGCTAGAATGCTCACCTTCATCTCTATTTTAAAGTCAACTGTAGCTGATAACTTTTGATGACAAATCTGTCTGCCTCTACAGATTATGAGAGTATGCCTGCCTAAAGCATGAAGTGCATCAAGCATTTCATACTTTACTGGAGTAACTAAATAAACTCAGTCAAAAGCAGTGTCAGTGGATAAAAAATGTGGTTGAGGTGGGTGGGGGAAGGTCCCCACTACCACAAGGACTAGGAAGATTACCAATAGCCCCAACACAACTGACCCACCTGCCCCTAATTTATGTTAACAGGTGGCAGTTGACTAAAATTGGTTTTCACGTGGACACTTTCTCAGTCTGTCTGCTCATTGAACCTGTTATCAAGCTAGTGACATCTGTAGAAGCATAAAGCAACTGAAAACTGTAACAGTATTTTGGAGAACATCTTAATCACTTTTGAAATGTTATTTGTTGTCTTTCTGAAATGTGATGTGAAGCTTGTGTTTCATCATTGCTGTTGTAAAATTGCTGTTGTCATTTCGTTTTAAAAATGTTCTATAAATTGTTTTACAAATGTTTAAAAAAAGTGAAAAATCAAAACATTTCAAACATGACATAATTCTTGTGTGGAATAAAATATAGCAGAAAGTTTTACACAAAACATTATTTTGAAACAAAATGACAAAAGTAGCATAAGAACACTTTGATTCTAATACGTCTCCACTTACCAAAGACTGTATAGTCAGTCACTCATGCATTAGAGGGTTAATGATGTGATTTGTACTGAACCTTTTACCAGCTCTGACAAACTGAGGTCTGTGTGTTTTTAAATCCAGCAGGTAGGTCAACAATATTGTTGTATAAGCTAAATTATTGGAAAAGAAGTGTTTGAATAGCTAAATAACATCCTAAAGATTAGCAACCACTTTGATGTCTTTCAGTCTGGTTTCCGTGGTTACCACAGAACTGAGTATGTTCAATTACATCCACATAAGTACAGACTGTGGAAGAACCACAGTGCTGGTTCTATTGGACCTCAGTGTTGACAATGATATTGTAGTGGCGATTGTTTGTCAAACCAAACATCCAATAAAAGTTCCATCAGCCACTATGAGGCACTGGGGTCAAGATTCTTCATGCAGGCAAAAGAAGTTTAATGTAAGTAAGTAAGTAAACTTTATTTCTATAGCGCTTTTCACAGACCAGGGTCACAAAGTGCTGCACAAAGTGTAAAAAAAAATAAAATAATTAAAAGCAACATACAAAACAATAAAACACAGTATTAAGCTAAAAAGCAAGTTTAAAAAAGTGGGTCTTGAGTTGTCTCCTAAAAGTGTCTATACAATCCAGAGATCGAATGGTACAAGGTAGCTCATTCCAAAGGCGAGGCGCCACAGCTTTAAAAGATCTGTCTCCTCGAGTCTTAAAAAGGGTCCGAGGAACCATCAGCAAGTTCAGATTGGACGACCTGAAGCTCCTAGTCGAAACATAAGGCTGGATGAGGTTCTTAATATAGTCTGGCGCCTGTCCATGAAGAGCTCTAAAAGTCAGTACCAGGATTTTGTCCAATCTTGTTGACTGTCTTGGTTGCTTTTATTTTCCTTTTCAGCAAAAAATTACAACATTCAAACTTTCCTTTGTTCTTCTGTCTACTTCTCTTGCTCTGGTAAAAACCATAGGCACCAAACCCAAATGCCTGCTGGTCCTTTACCAGGCCCCTACACTTATAGAAAGTGGACTGACCCACATTACTTCCTGTCTATTTAGAAAAAGTAAATAAGAAAAATAATAAAACAAAAGATAAATAGAATTAATAATTATTAACCTGCAAATAAACTCTGTAAATAATACAAAACATATAAATTTAAGAATTAACTAACAACATTCAAATGGATAAAGAAATAAAGAATAAATAGCTCCAACAGACATATTACAGGAACAACTGTCCTCAGTTGATTTGAATTTCACATAACCAACAGGAATTTCTTTGTTTTAATGGGTAACTTTTATCCAAAGTGGACGGAAGTCACATGTGGTGTACCCCAAGGTTCAACCCTAGGACCCCTCTAAGTCAATATCTATTTGCTCCTATTAGCTCAGGTTATAACAGAAAATAAGATTAGCTACAATAACTATTAGTGATGTTATGTGATGTGGCGAGGCTTCGAGGCGTGTGTCGAGTAATGGAGGGGGCGTTTCCGTAAAGCGCGTATCGAAGCTTGCTTCATTTAGGGGAGGAGCCGAAAATGATGACGTCCGAAGCCTCGCTGCCCGGCTGTACCACGTGACTGCTTCGGGAAGTGGCTCAGATTTTGGCGCGGGGTTTGACAGATTTAGAAACCCCACAGGCTCCATTCAAAATGTGGGTTGTTGTAGGCGAGTTGCGGTCAGTTGAGAGAGTGGATAGAGTTTTGATAGCAGAGTTTGGATAGTGGTTATTTAGTTTGAGACAGTTAGTTTGGTGTTTGGAGAGAGAGAGAGAGAGAGAGAGAGAGAGAGAGAGAGAGAGAGAGAGAGAGAAGATTTAGGAGCGTGAGGACAGGATAGGAGTAGGATGGAGCCGGCGAGAAAGAGGAGGATTTCCCCTATGTGGGAACATTTCGATTTGATAAGCCCTAACAAGGTAAAGTGAACTGAACATTTGCAGATGCATTAGGTTTGCTTATGAGGAACTGTATTTTTCACTGTTTCTTATTTTCTGTAAAGGTGAGGTGTTTATTGTGCTCCAAGGAGTTGGGGTACAATAATAACACCTCATCCATGCTAAGGCACTACCGTGCCTTGCATGAGAATAGGGAGGAAACTGGAGCTTCACCCAGCCAAGGTATTTCATTACTATATTACAAACACACTATCACAATTTTTGCATGCTGATGTTTGCTTGTTGTGCAAATAAAGACAGGTAACAGACACTGTATTTATTCCCTTTTAACCAGGCACCAGAAAACAAGAGCTGGATGAAGCTCTAGTCTCCATGATAGTGAAGGATATCCAGCCTTTCACTATTGTGGATGACGTTGGATTCAGGACATTTGTGTCTAAGCTGGATCCCAAATATGTTCTCCCTACAAGGCAGGTATGTGTGGGTCCATACATGAAACGAATGACTACATTATTGTATGTGTCACAATTCAGCAGTATATATATATTTCTTCCTTTAGGCTCTGAAGGCCATGGTGGAGGCCAAATATGAGTTTGCTAAGGAGCACGCTAAGGCTAAAGTAGAGAAGGTGGTTGCTGTTAGCCTTACATCAGATATGTGGACATCCATCAACATGGATGCCTACCTGGCAGTGACATGCCACTTTGTGGAGGAGAACGAAAAGCTGAGCTCGGTGTTGTTGGGAGTGCAGGCATTCCCCCAGTCTCACACTGCTGAAAATATTGCTTGTGTGAAAGCCTCCCTGATGGAGGAATGGGGAATCTCAGGCAAGGTGACATGCATGGTCACCGATGATGCTCCTAATATAGTGGCAAGCGTGAGAGAGCTGAAGCTTCGCCACCACATTTGTGTTGCTCACACCCTCAATCTTGTTGTGAAGAGGGAGCTTGACCAGCACCCTGTGCTCTCTGGCCTCCGGGCCAAAGCAAGGAAGCTGGTTGGCTACTTTAGAAGCAGCACCACTGCTAAGGTATGCTCTTTTCTTTTATTCCAATATATAATGTTAATAGTTTGTCTGTACTCCTACTGCAGTGACTTAATGGCCTACTCTTCTGTATCTTTAAAGGAGAAGCTTAAACAAGTGCAGCTTCAGCTGGGCATGCAAGCAACCAAGCTGATGCAGGAGGTGGAAACAAGATGGAACAGCACCTACTTGATGCTGCAACGTCTGGTGGAGTTGAGGGAGCCAGTAGGAGCGGCATTGGCTGGATTACACACTGACATTCCCTTTTTCACTGCCAGTGAGTTTGACATTGTTGTAGCGTGCCTTTCTTCACTCTCTCCTTTCTATGACGCCACCACGGAGCTCTCTGCAGAAGAACACGTGTCGGCATCAAAAGTTATCCCCCTCCTGAAGATGATAGCGAAAGTCCTTCAGGAGGAAGCCACCAAGTCGGCACCTGCAGTAGCAGTAGAAATAGGAGAGCAGCTCATCAGACAGCTCAGGGAGAAGCTGCACATGCTCCAGTCAATGAGCATCTTGTCGCTGGCTACACTCCTGGACCCACAATTTAAACTTATAGCATTTTTCAGCAACACAAAAGCTGCTGAAGCAGTGAAGCGCTTGACTTCAGAGTGTGCCACCGTCATCCGACGGAACACAGAAAAGAACACTCACGAGATTCCCCAGGCTTCCACCTCTCAAGAATTCACTGGAGGTAATGTTTTATATTACATTTTGAGATTACTTATTCCTATTACAACACTTACTAACATGACCTGTGGTTTCCATTTAGGTAGCAGACTTTGGCAAAGATTGGACACTAGTGTCATGGAGGCAAAGAGGACTCAAAATGTGTCAGAAGATGCCACCGTAGAGATCCAGCGCTACCTGTCAGAGGCAAACATAAGCAGGCTGGAGAACCCCCTGGAGTACTGGGCTAATCATCGGTCACTGTACCCCAATCTGTACAAACTTGCACTTATTTATTTATGCACCCCGGCATCATCTGTGCCATGTGAGCGTGTCTTTTCAAAGGCTGGAGAAGTAGTGTCAAAAAAGAGAAATCGTTTGAAACCAAAAACTGTGGAGAAATTGTTTCTTAATAAAAATGCATGAAATCATCCAAGTTACACAAGCATTAGCCTATTCACTACCCCCTCCCGTGTTCCACAAGCACTTTCACTGTCCTCTGCCTGATTAAGCCCAGGCCATTTTTCTAGAGTCACAGAAAAACATTATTACACAACATGCCATATCAGATGACACTACAATTTTGGGAATAATTACACACAGAGGATACATTCAAACAATATTTTATTATACACATATGTGTATACATAATTTATGTAGACAAATGATTTCTTCCTACATCTTTTGTGAAGTCATTCTCAAGAGCCATAATAGACAAAAATTCAATGCATCACACGTGTTAAGATACAGCTGGCTGTGATTATACACCTGGCCAGTAGGTGGTTTCGTGTGCACATGAAGCTTCAAGAAATTAACCCTTTCTCGAACCAGTTGGCTCAAGTGGTTCAATGCCTCATGAGGCTTCATCTCACCATCACTAATAACTATTGAGATGATACACAGCTCTATGTTATGACGTCACCAGAACAGATAAATGTGTAGATGTGCTATAACTTTCTCCAGTTGAACAGAAACAAAACTGAAGTTATGACCTCTGGACATAAAGAGGAACGATCTAGAGCACAGGGGTCAAACTCCAGTTCGGGAGGGCCACTGCCCTGCAACTTATAGATGTGCATCTGCTGCACAACACCTGAATAGAATAATTAGGTCATTAGCAAGACTCTGGAGAACTGATCTACATGAGAAGGAGGTAATTAAGCCATTTCATTCCAGTGTTTTGTACCTGTGGCACATCTAAAAACTGTAGGTTGAGACCCCTGAGTTTCTAGCTACACCCAGCTGTTAAATCTGGGTGTAGTGATGGACTTTGATCTGAACCTTCAGAGACACATAAAGACAGTTACAAAGTCATCCTTCTATCACATTTCCAGAATTAGAGAACTTATGTCTCAGCAGGATCTAGAGAAACTCATCCGCGTGTTTTTATACATAAAATATCAAAGATCACTTAACAGCTTAGCACCACAATGCATTAAAGATCTACTGTTGTTGTATCAACCTTCTAGATCTCTCTTCTGGTTCTGGTCTGCTGTGCATCCCCGGATACTAAACATGGAGAAATAGCACTCAGCTTCTATGCACCACAAATCTGGAGTAAGCCTCCAGAAAACTGCAACACAGCTGAAACAGTTCATTTAAATCTAGAATAAAAACCCAGCTGTTTAGAGTTACATTCAAAACATAATAAAAGGAACATTGACCAATTGATGATTTTGATTATGGTACTCATCAAAATGTAATGTTTGTTTGTGGTTTTCTCAATTGTTGACTTAATGTGTGCTCTATGACTTTGTATTTTTATGATGTAAAGCACTTTGAACTCCCTCATTGCAGAAATATGCTGTACAAATAAACTTGACTGATTGCATTATTTGATAAGTGATTTTTTTTTTAGCAAGATGTCCTGTTTTTCGCAAACCTGGGACCTGCAACATTGGTGATTTCACAGTCTCTACGGAAACACTTTATTTGTATCATTTTAGCTTTTGTCTGAAGATGACCAGTCCAGCTGTTTGCATAAATGAGTTAGCAAATTTGTTTGAAAAGCAATCTTGCTCTGTGCTAATTAAAGACAGATGCCATTATGTGCAATTAAGTAAGGATCATTAGCAGCAGTGTTTTAAGGAGTAGCACAGAAATTTAAATCCATTGTTTCACTAATGAACACTGTGCTTCATGAGTTGGAAGAAAGGATATTAAAATTTACAAGATTTAAGTTCTCATAACTCCCTGAGTCTTTTGACCTTTTAAGCATCTTTTGCTCTTGTTGTCTTTAGGTGTGTGGGTATTAAAGGATCTCTCAGGAATACCTTGTCTAATCTAATCAATATGAAACAGGGAGAGTTGTACCAGAGACATAAAAGACCAGAATATGAGCTGTGGGACTTTATACACACTCTCGTTAGGTCTCTGAAAAGGGCATCATCTAATAACCCAGCTGTAGGTACATATCATGGAATGTGCAAATCCTCTTTAAATTTTATGGTTTTTAAAGCTGCAGTATGTAACTTTTATTTATTAGTTTTTAAAAAACATTGAAAAAAATGTTTCTCACATATTTGCTAAAACTGTCACTATGGAATGGCAGTTTTGTTTGAGACAGAATGAGCTCCTTTGTCTTCTCCCTGTGCTAACTACAGAAATACACCGCTCAGTCAGTAACAACCAATAAGAGCCAGGAGGAGGGTCTGAGTGCTGTCAATCTTTCTTGTGTACATGCTACTCACAGCCTCCCGCTTGCTCTCTGCTATGCTACAGAGCATTCATGGCTTCATATATCTGAAGCCATGAATGCTCAGGCTAGTTAGGTGTGGGCCAGTCTATTACAGCTCTGATCCTTTCTGGGTCTGATCTAACCTGCCCACCTTCAAGGATGTAACCTAGGAAGCTGATTGATGATTTATGAAACTCGCATTTTTCGGCCTTGCTCTCGGGTGGAGCAGGCGAGGTGAGCTGCAGGCACCCTGTGGTGGAAGACTGGCAGCAGAACGGTGACAGAAGATCCCAACAGTCTGGGAGAATACACCTGATGAGAATGATGAGTTTACTATTAGGATCAGATCATTTGCAATGATAGGCAGGATTTTTTTTTTTAAATGTGTGGGTACAATATCCAGACAGCAGGAAGTTGAACTTTGCAGTAAGACAAAGGATCGATGGATGAATACCAATTCTGTTGACCATTCCCCTCTTTCACGGCCCACTTTTATGTATGACCACTGTCACATAAAGGCCACTGGAGCTGCTGGAAAAATCCAGAAAAATAAATAAATATGTAGAATGTTGTGTTTTTGTCCACATTGTTAAATTCAAACAATGTTAGAGAAATTTCTATGTCTTTTAGTCAGATCTAACTTCAAAATGAAGAGCATTGCAGCCGCTGCATGTGACTTTTATTTTAAAAAATGTTTTTTTTACATATTTATTAAAATTGTCACTATGTTGTGACAGTACTGTGTGAGACAGATAAACAGTAAATATATATATATTTTAAATTTTAATGTTGCTACTATTGCCATTTCTAGAAATGAAATGCTCCCAGTCGGAAACAACCAATCAGAGTTACAAGGAGCATCTTAATGATGTCAATCATCCGTCTGCACATGCTCTTAAATGCAGTAATGACTGAGCACTCACAGGAAAAGTGTTTATCTGCCATCATCGATGGCCATGCTAACTCACGAAAGCAGCTTCAGAGGTTTCTTGGATTTGCAAACTTCTATAGACGCTTTATCAGGAACTAGAGCCAGACTGCCGCTCCGCTAACCACACTCACTTCTACTAAGGTCACCTTCACCTGGACTGATGGAGCGGACCAGGCCTTTAACAAGCCTATGAAGAAGTTCGCCCAGGCTCCCATTCTGGTACAACCAGACTCTCACAAGCAGTTTATTCTGATACTGGAGTCGGGGCAGTTCTCTCTTAGCGCTCTGCACCAGATGAGAAACTGCACCCCTATGCTTACTCCTGCAGAGAGGAATTACGATGTGGGAGATCGTGAACTCCTGGCGATTAATCTAGCCCTCGAGGAGTGGCACCACTGGCTGGAGGGCGCAGAGTACCTGGTGTTGGTTTGGACCGACCATAGAAACCTCTCCCACCAACAGACCACTAAGCATCTAGACATTCGCCAGTCCCGTTGGTCTCTTTTCTTCTCCTGTTTTAACCTGTTTTAACCTTTCCATCTCTTACTGCCCAGGGTCCAAGAACATGAAACCAGATGTGTTGTCCTGCCAGCACTCACCTGAAGACTCGGCGAGAAACCCCACCCAGTTGTACTGTAGGTGCGCTTACGTGGGATATAATGGATGTGGTGAAACGGGCACTTCTGGATCACCCGACCCATGGAATAGACCTCTGAACAGAACGTATTCTCCGTCTCAGGCACGTTTGTGTCTGATCCATTGGCTCCACTCCTCCAAATTCTCCACCCACCCTGGTGTCAGCAGAGCGATCTCCCTCATCTCATGTTGCTTCTGGTGGCCCACCATGCATAAGGATGCTGTTGGGATCTTCTGTCACAGTTCTGCTGCCAGTCTTCCACCAGAGGGTGCCCGCAGCTCACCATGAGAGCATAAGAGGAGCCGGCAGTCTGCACTTCAACACTAGAGTGTTGACCCTCGTGGTAACTCAAAGCCTTCAGAGATTGTTTGTATCTGTTTCGCGAATACTATTTGATCCATGTTCTTTCACCCAAGGTTATCAAGATCAAGGTTTGGACCCAGCCTAGTATCATGCGAACTAGCAGTCTTACTGCAGTGCTTAAACAGTTAAATAGCTTTCTAACTATAATCAACCGCTTTGACTCCTTCCAATTTGGTTTCTGGTCTCACCACAGCATGGAGACTGCCCTCTTAAAATTGTTAAATGATATCCATATAAACAATAATAAAATAATTTCCCTGCTGGGATGAATAAAGTAATTCTTCTTCTTCTTCTAAACACTAAACTGTTGGTTCAACAGAACCAACAGTGCTGGTTCTGCTGAGCCTTAGTGTTGATCATGACATTTTATTGAATCAACTTGAGAGTTGGTTGAGACTCCCCGGTCCAGTACTGAGTTGGTTTGAATTTTACATAAAGAACAGGGATTTCTTTGTTTCAACAGGAAATGTCTCATCAAAGGGGACAGAAGTCACATGTGGGATTCCCCAAGGCTCAATCCATGGGGTACACCCAAGCACCCCTTTAATTCAATATCTATTTGCACCCACTAGCTCAGGTTATATCAGGAAATAAGATTAGCTACAATAACTACTCAGATGATACACAGCTCTACATTATGACATCACCAGGTGACTGAACCCATCCAATCACTGTGTTGGGTATTCTAACCTGTACATACAAAGAACCACACAGAGAGTAGTATCACTTCAGCCTTTGCAAAGAGGGAGCGTCTCAGTGGTGCCTCAAGACAACTCCAACTTGTCCCCCTGCACCAGCCCGGTTTTATTCAAAGTGGGGTGGAGGTCGGTCATAAAACAGAAACTTAAAGATAAGAGGTTGAGGGGTCTCTCTGAACTAGCTGAAACTGATTTCTCCAAGAACAGCATGGTCCACCTCACTCTGTTTCCAGCTTAGAGCAAAGAGACAAACTTATTGATGACATAACTATTTGCAAAACTCTGACACTGAACAGATGCTTAGAACAGATAAATGTGTGGATATGCCAAAACTTTCTTCAGCTGAACAGAAACAAAACTGAAGTTATTATTTTTGGACTTAAAGAGGAACAATCTTCAGTCAACGCACAGCTTCGGTTATTACAGCTACTAGTGATCAGGCCCGAAACCTTGGAGTATTGATGAACTCTGACCTGAACCTTAAGAGCCACATGAAGGCAGTTACAAAGTCAGTCTTCTGTCACCTCAAGAACATTTCCAGGATTAGAGCAGGGCGCAACTCCATATTTTTGAGGTGGATGCGAACATATCTTCGGCGCCCCCCCATATATCGAATGATGACTGAGGCCTGCTCTTGCTTTGAAATATCAGGTGTGCAGTCCAGTTCCACTGCAAAGTACTTAGAGGACTTGATCTTGGCAGATATTTTACTCAAAACACACTCTGATACTGAATCTAAAAATTCATTCTGAGTGCACCATGTCAGATATCCAGTGGTTTGTTTGGAGGCAGCCTTTCTAAGATGCTCTGCCAATGTTACATCATATCGTGCTATGAGCTCAAGGATTCCCAGAAAATTTCCATTTTTAGGATTTCCTAACTGAGAATTTTTCCCCCTTAGTGGCAAGTTTCTCTCTACAAGGAAAAGTATGCAGTCGATAACTCTAGTCAACACACTTCTCCAGTGTGCTTTTTCAGCTGCCATGGTTTTCTGCAGTTCACTATGAATAGTTTTACCTAGGCGTAAGCGAGATGCCATTTCTTTCCACGTCAGATAAGCATTTATGTGAGAACTACTGGTTTCATGGTGCTTCAGTGTTTTTGAAAGACATCGCCAGTTATTATACCCCTCCACAAGGCATGTGTCAAGAACTTTAGCTTCACCAAAAAGCTTACATGCAAAACAATAGACTCTGCTAGTATTTTTAGAATACAGTAACCAATCTCGTTCAACTTTCTCTCCATTAGACAGTAAACGAAAACAGTATGCTTTGGAAAAACACTTCTTATTCTTCTCTGATCCTGGATATGGACCATCAGAAACTTTCTGTGGGCCATTTACAACCATGTACTGCCTAAATGTGTCCCCCATTTTGTGTGGTAAAGGCCATTCAGATGGTTCTTCTGAATAAAGCCTTGTCTCGGCTCTCTCCTCTGCAGCTCTGTGCTTCTCTCTCTTCATCATCTAGTCCTCTCTGCTCTTCCTCGCCCTCATCTGCACCTTTCTGTTTCTCATTCTCCTTTCTCGTGGTTGACTCACCATGACTGCCTGCACTAATTTCCCCCAAAAAAGAACACAATCAAAGATGGTCATCAGAAACTCAAACCATCATGGTATATAGGTTTTTGTTGCTTTCCTAATGCCTACCTGTTCTCATCACTTGTCTCCTCTATCACTGACCTCATGTATGTCTCCTTCATCCCTTGTCTGTGGTGTTCTCCACTAAGTCATGTGGTCAAAAAAGCATTATTAGTTGTAAAAATTACAGATCTTACCGTTTTTAAAAATAATGTTTAAAAATTTGTGCTTGAGATGGACTAGTTGCTCCCTCACTTCCACCTGCATTAGACCAACCTGTTGCCTTCCCCTGTCTGTCCTGATTCTTCCTCTTTCATCATCTTCTCTTCTTTCTCTCCACCATCACAGCTGAATGACATACATTTTGTGTTAAATAGGCTTAAAAAATACAGCAGTCAAACTACAATAGAAATTAAAGTTTAATTTAAATCATCTCCTTGTTGGATGACAGTTACTGATTGGACATTACATCTGATCTGACTTATCAGATACATCACAACACCACTGTAGTGGTATTGAATAAGACATTTAAACTCAAGTGTCCCCCTGCCAAAAAGGTTGGTAAAATAGGTCACCAACCTTTTTGAGTTTAAGGGCTTTAGTGACTCTGATGACTAATTTGTCTGATACACACATGAACTTGAACAACTCATCTTTAATTAAAGAATCCATAATACATATGAGTGAAAAAAATACACCCAGGTGTGCACCTAAGTGTTGGACCATAGCTGGGCACTGCCGCCACAGCAGCTTTAGCTTTCCTGTGTTAATATTTCCTGAGTTTTATTTCGGTCATTCTTACTTAGTGCGCGGTTATGTGTCTGTGACAGGTTTATGTATCAGATATTAATAGAAATACAAAACAAATCGCGTCCCTTAATGGTTTAATAGGGGAGGCAACTTTTAACCCGATTCGGGCTACCAGATCGCCGGCGATCTGAGATGCATACATATTTTTCAAATGCCGGTAGAATTTGAACCACGTAAGGTAGAGCAATTTTTTTTTTTGCATATTAAACTGTAAGAATTGCGCTTCCTTTTCCGACCCTAAACATCCCCCCCGAGTTGCTGTGCGCGCGCAGACGAGTTCACAGATTTATAGTAAAAAGGATGGGTCCACAAACATGATGTGGCATCCATCCCTATATTTGTAGATCAGCTCGGGTCTGGCCAATCACTTCCTGTGTTGTTCTGACGTTGACAGAATGAAATACTACGAGATTTCATGAAATGTCACATGACTTCAGGTGAGATTTCATGAAAGTCATTTCCGTTTCCTGCACGTGCTATTTGGCTCTGCTCTTGCAAGGCAAACACCCAAAAAAAAAAATTATGGAAAGACACGGAGTAAGAAGATTTTACTCTGCGTCCGAAGTCTTGGAGCTCGTCACCGCTCAAGATGGCCAAAATGAGGAGAGGTATTCTTCAGACCCTGATACTGCAGACACTGATGAGGAAGAGGACTTCATCGAAGGGATCGATAAACTTCATGATATGTAAGTGGGCTCTTTTTCGCTCATATATATATATATATGTAAAAAATATATAATTTTTTATTTTTTTATTTTTTTTTTACGTAACACAGAACGTGTGATTGAAAACTCTAACTAATCTGTAATGTTACGTCTGTGTGAAGTACTGGCAATATCGTGGAGGAGAAAGATGGCGATCTGAATGAGGATGATGAAGAGGACAATAACGGTGTGGTGGCAGGTGCAAGTAGAGGAAGAAAAAGAAGTCGGGAGGGTCCAGCTAGTAAAAGGAGAGGCAAAAGGTCAGAAACTCATGTGGACACTCAAGTCAAGTGGAAAACAGAGAAGGAGACTGATCATTTGCTGCACCCCCCACTCCATTTCCGTCCAAAGAGGACACCAGGTGTTCAGCTGCCCCTTTCCAATACTGAGATTCCGTCACCTTCAGAGCTATTCAAATTATTTTTTGACCAGGCTACCATAAAGACATTATGTGAAAACACTAACAAAAATGCAGCCAAAAATTTAGCTGCTGGAAAAAAATTTCGTTGGACTGATGTCACAGCTAATGAAATGTATGCATATATTGGACTTACTCAATTTGTGTATTCACTCATGTGAATACACAAAGACTGACACACTTTCATTTAAATGTTTGTATTTTATTGTTGATGTACAATGTGCAATGTATCTTCTGCACTTCTTTTTTCTGATTGCACTGATAAAAGCATTTTTTTTATTTTCCCTCGTTTTATTGTTTTTAGAAAATTGGCTGTAACTTTGAAACGAAGCTTTGAAAAAACTCCAAATAAATTGTGTTTGGTTTAGAAGGCTTGTGTGCAACTTTTTTGTATTGGGAACTTTGGTAAATAAAGTTAGGAAACTCTTCATATTTACAAAAATATGTCAAAAAAATTATAAACGGATGGAGTTCTTGTTATTGTTTTGCAAATTTTCTATTTTTAATCAGTTATTATTGATAAATGGCATACAAACTTGGAAAGGAGGACTTATAAGGATTTTATAGATGTAAAGAACATTGGAGTGCTCCTAATAATGACTCTGCAGCATCCAAAAATGTAAAAAGATGCTCATGCGGACTTTTATAATGGTAGTCCTAAAGAGGTTAACAGCCAAATATGGGACGATTCCGTATTAGGCTAGCTGCTAGCTTTAGCTAACTTTATTATTTACAACCCTCCTGTCCTGCTAATACTCTGACGGTACTTACCTACTATCTTTCAACCACATTGAAAGGCTTTTTTTCATCCCACCAACATCTTTATCCTTCTCCCTTTTCCTTTTTCTGTTTTGCGCCCCGGACAGCTTTTTTTTCTGCCGCTCCATTTTGTCAAGTCACTACGAGTGGTAGTCTAAAATAAAAAAAAAAAAAAAAAACGCGCCTGCGTACTCTTAGGGGCGCGTGCACAGCCACCTGTATGGGAAGGGAGAGCGACAGGAGGGGAGGTGAAGGAGCAGAGGGGCGCCTAATCAGTGCTGTTCCCCTGTTATTGATCATTTCATTCTGTTAATTATAGAAAATGCCAACAAGAAAAAAACATTTTTCGAGACGGGGTTTTGGCGCCCCCTCTAGTGCAGCGCCCCTATGCGTTGCATACCCTGCATACCCACTTTTTGCGCCACTGGATTAGAGGACTAATGTCTCAGCAAGATCTAGAGAAACTCATCCATACATTTATCTTTAGTTGTATTGATGTCTTCACAGGTCTGCCTAAAAAATCAAACAGCTGCAGCTGATCCAGAATGCTGCTGCTCATATTCACACTAAAACCAGGAAGATAGAGCACATCACACGTTTTAAAGTCCCTCCACTGGCTCCCTGTAGCTCAAAGAATAGACTTTAATATACTGTTGTTAGTTTATAAATCACTGAACGGCTTAGCACCACAATACATTCAAGATTTACTGTTGATCTGGAGGGTTGATACAACCTTCCAGATCTCTGAGATCCAGTGGCGGGCCGTGCATTTCACACCTAGGCCTTCAGTAGTGCTCCGTCAGAATCAATCCAACCCTCAATAACTATTTTATGGCTATAAAAAATCTACTGCAGGTACAGCTGCGACACACATTAAAAAAAAGCATCAAAAATAACCTGATAAAATTGCAATATTATTTAGGAATATAGCAACATTTTACTCACCAAAAATCCTGATTGTACACAAAATCCATCCTCCTTTCTATTAAAGTTACTGCTTGCCCAAAAAAAAATGACACAGTCTATCAATCTTTTTAAGATTTCCCTATTTTTCTTCACCTTTTTGTTGTGGAGCTCCGTTTCCCTGCGCACTTGCTTGCTCAGCTGTAGATCCACTCTGGTTTCTCCAAAAGTTTTGGAAAGCACTGTTGCTTGTAAGTGTCCAGCAGTGCTTTGATGCCTCGTTGCTGCCTTCGTTAGGCAAGTCAAATTTACAAATCCAATGTGGCTCCAAACACCATGTCGATCAGTGGCAAATAACAAGCACTCCCAGCAATACAATTTGCAGTGTTCCTCGGAGCCTGTGAGCCAGGAGTACCGCTCGTAGTTAGTAGACTGAAAGTGGTGGACAAATCCTTTTCCCGGTTGTGACAGGCTCGCTAGCTTCGGAGTTGCCCGACCTTGCTTAACAATGTCCAGCTTTTCTTGAAAAGTCCGTCTTGAAAATGGCTTTAACAGTAAATCTCCAACCAAATCCATTTCTTCTCCTGCTTCACCCATTGTGGGTTGACAAAACTGCTATTAAATCAACACAACAATATCTTTGCTTGTGCAGCTAGCTACAGATGCAGTTTGCTAGCTCTGGCTAGTACACTCTTTGACTATCCAATCAGAGCGTGTGAATACGCTGACGTTTCCGTACGCCTGCTAGAGGACCTTGGTGTGGCCAACTCAAAATCTCACTGGTTGAAGCAACAGTTTGATCCACATTTATTTTATGCTACAGGGCCCGCAGAACTGATTGTGAAGGCCTCCAGGTAGATTTCTTTGACCCTGGCAACAAATAGTGGCTGAAATGTGATTGGTTAAATGCTTAAATATGAAAATACACGTCTGGAAGCAGCGCAACCAGGGGACTTATGGCAAGCCGTTTTAACATAAATTCGGTTTTGTCTGACTATCCGTAATTACATTCCAGATATTTAAAATTGGATTTTGACTAGACAAAACTACATTTTGACTATCCGGAATGGTAATTTGAGATATCTGTATTTACATTCTGACTAGGAATAATAATAATTCAAGATATCTTCAATTACATTTTGACTAGTCAAAATTCCTTTCAAGATATCTCAAATAACGTCACCGGATTCGTCATCGGAAGGGTCACACGTCCGTAATTATAATTTAAGATATCTCGAACGTAATTATGACTAGTCAGAATTACAATTTTAGATATCTGAAGTAAGAAATTGCGTGTAAGCCCCTCTTTGGCTGTACTGAGCTGTCCAAAACAATTGCCTGAACATTCAATGGCCCTGGCAGTTTTGGACAAAATTGTAAGAAATTGCTACAATATAGAAAGAGTTCTTCATTATGGGATATGCGGAGAGCACGATTTTATTATATTAATATTAATATTCCGCAGCCCGGGCCAGTTCAAGTAATAACCAGATGTAGTTTTTATACTGTGGTAAAGCTATCTGCCTCTTCGGAAATGATAGTAAAGCCAGCCAGCTCTTGATTTTGACATGCTACACGGCACTACAGCTCCCTCCTTTAGCTCCTCTGAAAATAAAAGCGCAGCCCCGGTTCATGTCTGATTCACACTTTAAGTTGCTTTCCAGTGTCTATAAAAGTTTAAAGCTTTGTGTTCATGCATTTGCAATAGGAAATGATGTTTATCAAAATAAATGTATACATTGTGTGAAGTGCATAGTGTCACCCTTAGGAGACACAGGGACACCTGTAGAGGATAGACAGATATAGACAGACAGCGAAAAACAGATGTATAAAGTAAACATTATGCTAAGGCATTTGAATATGATTCTATTTTAGGTGGTCGAGGTAGACCAGCTATTCATATTAGCTATAAGAGAGCAGATCGACTTTCTTTTGGCCCAAGGTGGGGCTTTGTGGTCCATGGTGGCATCGATGGATGTTCTCGCTTAGTTACTTACTTGAGTTGCAGCACAGACAATCGCGCCTCAACAGTGCTATTTCATTTTCTCAAGGCAACAGGCCTCTATGGCTTACCAGTGAGGTCAGACTATGGTGGCGAGAATGTGCAAGTGGCACTGGTGATGAACATCGGAGTCATCTAACTGGGGAATCCATCCATAATCAGAGAATTGAGCATCTTTGGAGGGATGTGTTTTTACATGTTCTGGAACCATTTTATAGCACATTTTATAATCTTGAAGATTCAGCCCTCTTGGATCCCAGCAATGATGTGCACAAACTTTCTCTTCACATAGTTTTTCTTCCTGAGATTCAAAGCCGACTAGAACAATTCAGAAAGGCATGGAACCACCATTCCTTGCGTACAGAAAACAATAAAACACCAACACAAATCTGGACTGAACAGATGTTGGCAAACATGGGTCCCAACAGCAGAGCAATTAACAATGTGTTTGGGGAAAATTCCAACGCACCAGAGACTCTTCAAGAACTTCTGCAACAGCATGGCCTCTGGCCACTACCAACCACTGATGCTGAAGAGGTTCTTAGTGTAGTTGTAGAACCAACCAATCCAGGCTCAGTCAGCAGCAACTTCAGTCAGTAAAACTTGCGGTCAATCATATTTCAGATCTGAAGGAGAAATACCAGGCCTGTTGTGCAGAAATTCCAAATGCTTTATTGATTTAAGTACATGTCACTATGTTTGAGGAGTGACAAACATCAAGAACATTTGATCAAATGCATTGTTATAAAGATACAATTACTACAAATAAAACTCGGAACTGATATGAGTAGGTAACCTTACAAATTTAATTATAAAATGTTAAGGTGTTTAAAGACATGACAAATTAAATATACATTCTGGAGAGGGAAAGAACAATAAAAATTCTACTTTTGGAAATGTTCATGTAGAAATAACAAGTATATCCCAACCCCCTTTTCAAATGCATCTTTTGGAACCTTTGAGCATCATTAGAATTGGATTTTGTTTTTAATCCAAATGAGCCGAGTTCATTACATGAACTAGAACAATCATTACAAAAGATTAAACTACAATATGAGGTTTGAAAAGCCTCGATAGTTTTCAATTATTTGATAACTTGGCTTTATTTCTGAACCAAATATGAGGATTCGCAGCGACTCAATGTTTTAGTATTTTCCGTTACTGAATTATTGTCTAAATTAAAAAAGGGGTTGCCACCTTTCATAAGTTTCAATAAGGAACACCTACCATGGCTTCTCATGTAGATTATGAAAATTGTGAAATGAAAATGTGAAAGCCAATAATTTCATTTCTCATAATGAACAAAGACTGCAATGGACTGGCTACCTGTCCAGGTGTACCCGCCTCTCGCCCGCTGCTGGTGCGAGATGGGAACAAATCATATACACAACAAATCGCTTCCCATATCGCTTCAAAATGGGACGCAAAATACTGGACTATTTCGTATTTTATAGAGCGAATAGCAACTCCAGTGCTAACTAAATAGGCTACTTAAATTTTCCCAATTAATATTTCTTTATTCCACTAGCACGAAGCTAACGTAGCCTGGTAAGCTACAGTTATACGAACCGACATCTGAACATCTACTTACCTTCACTTGACGTTGAAAAAGTCTTCTTGTGGCAGAGAATAAATTATCCGTATTTCTTAATTTATGTCGAGCACGAGCTGCAGCGCTGAATATTGTATTAAAAACACGAGCATTTGAGCTGGACTGACCTGACATTGTGGACCACGGACTAGCACAATAAAGTAGCCTAAGGCTTAGTGATGTGTCGGTCGCGAACGATCCGGCTCTAAGAGCCGGCTCTTTGAAGTGAACGATTGGAACCGGCTCCACAATGGGAGCCGTTTTAGGATCCTATTTGGGAGCCGGGTTTTTTTCTACAGTATATCGCTGTCTCTCCGCCTCCCTGTCGTTGTGCTTGTGCTCTGCAAGTGCCAGAGCCGATAGTTTTTCCCCACATCGTTTTTTTTTTTTTTTGTCCTGCGGTGCCTCGCTGTCTCTCCCGTCCTTCTCCGCCCCCTTCTCCCTCTCCTTGCGCGTTTTGCTCTTCTGCCAGTGCTAGAGCGGAGAGTTTTTTTTCCCTCGGTCGGTTCACTGCCCTCATGTCAAGCGTGTGCTCCACACATCTGACCAATCACACATAACGCTGAATATTATTTGATATTTGTATTGTGGCACCTTTTCTGTTATGAAGCTGCTTTGATACTTTTTCGTATTGTGGTGGGTGTTTGTATTTATATTTAACTGTTTAATTTATTTTAAGTTATTTTTGTGGAAGTGGTGCTATTTTGTGATAATTTAATTGGTTATAATAAAAGGTTTATTTATAAAGCATTGTTATGCGGCATTTTTACTCATCATAAGTGCTTAACAATGTCAATAATGAAACAAAATATTATAAAATTAGGTTTAAGCTATTAATTAATTAATAATGTCAAAAATATATATGGGGAGCCATTTGGGAGCCGAAAGAGCCGGCTCTCCACAGTAAGAAGAGCCATTAGAGCCGCATCTCGAAAAGGAGCCGAAAATCCCATCACTGCTAAGGCTAGAATACCATTTGCCGTAAATGGTAGCATTTACGTCAAAATGCTACGTAAATCTGTGACGTTTTGACTAGATATAGTGGAAAAAGTGAAGCACAGAGTTGTTCATTCAAGCTAATAACTACCATTGAATACATTGTAATATAATTGACTTGGTTGTGAAAGTCTATGTTTTTGCATTCTGAGGTGTCAATTTTGATTCAGACTGAATTAATAACACTTCTGAAGGAAAGAAAGCAAATATTTTGGTTCCTCTCAAAACATACTGAAAGGAAATGATGTCATATTTTCAATCTGAGTCACGTGAGAAGAAGTTGGGGAGAAGTGCTTGGAGAGCTTCGTCCGTTTCGGCATGGGGAAGAAAGAATGATTAACGTCCTAGCACGTCATCAAAGAATAAACCTGCGGTAAGTACTAAACTAAGCTGATGTAAACGTGTCTTAACAAGCCTACAATAGTATTAATGCAAAAGACTGAGTTAATGTCACTTGTAGTGATGGTGAGATGAAGCCTCATGAGGCATTGAACCACTTGAGCCAACTGGTTCGAGAAAGGGTTAATTTCTTGAAGCTTCATGTGCACACGAAACCACCTACTGGCCAGGTGTATAATCACAGCCAGCTGTATCTTAACACGTGTGATGCATTGAATTGTTGTCTATTATGGCTCTTGAGAATGACTTCACAAAAGGTGTAGGACGAAATCATTTGTCTACATAAATTATGTATACACATATGTATATAATAAAATATTGTTTGAATGTATTCTCTGTGTGTAATTATTCCCAAAATAGTAGTGTCATGTGATATGGCATGTTGTGTAATAATGTTTTTCTGTGACTCTAGAAAAATGGCCTGGGCTTAATCAGGCAGAGGACAGTGAAAGTGCTTGTGGAACACGGGAGGGGGTAGTGAATAGGCTAATGCTTGTGTAACTTGGATGATTTCATGCATTTTTATTAAGAAACAACAATTTCTCCACAGTTTTTGGTTTCAAACGATTTCTCTTTTTTGACACTACATGGATGAGGTGTTATTATTGTACCCCAACTCCTTGGAGCACAATAAACACCTCACCTTTACAGAAAATAAGAAACAGTGAAAAATACAGTTCCTCATAAGCAAACCTAATGCATCTGCAAATGTTCAGTTCACTTTACCTTGTTAGGGCTTATCAAATCGAAATGTTCTATTAAGGAAGAATAATTTAAAATTAACTTTGGACAAAACGTTTGGCTCTCTCTTCCTTAAACTCCCGGGTCCTTAGCGGGCGGCGTGTAGCCAGAGTGAAACAACAACACTGCGCGTTGACGTCACAGAATCACAAAGTTTAATCCCATGCAAAGCAACGCATGAATCAATCAACAAAGCTGCAGAGGAACAGAGATATGCATTCTTTACCTTGTACAGACAAAGACAGACAAAAAACAAAACAAAGACGCGTCTTTGGAGAGAGCCGATGGAAAAAAACAAAATAGTGGCAGCTCTCTGAATTTTTAGTGCTGACACAAAGTCTTATATTATAGGCGTGTTTCTTCTGTTTAATATATGCACCCAAGGCGTTCCTCTAGTTGACCAACTGGAAACTCCCTTAGGCACTCAGAGAAACTTAGGAACTCCCCCTAATTTACGGCAAAGATCAAAGGGTCATCTGGTCTATGGTAAAACAAAAGAGCGAACCGCTTCGTCCTGACCCCCTGTGATTCTACGGTCATTCTGGGTACAGAACAACCTGAGATAAAATTTCACAGATACCTGTGAAATCTAAAGTCTCTCTCTCCCAAGCTCAATTTATTGCCCTGCAGGAAATGCTAATTTTATGGCCTCCTGTGGTCTGGCCGCACAGCGGGAGGCCCCTGCCTGTCTGAATGCCTGCTCATCTGGCCCAATCCCGAATGCTCAACACAAACCTCTTCAAAATAAAGAAATTTGTTCAAAATATGGCTGTTGAATATACCTTTTACACATGCCGTAAGATTAACTGTATTAAGCACTAAAAATAATCATTTTTCCTCAACAGTTCCCACATAGGGGAAATCCTCCTCTTTCTCGCCGGCTCCATCCTACTCCTATCCTGTCCTCGCGCTCCTAAATCTCCTATCTCTCTCTCTCTCTCTCTCTCTCTCTCTCCTAAACTCTCCAAACTAACTGTCCAAACTAAATAACCACTATCCAAACTCTGCTATCCAAACTATCAAAACTCTATCCACTCTCTCAACTGACTGCAACTCGCCTACAACAACCCACATTTTGAATGGAGTCTGTGGGGTTTCTAAATCTGTCAAACCCGCGCCAAAATCTGAGCCACTTCCCGAAGCAGTCACGTGGTACAGCCGGGCAGCGAGGCTTCGGACGTCATCGTTTTCGGCTCCTCCCCTAAATGAAGCAAGCTTCGATACGCGCTTTACGGAAACGCCCCCTCCATTACTCGACACACGCCTCAAAGCCTGCCACATCACATAACATCACTAGTCACCTGGTTAGCAAGCTGAAGGTCCCACCTAAATGTGGGTATCCCAGTAAACGCTTTCTTTTTTCGCCGGGTTAAATGTGGTGTAATTTCTGAACTACACTTATTTCACGAGAAATATAACTATGTGTACATTGTTCGGTTGTAGCTGGAATTAATCAAGGTAGGCATAATTCGTTACCAATCAATAGCTTCCACCACGGTTAGCTCAGCTACACCGTGAATTTGACTAGCTCAACACATGTTAAGCCATGTTAGCAATTAGTTATTCTAGTGTGTTTATACCACTATGATTGTAAAGTCCCAGTTTGTTAATGGTAGCGAGGCCCGTTGAAAATTAATGGTGTTTTGTGCATGCATTATACTTGTATGGTATGGTAGGTGATGTTTCCCAGTGTTCGCCATGCTGTTGTCCAACTGTTAAAACGGTAGCACAGGATATGCTCTCGGTAAGCGAATCTCCTTGTAAAGCCTTAAACTTTTTGTTCGGCTCTACAACTGGTTTTCAGGCATTTTGTTCACGACACTGCCCCATTGACTGTAGGTTAAGAACTGCATTTTCCGAATGCATTGTGTTTTCAGAGATATGTCATGGCATGCTGGCAGGTATCTTATGAAGTGTGACTTTGCACGCGCCCATTGTTAAAATGTCGTTGAGCCAGTAAAACTGTTGGGTTGCAACGTTCAGAAAAACCAAATGAATGTGGAGACGAGATTAAGTGGACCAAACGATTTAATTAATTAATTTATTTATTTTATTTCAGTCGAAGTGGTCTGCAAGATCAGTGTGTCAGGCAGAGTGCTTCAAAAAGTGAACATGCCAACTTCAACCAAGCTTACTCTATTAAAGCAAATCTCTAATGAAGGGGAGAGGGGGCCAAGTACAGTGTTGCATTTGCCTGCAGTCATTTTTACATTAGGGTGGCTCTGATTGTAAGAGCGCAGTAGTAGCTATAATGATGTTGAATGAATGAATTTCTGTGTATCTTAGTTCATACAAAACATGCAGCTCAATGTTCTTTACTACCGCTAGACTCAACATTGTATTTAGGTATATAGATTATCAGACTGTCATTAAAACTAAACAAACTAAGATTTCTGTTCATTGCATTTACTAAATATTTACTGGTCTGCTTTCCTTTTTTCAGGTTGGATGTGGAAATGCAAAGAATGCAGCGAGCATTTTTCAAGAAGATCTGAGATACTGAAACACTTGAGAATTTACCATCGGTTTCAAGGTAGGCGGCGTCCCTATCCATGCATCCACGCACAATGTCCCTGTTTGTCCAAAAACATGGAATGGTCTTCAGAAACATCTCTCTAGAAATCATCCTTCTCTGGAGTCCCAACAAAGACACTCTTCTTTCAAGTGTTACATTTGTGGAAACGATCAGCTTTCTACTGAGCACGTTTTTTTCCAACATATCTATGGACATCTGAGAAAATATGAAGTAGTCCCATGTATGTTTGATGGTTGCTCATACAAAACCAACATATACAGCAGTTTCCGGAGCCATAAATGGAGAAAACATCAGTCATGCACCATTAATGACTTTAAAAGTGGAATAGTTGTCATCCTGGTTGTCTCAGGCAGGAAACATCCCTGCCTGAGACATCCCTGCAGGAAGCATCCCTGCCTGAGACAACCAGACTCCTTCAATGAGAGTTATGGATGGAATCTGAAGCTCAAGAGCAAGATGAACAACTACTTTCGTCTGAGCTCATGGTGAACACACTGAAATCCAAATCACGAGAAGATGCTACTCCCTTCCCAGCAAAGAATGTGAAAAAGGCAAGAAGAGGTGAGACCAATTACTATCCTCAACCCAGCTGAGACAGTCCAGAAAACCTTGAGAAAGAAAGAGCATCTCTTCTGACTGAAATAAAGATAAGAAACAATGAGAGAACCATACGGGAGAAGATGGCCAGGACTTTTCAGTTCAGGAGGCAAGAGATTGTGGATCAGAAGCCAACCATCGAGAACCTCATGGAAAGATGGCCAGCTTTATTTCAGATGGAAGAGGTACACTTTTTACAACTTTTTGTATACTTAAGCCCATAGATGAGAAAATGTTTTGTTTTTTTAATTTTTTTATTTCACATTATTCTTAAATTTTAAGTGTATTTCACAATGTTTTCTTGTGTACAGGATGATGCAGAGTTTCTGCGGGTTACTGCAGTTCCCCTCCAGACCAGATTTATGGCGCACCTGGACAAGCACTCCCCGCAGCTGCTGAAGATCTTCAGAAAGAAAGGAGGGACCACTAAAGCAAAAACTGCCACGATTCTTGAGTTTCTTGACCAGGTATGATGTGCAGTATATAATTAGCCACTAACGACAGCCCTCAATACTTCTACATGAAGAGGATGTGCAGATGATGTGCAATTGATGTACATGGCATTGTTATTGTGTGCCAAGTTGTTTTGCACCATATTCACTATCAACCATTTAAAAAAGAAAAACATGTGCCACTTATGAGTACATTAATGTGTAGTAGCGCATAGAAAATAATTTGTGCACCTGTCACTGCACCAGAGATACTTTGAGACTATAGGAACCCAAACAGGAGCCATCCAGTCTGTCTTCATATTTAAAGAGGGACTACCAGTGGCCTCTGGCAGATGTACTAGAATGGCTTTACATTTTCACTGCTTTCAATTAGTCTGCCATGGATTCACTATTGACCAGGCGCACACTGTAAAAGCACTGTTTATGGTAGAGCTGGGAATGAAGTTGCTAGACTAGTCTACACATCGCATAATAACCATTTTGATTGTCCCTAAAGGGTGCTGATGCAGATTTCAGAAGGGAGTGTATCCTCAAAGCTCTCATCATCTACCTGGGAGAACATGTTGAGGACCTTATAAAGGAATACATGGTATGTCCAGATATTTTCTGTCACAATGATGATTCAACTTTATTCATCACGGGAGACCACCTATGCCATTATACAGTATATAGTGATTAATGAGGTGTGCCAGACTGCAGTTGTTCAGTTGCATATTTCGTATATTTTGCCTCAGGTCTCCCAGAAAGATTAAGCCGAGCAGGAGCTGGAGAGGACCATCATGGCAGTCTTCGTCTTCAGAGAGAATTCAAGCCTTCTACAGCAGCCCCAAGACTTTGGGATTGTCATTGATGGTGTGGAAGTCCTCAATGAGTTGCCTTCTCTTGCAGCCAGAGTGGCAATACTCTTTGGACTTTGCTATGCTCTTAACATGGACTATCCACAGGGTTTCAGGTTCACCTTTGAGGCCCTTCAGAAGATCCTGATGGAGCTTGGTTCCAACAAAATGACTTCCAAGATTCGCAAACTCAGTGGTGAACTCAAAACTGCACAATAGTGTATATTTGTGTGTGCTTAATGTGTGCATGTAGTTGCCACTGGCTTCTATTTAAGAGGTAGACCACCTCAGCAACACTTTGTTATACAGGCTCACGGGGTCACTTTCATGGAGTGCTTTTGTTGGAATTTTAGTTCTTTGATGATGTTTAGAGATGCAACATTCCTTCAAGTTCAGATGTGTTTGAACAGTACAACAACAGTGGATGCTTTCCGTCCATTTAATTTAGCTTGGTAAGCCATGTTGTCTTTATTTCATTGCTCTGATATAGAGCAACAATGACATGTTTATATTTGTTTGTCTGAACATGCAACTTTTTTTTGTCCTTTTTTACTTGTGAGGAATAAATGACTTTGGAAAAAAAACTGTTGCTGGAGTGTGTTAAGTGTGATGTGAGTGATGCAAATTGTTTTTGAAACCAAGTTTATGAAATATAAAAAAAGACTTTCATGGTGCCAATGAATTAACTAGTGTTAATGCCTGAATATTAGTTTGGTGCAATGTATATATATTTGATTGGTTCAATTTCAATATTTTAGTTTGGTTCCAAAACTGAAATGTAAATAATTTAACTTGGATAAAGGTGAAGAATTAATATTGGGTCAAGTAAAGTAATATGGTTTGAGTCCAAATTAAATAGTCATGTTGTACCAAACCACTTTATTTAGATTCTGTGAAGTCAAATATTTTAGATGCAACAAATGGACATAAATTTTTTTAATTTAAGCCAGGCCACACTTTTTACAGTGCACAGTGCTAATTCAAGATATCAATAATGTCATTTTGACTAGTCAGAATGTCAATTTAAGATATCTTAAATAGAAAAGCTGAATAATTCAAGATATCTCTAATTCATTTAGAGATATCTTAAAAGGAATTTTGACTAGTCAAAATTACAATTCAAGATATCTTTAATTTAGTTTTGTCTAGTCATTATTTGCTTTTGAGATATCTATAATTTAGTTTTCACTAGTCAAAACTACATTTCTCCTATCCAAAAATACATTTAAGATATCTTGAATTATGGTGTCATTTGAGATATCTTTAATTACAATTATGACTAGTCAAAACTAAAATTGCGATATCTTGAATTTACTTTATGACTAGTCATAATTTAATTGTAGATATCTGTAATGCGTATTTCAGATAGTCAGTAATTCATTGTAGATATCTTGAATTAAAGTCTCCATACAAGTCAATGGTAAATCTGACGTCATTTCGACTAGTCAGAATGTATTTAGAGATATCTTAAATCGCTAAAACGTCTAGTCATAAAACAATGAGATATCTGGAATGTAAGGGCGGTACAACAGAATTTATGTTAAAACGGCTTGCCATAGAGGACTAGCAATGAAAGGAAGCGGACAAACCATTTGGATTTATTTAATACGTATTCATGGACAAAATATAATTAACATCAGTCTGTGATTCAGATATTTTTAGGCCAGCAGAGAAGGCCTTGCAGGCCCTGACGGCCCACCACTGCTGAGATCTTCTGGTTCTGGTACAGGTTCTGCTCTGCATCAACAGAATCAGAACCAAACATGGAGAAGCAAAATTCAGCTTCTATGCACCACAAATCTGGAACAAACTTCCAGAAAACTGTAAAACAGCTGAAACACTGAGTTCCTTTAAATCTAGACTAAAATCCCAGCTGTTTCGGGTTGGTTTTGAAACCTAATCATGAAACATTAATCAATAGTCTGATGTGCAAAATGTAATGTTGTTGACTGTGTGTTCTATAACTTTGTATATTTTTGTTTTTGTGATGTGAAGCACTTTGAAATGTCTTGTTGCTGAAAGGCGCTATACAACTAAAATTTGATTGATTGATTTGATATCATTGCATGGTCACATGGTTGCTGCTGCCAGTCTGTGGCTGTCTTTAGGCAAGAACTTAGGTTAGGTTAACAGTCTATCACATGGTAACACAGAGACAGCTAACCATGTGCATGTGCACAGGCACACACACCCCAACGCACTTTATAAACACATCCTAAATCTGTGTTTTCATACATCTCTAAGTTTCAAATAACCAGTGAACTTAACATGCACGTTTGTGGACTGCCAGAGTACTCAGAGAGAACCCATGCATGCACATGCATGCTCTATGATTCATAACCAGGACTTTCTTGCTGCAGGCTAACAATGCTAACTGTGTCACTGTGCAGCCCACTCAAAGGTCAGACAGCTCAAAACTCTTGGAATACTTTTATAAACCCTAGAACTTCATTTCATACACTCCAGGCCACACTTAAAAAGCTAGATATAAAATGTTATCACAGCATAACTGGAATTGCAAGGTTTGCAAAGCTGCATTTGTAATACTCAATATTTCTGAACAGTGCCCCAACACAATATCAGTTCAACCCCTTCTTAATAGCTACAAGGCCTGATGGTTTGGTTTGAGGCTGTTTTATGACAACAACAAATGGACACATTTTAAATCAATCACAAACTGACCTCCCTAGTTTAATATTCTAGATTTAAATGTAAGGCCAAATGTTTGACAGAGATTGCTTAGAATTTTATCTTAAAAGGCAACAGCCCAGAGTTCAACAGTATGGCTAATGTTCAATGCCAATCTCATTGAAATATTTGCAGTCCAGATTCAGATATTGACATATTTACAGAAATCACATAAGGAGAACTATACTTTCAAATTACCCTTACAGGCTTCAAAATTAGAGAAGCCTCTGATTGAGGGAAGTTAATTCGTAGTTGTTAATATTGGTAAAAACATTTACATATCTCTACTGTGCTGGCAGAGAGAGCTGTACTGATAACTTCTACTCCCCACTCGTCCTACAACTGCAAAATTGTTTTTAACTACAAGTCTTATCAAATTGACAAGTTTTAAACCTAGTGTGATGTTGCTACAAAGCATTTCTCTCACTAAGGTACCTGGTGAAAAATAAATATACTAAGTATGTTAAAATTTAGCATACTTGAGCATCCTTGAAGCCAGAATAATCATCAGTATACTTCAAGTGTGTTAATTTGGAACAACTAATTTTGTACTGAGTGTATTTTACTAGTAATTAAATTGTAGATAATCACAATTTAAAGTGTACTAAGTGCACTATCATATGCTGTTTTAGAACAACTAAAGTTATACTTTGTATACTTTAAGTATACGGCTTTTTATGTAATGTAAATGTGCTTGATTAGGATATATTAAGTGTACTATTTTTGTGATCAAATTACATTTAAAATATATTTAGAATGTCTTCCAAGTATATAAGCATTACATATTTTAAATACTTAAATATTTTAAAGACTGTATTCTCCAATTACACTTTTGGTTTATTATAATTGCTAATGAAGTACACTTTTCAGTTACTTAACGTCTTTTATTATTCTGTTTTCCCACGTTGTACATTGCATGTGTAACAGTTATGGGCTAGGCAGCTAACTGCGGCTACATAAGCAGCATTGGAAGAGTGGCCTTTTAAGGAGCCTGAGGTGTGAAAAAACAGGAGGCAGTGCTTTTAGTTTTGGTGAATATATATTAAGTGATTTGAATAAAAAAACATACAATTACAATAACACAATGAGACACATGAGAATTGACTCAGAATAAATTGATTTCCAATTCATAAAGTCCATAGTCCATTTCTAGCTCGCCATCTTTTGATCCAGATGAGGATCTGATCCGACAGGTGGAAAAAAAAACCCCGACCTTTTTGAAGAGAGTGGGGCGTACTTAGCCACAATCAGCACTATCAGAATCCTGGTGACGGTCCAGGTAAACAATGCCAGTGATTCCAGCAATCAAATCAATAGGTTCAAAGATTTTCGGAGGAATTCTTGAGGAAGATGCCAACAGCAAGCCACAATCACAGTGGAACAGGTGAGGATCTTTTTCTGCGCACTGGAGGCGGGGCTTTAAATAAGTTAGCAGAGTTTGGGCAACACAGGAAGTGGGCCCGCAAAAATAAAAGTCCTTTACTAATTGCGGGTTACAGGTTCCCCCCCTGAACTCATGTGCGGCCTCGTACATGCAACCGACTGGTGACACACCACACTGTCACATGATGTAGAGGTCACAGAGGTCTCATCCAGTTCCAGAGCAGATGTAAAGATTGTACTGAGTCCTTGAAACAGGGTCTGGATGCTCTGCAGAAGTGGATGACCAAGTGTTGAATACTGCAGACGAGTTGGTGGCTGACGTGTTCGGGTAGAGCGTCTGACAGGTGGTTCAGGATCTGGGCTGGAGAGTTTTGCAGCAGAAGAATCACTTAACATGCTGGATTGTCCTGGAGAGGATGCAGATTCTGGGTGAGGAGAGACAGGTCCTGATTGAGAGGAGGAATTTTCCACGAGAGGCTTTGAGTCATCAGAATCTGTTCCATCTTCAGCTGTTTGTTCCATGTCCAGTTCAGCAATAGGTTCAGGTCCAGACTCCACTTCCTTTTCCTCACCAACCTTTTCTTCCAAAGAGCTCTGGGGATGCTGGCCAGGCGGATCCACAGGCATAGGAGCAACAGTAGATGCAGGAGCAGGTAAGTCAAATAAAAACAGTTCTTCATTTTCAGGGTCTAAAAGATCTACATTTTCTGAAGTCTCAGGTACAATTGCTGTTGTTGGCTTTATCTGTTCTGGTTTAGAGGCTGGGGACAGGTAGCCACAAGGCAACAGCAGGTCACGGTGGAGGGTCCTGATGGGACGATCTTTGCCTTCTGGTTTGACTGTGTATACTGGAAGAGTGCCGGCTTTCTTCTGAATAATATACACGTCTGATTCCCACCGGTCTGCGAGCTTGTGCTTGCCTCGTAGTTTGACGTTTCTAACCAGAACTCTATCTCCAACTGAGAGCTCTGCAGCTGTGACTTGCTTGTCAAATCTGAGTTTGTTCTTCCACATAACTTTCTCAGCGTTTTCAGTTGCAATCTTATAACTTTCTTTGAGATGTGACTTGAGCTTTTCAACATACTGTGAATGAGATGTAGATGGTTTTTCAGACACAGGCAGTCCAAAAGCTAAGTCAACAGGAAGGCGGGGTTGCCGACCAAACATCAATTCATATGGGGAGTATCCAGTGACATCATTTCGGGTACAATTGTAAGCCTGTACCAAGGGCTTCACAAAATCTTTCCAGTGAGTTTTATCTTCTTCTTGCAGCGTACCCAACATGTTTAAGAGTGTTCGGTTGAATCGCTCCACAGGATTGCCACGGGGATGGTAAGGTGTGGTCCTAATCTTTTGGATTCCTGTGATCTGACAGAGCTCTTTGATAGTATGAGATTCAAAATCAGTCCCTTGGTCGCTATGGAGACGCTCTGGCATTCCATAATGGACAAGGTAATTCTCCCATAGTGCTTTTGCTACAGTTTTGTCTCTTTGGTTTGGGGTTGGCACTGCAACAGCATATTTTGTGAAATGATCAGTTATCACTAGAACATTTTTGGTGTTGCTTCGGTCTGGTTCTATTGAGAGAAAGTCCATGCAGACAAGTTCGAGTGGTCTTGAGGTTTTAATGTTAACAAGTGGTGCAGCTTTCTCAGGCTGTGCTTTTCTTCGGATGCATCTCTCACAGTTCTTGAGTTTGTTACAGACGTCAACTGCCATTCGTGGCCAGAAGAACCGTGATCTGACGAGGTCCAGAGTCCTTTCTGTACCCAAATGGTCCATCTGGTCATGAAGCTGGTTGAGGACCTCAGCCCGCCATTCCTCTGGAAGTACAAGTTGGTAATTAAGCTCACCTCCAATATTCCTCCTCCTGACAAGAACATTATTATGGAGCTCCAAGCATGTAAGCTCTCGCAGGAGTAATGGCAGATCAGGGAGCTGTTCCCTCAGAAATGGCGGTGGGTTTTCCCCTCGTTCCAACTGAGCGATGATGTGCTGAATGACTGGATCGGCTCTCTGTTTGTCAGCAATTTCACCTTCAGAGAAAGATGGCACAACAGGTGAAGAGAACTGTAGATCATTAACAAAACTGTCTGGTAAACTGTCAGTGTTAATGGAGAGGGTTTGCACAAGAGCAACAACCTGGTCCAGGTTGGGTGAGCTGTACACCAGTTGCCTGTCACATATTGCTTGGACTGAGTGCTGGTCAATGGAAATACAGGATGGATGTTCCAGATGTTGTTCAGTAAACTTCAATATTCTCTCTTTCTCCTTAAGAGACAAAGGATCAGCCACCTCTTCAGCATGAGGTCGCCGAGAGAGACCATCAGCATCCACATTTAACCTGCCAGCCCGATAAATGATCTTAAAAGTAAAAGTTGAAAGAGCAGAAAGCCGTCTATAGCTTGTAGCATCCAATTTAGCAGACGTTAGCAGATATGTCAATGGGTTGCTATCTGTAACCACAGTGAAATCGGATCCATACAGTAGTCATAAAATTTTTCTGTAACTGCCCATTTGAGGGCCAAAAACTCAAGTTTATGGGCAGGATATCGACTTTCACTGCGGGACAGACCTCTGCTGGCATATGCAATCACCCTGTTCCGCCCATCCTGTTCTTGGTACAAAACTGCACCAAGGCCAGTAGAGCTAGCATCTGTGTGTAATATGTAGGGTTTACCTGGGTCTGCAAATGCAAGAACTGGTGCTGTACTGAGCTTCTGGATTACCTCTTCAAAGGCCTGCTGGCAAGCAGTTGTCCAGCGAGAAGCAAAGGGTTCTTTGGGGTCAAAGTAATGTTGCAACTTCATCTGTTTTGATTTTTTTCTGACAGGGTGGATATCCAGCTGTTAACTCATTGAGAGGTTTGACCACTGATGAGAACCCTTCCACAAACCGGCGATAATACCCTGCAAAACCAAGGAATGATCTGAGCTCTTTTAAATTCTGAGGAACCGGCCAAGATGTTAAGGTGGAAATCTTGTCTGGATCTGTCTCCACTCCATCCCTTGAAACTACATGTCCAAGGTAGCGAACAGATGTCTGAAAGAAAACACACTTTTCAACTGACAGCTTCAATCCAAATTCTTTCAGGCATTGAAGAACTTTCTTCAACCGAAGTTCATGCTCTTCTAGAGTTGGTGCAAACACTATTAAATCGTCAATGAAAACAAGCACTTCTTTTAAATTCATGTCTCCCATGCACCGCTCCATGAGGCGTTGAAAGGTGCTAGGAGCATTAGTTACACCTTGAGGCATACGATTAAATTCATAAAATCCAAGCGGACAGACAAATGCAGTTTTATTTTTGTCTGATTCATTCATCTCAATCTGGTAGTAACCAGATTTTAAATCCAGTGTGGAGAACCACGTCGAGCCAGCCAGACAGTGCTGAAAATGTGTCCTCCAGCTTTGGCAAAGCATATGCATCCCTGATGGTCTGTGCATTCAACTTCCTGTAATCAATACAGAGCCGTACTGCACCATTTTTCTTCCGCACTACAACTATGGGGGAAGCAAAGGGTGAATTGGATTCACGTATAACACCAGACTGCAGCAGTTCTTGAATATGTTTACGTACCGCATCCACATCTAGGGGGTGGATGGGTCTCGGTCGCTGTTTAAAAGCAGTGGGATCTGATAGCTTGATCTCATGCTTGACGTTATCTGTACGACCAAAATCAAGATCATGCTTTGAAAAAACATCTGACATACTGTCGAGCATGGTTGTTATACGTTGCTTCCATTCAGTTGAGAGCGGCGAATCTCCAAAGTTGTAGTTCAATTTGGTTGGATTTGGCTCAGAACTATGGGAAGGTTGATGCACACTCTGCTCTTTGTGAAGAATGGTTTGGATGGTACTGACTTCAGCAATGGCTGCTCTGGCTGGAATCACAATGTCATGGTCAGATTCATTAGTGATCACCACTGGCAGAGAAGCAGGCTGTACAGGAGGTAAATCAAAAAGACTAGATTTTACTATCAAACCACCCGGTAGAGAGAAAGAGGTTGGATGCTGAATAACTACTTCTTTCTCTCCTTGCATTAATGGGCAAATAAGAAGAGCATCCAGCACAGCAGTCTTCTGTGCAGGAACGACCTGTGGGATGGATGACTGCATTTTTAGAATGCCATGATAGTCATCAGTTGTCAGTTTATGCCTTCTCTCCAAAATTTTGTGCACTGCTCTATATCCAAAAGGCACAGGATGGAACTCAGACTGTGACTGACAGCACTGGTTATACACAACATCCAAAGTGTTGGTGCCAATCAGAACAGGGGGTTGTGATGATCGCAGGTCTGGAACAACCAAGGCCAAGGTGTTTATGTCCATCTCTTCTCCTGTGAACTCAGGGGGAAATGTCAAACAGAGTTCCACATATCCGATATAAGGCACCCTCTGACCATTTGCACCTTCTATCTCCAAAAGATCATTTATTGGTTTTATTTTGTGATCTGATAGATGGGTGTTATAGAAGGAATGTGAAATTGTGGTGACTTGGGAACCTGTGTCCAAGAGGCAATGAAAATTGATCCCTTTAATCTTCACCTCACCAGTACTCCTTGTGCCCACTAATCCTTTAGGTAATGAAAAATATGAAAATGAGTCTTTAGTGTGGGGACATTCACTGGTTGCAGCTCCCACTTGTCCCTCAGTAAGAACTGCTTCTAGTTTAATGACTTACTTTTGTCCCAGGACTGCTGTTTGTGTTTGAGCTGGCGGCGTTTTTCTTCAACTAAGCTGGAATTTGGCTGACTGGAACAGTTGGGAGCAATGTGACCATCCTGCCCATACTTGAAACAGAACCAGGGCTTTGGCCTATTACTGGTTTGGCCAGGTTTTGGTTTCTGTTTTTTTATCTGATTTTCTGGTTTAGCAGAATTAGAGTCCTTAGACAGCAGGGCTGACATTTGACTCTGCAGCTTTAACATTTGCTTCCTTAAGTCTTCGATAGCACCTGAGTCTGATAGATGGCTACATGAACATGAACTGGTAGTGTGAGCTTGTGCACTGACACGATGCTTGACTGATGGAATATGTTTTTTCATTAACATCTCTTTTGCCAACTGTCTGTCTTCTTCTGTTCTGAGTGTTAATAAAAGCTCTGAGAAAGGAGGTGGTTGGTCTTTTTTCTTTTCTAGTTGAAGTTTGTTAATCATGCTGTTATCCCAGCAACCTCTACAAAATTGTTTTAACAAATATTTGTCAATTTCAGTGGCTGGAATCCCACCACGCTTCACCACTGTGCTGAGAGCCAACTGGAGTCTCTGCAGATAAGAAGATGGTCGTTCCCCATGGTCCTGAAGCGTGTTTAAAAATTTTGCAAACAATTCTTCTCCATCCTCAACAGTGGCATATGCAGAATCAAGTACCTGCAAAAATGTTGCAGGCAGGGCACCAGGCCCCAAACCCTTCACTAGGTCAGCAGCTGGAGGGAGTAAACCTTCCAAAATGCGCCTTGTAACATGTAAAGGTGCAAGACTTGGATCTGCATTTAAGAGTTCTATTTGAGACCTCCAGGATTCATAATCTGCCTCATGCTGAGGTTTTGGAAGTCTTCCTGAAAAGGTGCGTAGTCTAAATGAAGACAGAGGTTGAAGATTTACATCATCTCTGTGCACAATGTGTTCGACAACAACCCTTTGAACCCCAGAAGGATTCAGATCATTCCCCGAGTGGAAAATTCTCGGCCCCACATTTGTAGTTGGATTAGGCTGAGTTTGTGGTCCCTGCTGGTAGGTAGTGGACTGATCTGATTGGTTTGCGGGAAGAGTAGATAGCTGAGTCTGACTGGACTCTCTTTCAATGGTAAGTATTTCAACAGTATCCTCCTCATCACCATCCCCTTCATCATCCCCATCAGGCTCCCCTCCGGTAGCCGCTATTCCTAAATGAGCACTTATTTGTTCAAAAACTCCTCTTAAAACGTCATCAAATGATTGTCCACTCTGCTGGGAAATACGTTTCAGTTCATGGAGATAATCAGGAGGTAAGGTCGTGTCCACTGTGACTGTGGCAGGGCACTCTCTTGAAAGCAATTTAACAACAAATATAACATCTTCTGCAACCTGAGATGGATAAACATATGGTAAAAGCGATTTTAGCTTTTCCAAATCTGCAGAATTAATGAATTCAACGGCCAGGTTTTTATAAAATGGACTCTCACATGCAGTGGGCCCGCAAAAATAAAAGTCCTTTACTAATTGCGGGTTACACATGCTTTTTACACACTACGCTACTGTAAAAATATCAGGCTACCAGAACAAAGAAGGATCAATTACAACACACTTTCCAGGAGAAACCAATTATATTGTGTATTCAAGAGTATGTTGCCAATATACTATCACAGAACTGTACAAATTATTAATATATTTAAAGTTGCTTAAAATTAGACAGCATGCTTAAAATTAGCACAATGCAACAATAGGTACATTTTAGAGCCGTGGGCCGCAACCAACGGACCTCGGTCCGGATACGGACCCATATGCCATCCCATCCGGACCCGGAATAAATGGTTAAAATATTTGTTAATTTTGACGGGAGAATTAATTTTAAACCGGAGCATTTATTTTTTTCCCTATCTGACACAACTGCTTTTACCAGCACTGCACTGAGCAAGGATTGGAAGCTACAAACCAATCGCGTGCGAGTCATACTAACCACATGGTTCAACTAGCGAATCAAATCGCCAGCTTGAACTCAGAGCGAGTTGTATGAGCAAACCGAAGCAGAGGTTTGTAGCCAGGCACAGACATCCACGCAGTGTGATATAAGGAAGAGGAGGTGAAAGGCGAGCGAAAAGCGATTGAAGCGAGAAACGCAGGGAGGTGATACAGGAAGACAGGGTGTGAATTACAGTCAGAAGAGGTGCAAACACTATGGCGCTTTCTAAAAAGAGAAAAGTAGATGCCGAAAATCGAGCGTTCAACACGGAATGGACTGATGCATACATGTTCATTCTTCCATCCACGAGCACGAAACCAGTGTGCCTCATATGCTCCGAAACCGTGGCACTTATTAAAAGTGCCAATGTCAAGCGTCACTATGAGACTAAGCACAAAGCATTTGACCAATCATACCCCCCTAAGTCCGAACTCCGGACGCAGAAAATTCGAAGTCTCACTGCCCAATATGATCAGTCCACCAGGGTATTAAGCCGTGCTTTCAGCGCACAACAGCGTGCTAATGAATGTTCCCTCCGTGTTGCTTGGGTTTTAGGGAAACACAAAAAGCCCTTTACAGATGCAAGTATTGTCAAAGAGTGCATAACTGAAATAGCAGAGGCGTTACTTGATGGTAAAGAAAAAGATGAGATGCAAATGATTGACCTCCAGGCAGATGTGGCCCTGAAAGAGCAGTTTGCAAGAACCGAATCTACCACATTCTGGCTCCAGATGGTTTCTGAGACAGCTTTCCCAGATCTGAAAAAAGTGGCCCTGTTTATCTTGACCATGTTCGGCTCCACATACAGCTGTGAGGCAGCGTTCTCTACAATGAACATAATAAAAACAAAATATCGTTCCAAGCTCACCAATGAGCATCTGCACATGTGCATGAGAATGGCCCTGACCTCCTTCAAGCCCACACTGTAAAAAAAACTGTAAAAAAACGGTAAAATGTACAGTAGAAATTTGAAGGAATTTTCCGTTTTTACATTTTACAGGTATTTTTCCCGTATTTTCAATTTGGCGCATTGCATCATGGGAACAAGAACCTGCACGAAGCGCAAAATCTTGTTCTGTAGCCATTCAAAGCTCTCTCTCCGACACTGAATGTGTATCCTGGACCCAGGTTGGACTTAGAAGTTGGAGTAATCGGTTTTTGGCACCTCTGGGGTAATGTAAAGTAAATCAATAAACATTTTTTAAATTAAAAAAACAAAACATAGTATTAGTATAGATAATATTTCAGACTGGCGAACCGCTATCTTCTTGTAAATACGGTATAATTTTGCATTCGTTTTACTAAAAATGTTTTTACTCATATTTTTTAAATACCGTTTTTGGTTCTGAAATGTAAAAGTAAGACGAGGTTATTTATAACGGTGACCGCTTTTCTCTTTTTTTCCCCACACTCCAAGTACGGCGCCCATTTTTGCATTTATCTCTTGAGGAACTTGCTAGCTTGATGTTTTTCGACCATCTTAATAAGAATGTGTCTCACATAGCCCCCCAAATTATTGATATATATGACAGTCGTCGTCTGCTGCGAGTTTTCTTGATTTAGCCTTTGGTGTTATGCGTTTTTTTCTTTTCAATATCCAAACTGTTGATAAATGGCGCGTGAAAGTTAGCAGTTCATGGCGTCATACTGCTTGTGCTTATTCTTAAATGTCAGGCTGTAGTTATTTTAATTGTTAAGCACAATTTGATAACCTGAGTGTGAGACGCAGGTGGGGTTTTTTTTTTTCTTACTTTGACAGGATAGTTTTTACGTCCAGACTCCAGCTTTGTTCTCTTCCGGTTCGTTTTTTGTTTGAACATTATCTTTTTCAGCCAGTGATAAATTTGTTTTGAAGTCAGTCAGGATATGGACAATTAATTTACATATTTCTGAAAGAAAAAAAGGGAATGAGCATTAGGAGGCCCAAAAACTGATATACATAAAGCATTTTGGTTTGCATTTAATTAGAAATTTTGACTGACTGGCAGAGGAATTGTCAAAGAAAGAAAAGACAATAAAGGACTTCCTTGGGTCCAGAGGGGTGGATATTCCAGGAAGTGATGCTGTCCAGGTGATTAGTGGAATCGCAAAATTCTTCAAGGAGAAACCAGCCCAACTATTTTGTCAAAATGAGGTAAATCTACACTGTAAACATTTCTTTTTGTCCAAAAATATTAACAATTATTTTTTGTAAACATTAGCTGTTTAGTTCTGTCCATTATTAGAAGATTTACATGCTTTGGTGTTTACATTTCTCTATTTTGTGTATATTTTCTTTTCTCTCCTTAGCTGCTGCATCCAGAGAGTCCTGATCTTGACCTGCCAAGCACCCCATGCATCTTTATAATGGGTGTGCAATTATTATTATTTTGCTTTCCTCAGTCTGTTAAACTTTTGATTCAAAATTCTATATGTACTATGTTTTCTAGAATAACCTTCAAATAATGTTAAAGTTTGCTAATATACATTTTGATGCAATATCATACACATTGTTGGAACTGAATACCAGTGGTCCCCAAAGTCGGTCCTGGAGGCCCGACATCCTGCATGTTTTATTCTCTCCCTGGTGGTAGTAACAACCTTTCAGCAAGTCAATGTTCCTCTTAGGCCTCTAATGAGCCATCATTTGATCCACGTGCGTTAAACCAGGGAGAACTAAAACATGCAGGATGCCGGCCCTTGAGGACCGACTTTGGACACCCATGGATTATACAGTATTTTGAATAAATGTAAGGACAGAGAAAAATATGTTGACAGGTACGTGAAAAAAAGTCATATGAAAATTAATATAATAAAACATTTTCTATATAATTACTGCGTGTATTTAGAACATATTATGGACATGTTCTGGTCACCTGTGGTGGATCTTAAACTCTTGTATTAATGATTTGTTTCTTTAGGTGAACAGCTTTTTAAAGTTGCTGTTGACCAAATGATTGTGAATGACCACATCAAGTCACCCATCGCTGCCCTAAGCTACGCCTTCTCCATGTTTTATGTCTTGAACATAAAATATCCAAAAGACATGTCCCTGACACTGGAATTTATACAAAGGTTGGTATATTTTTGTTGATATTTTGAATTATTTGGTCTGAGCAATAATAATTGATTAATTCTGTGCTTTTGAAACACAGTTCAGAAGCATTGTCTTATTTTCATTGTTTAATTTTCAGTCAATCTTTTTTTCCCCTTTTTTTTTTTACAATTTTATCAGTTTCAAGTAACTTCAGTGATTGTTACGGGTTTGCCTTCATTAAAAGAAGTGTACCAACAATTTTGTTGTTTCAGTGATTGTTCATTCAAATTAGTCATAGTTGAGGATTGTCAAGGAGTTATTTGCAACTGTTGAGACAGTCCAGTTGCATGACTGCAACTGGACTGGTGATCAGCTGCAATAATGTAATTTGGACGCATTTGTCTGTATGTTAAACTCAAGTATCCATTCCCTTTTTTTTAGAGTCTTTCTGGGCTTAAACCCCAAACGAGGGTCAAAGGCTGAAATGAAGGGGAAGAAGCATCATCACATTCCACCCCGACTGCTCAAGTTTGTAAATGAACTGTATGACTTTGACAGTCCATGGAAAATTTGATTCTTGTAAAAGGTGATGCTTCATAATGTTCTCTGTTATGTTGACAGCAGTTCAGAAAATAGTAGTTGGATGTTGGTCCTTGTTTACACCTGTGATTTTAATCTTGTAATGCAAATTGCAAGATTAAAATGGTATTTTTTTAATGTTAGTGTTGGATTGTGTTAATTAAATTAAACTTAACAAAATTATTAAATTGACTTCAAAGTCTGGACTCAAGAATGAACTTTACATTGACCTTAACAACTTTAAAAATATGTTTGACTGAATATATAATTGAGAATGCAATTTGTAATTATATTGTAATGATGTGTTGATATGGTATTGAAAAACCATGAACTGCAAAATAAAATTTGCAAATGGATTGTTTATGGTTTCATTGTTAACCCATCTGCATGAGCTATTTTAACACTAAATTTCATGGTCTAAATGTCCTTTTGAATAAGAAGTTGAGTTTTGCTTAAATTTATGTTTATTTAAAATGTAGTGCTTTATATTTATTACTTAGTCAATGTCTAACACAGACTTGAATGGTTTGAATGTCAAAAATACAAGTTTTTAAGTAACAGAAATGCTTGTGAATATACTACAGATTTACTGGAAAAATACGGAAAATTTTAGTTAGGGATTAACAGAAATGCAAGTTAATTAACATTGAAAAACTGTGAGAATACCGTAAGAAAACAGAAAATGTACTGGCTGAAAATTACCAGGATGTTTTCCTGTTTTTTTACGGAATGTTTTAATACATATTGTAAAAAAACGGAAAATTTCAATTCATTATTTACAGAAGTGTTTGTGAATATACAGGAGATGTACTGTAAAAATACGGAAAATTTCAATTATGGATTAACAGAAGTGCTGGTAAATTTAACATAAAAAAATGCTGTTAAATTACGGAAAACTTATGACCAGAATTTCCGTAAAAAAACAGAAAATGTACTGGCAGAAAATTACCAGGACATTTTCCTGTTTTTTTACGGAATTTTTTTTTACTGTGCAGATTTAAAATGTTGGCAGGGCAAGCCAAAGCTCAATTCTCACACTGAGCAAGGGAAATTGGGGGAAGACAGATGTAAGAGAAATCTGTAAGAGAAATAGTTCAGGTGTTTTGATAATTGTTTTGTTGAGCAGAAATATTGAGATTGTTCAAACAAAAGGAAACTGAAGCTGCTATTTTTTCTTAAGCACTTTCTTTATTTTTGAATATATAATTTAGTTATTTTTAAATTAAACTGCAGCCACACAATGTTATCCTGTGTTTCAGTGCTAATAAACTTCTTTGAAATTATTTTAACCTGTATTATTATTTTTTTTAACACCATGTATTCCGATATTGTCATACTGCAAATAGACGATATTGTGGACCTCTGCTTGAGGAAATTTCTTTGAACTGGACCTCCTCACAGTTTTCTTGAATACCCCTGCTTTAGAGGAAATGCGAAAAATATTTCACCAAGGACAGAGTATTGTTTTAATACAATGTCTTAGTATTTCAGTATTCCTCCAGACAAACTGACATTTCCCCATCCTAGGAACAGTGAGGATCAACGACAGAACATTCCCATTCACTGCATCACTGCACTTTCCAGAAACCTACAAAAAAGAATAAAAGAGCAAATAAACAGAGAAAGCACTTGCATTTTAAAGAGTACAGAAAAACGGCAAAGGAAAAATTATGACTTACAATTTTAGGCTGTGGTGGACTTGCTATGTATGTGGCATCATCAGAACTGATAATGATTGGGACCGGATGGCTGGAGTGAAAAAAACATTTCTGGGTGACTTCTTTTCCTGTTTATGTTAGAAGTAGAAAATCAGTTGATGCTGGCATTAACTATGAAGCTGTTTTAAGTGTGGACTTAAGCGAGACAAACCATCATTAAAGCTTTCCATCCGGGGCGTGCTGTGGTGGCGCAGGGGGGGTCGCCCCACGTTTGGAGGCCTTAGTCCTCGACGCGGACATCGCGGGTTCGACTCCTGGTCCCGACGACCTTTACCGCATGTCTTCCCCCCTCTCCTCACCCTCCTTCCTGTCTGCCTACTGTCGAAAAAATACGAGCCACAAGCGCCGTAAAAACTCTTCGGAGAAAAAAAAAGGAAAGAAAAAAAGAAAAGCTTTCCATCCACGATCTGAACATGCTGATCCTTGCAGGGTGGTGAGGGGGGCTGGTGGTGCCCATCTCCAGCAGTCTGGTGTGGTGATCTTGTGGAGCCAGAGCCTCTTCTGAGACAGGAAAGTCTTTAGGTTTTCTAATACCTGATCTCTGGCTTCCTCTTTCATCTTAAAGAAAGATGCAAAAATATGTTGAAGATAAAAACAATGATGGGCGAGTTATAACAATAGCCTACATTCTTTGTATTGTGACCCAGTTAAGTCAATGGTTTGTGATATTTCTACAATATATTGCTACACTGCTGTTTATGCCACAACCCTTATTTGGGTCTTTAATATTACTTGGAATATAAAAGACGTGAGCTGTAAACTTGAGGTCCTGAGTAAAACTTGTCTTACATTTTAGACTTGTGTAAAACTATTCCAGTGTGTTTTTAAATGTTCTCCACACCTTACAGTCAATCAGACTTCCCCTCGGCTGGATGTGTTCGGCATGGATGAACACCAGAATCAGGGGAAGCATTTGCTCTGTATGTATTTTCTCTACTGCAGACATTTTCAAGTTACGCTTGCCAAAACATAAGGCATGGGAAAATTCTAGTCTTCTTATTTTGTTGTATTAATAATGTAATTAGCGGAGTGAAAACTAAAAATATATCCCTCTTGATACTGGTAGAGATTACTGAACCACTCACTCAAAACTATTAAAGCACACCTGTGTTATCTTGAAGGTTCTATGTGTCCCTTTACAGTTTAGAGGGAAACATAAAGTTATGGTATTTAGCCCCTCAGCCTTGAGTTTGACAAATGTGTATTAGGAGATTGGATTTACTCAAGTTCCTTTAAACTGTTCACATATAACCTTGTATTATTTTTGGTTCTGACCTAGGGTTTTATTTCACAGAACTAATAATGTGCTAAACACACTTTATTCATTTCAAGGATTGTACTTCAACTTTTGTTTGTTTCAAAGGAAATGACACAAAACATGAAAATAGAACTTTCTCGTCGTACTTTATCCTTTCAGAAATCTGAATCAAACTTTTGATGATTGGCTCTTTAATAGCTGAAACTGGGCCACTTAACACAGGGGAAACGGATGATTTAATGCGGGGAAAACCAAAACTTAAGGACAAAACACTGGGAAATCTGCGTTATAATCCATGCCATGGACTGAAACTAACATAAAGAAGAGTTTGAGAATGAAGCTTTCACCAACCAGGCCATGGTAAAAACTTGCTTAAGAGAACTAAAATGGATTTCTTTTCCACTTTTTTTTCCTTGCACCCCACCTTTCCTCCATGGTTAATGTGACATTTCTTGATGCATTTCATTGACTGTTAGCGATTTCATCAAGAAGATACTCTGTCAAACCCATCTATGAAAGAAAACAACCTTTTCTTACCTTTCCTCCCCATTTATCCCTACCAACCTCCTCACCTCTTTTCTGCTACTTCTCACATTCATCTTTCAAACAAAATGTATTTGAGCATGGTTGAAGGGACACATTTATCAGCAAGTGCATTTAAGCACGTCTCAGGGAAAAGAGAAGATTTATTACAGTTTCTGCAAAACGGCTTGAAGGGAAAGATCAGATACATTTGGTGTGGTGAAATGGGGAGTTACTTTTTTGACAGCCATAGTAAGTCAGCAGCAGGAAAAATAAGATGAGCATTTGCATGACTTGGAACCAAGAGACAGGTATCCTTTTTACCTCTTTGATTTAATTTGTTGCTTTTTTACTGTTAGCAGTGGTAATAAACTGTTGTTTCAAGACAGGGAAATCTCTTGTTTGGGGCTTTTTTGAGTAGAACTTGCTTGTTATAATCATTCTTTGGCTGAATTCTCTGGCTTCGCCCTGTTTTTCATTATATAAATGTAGGACTTCCACTCAAAAACTATTTACATTGTAAACATTTTAATATTTTCTGACACTTATTTAAAAATTTTAAACTCTTGATTCATCTTGTAATTTTGATGACTATGGTTTTCAGATGATGAAAACCATAAAGTGCTGTCTTAGAAAAGTGGAGGGTTCACTTGGGGAATCTTTCATCCAAGAATTGCCTCTGAGTCTGAAAGTGTTTTGCTGAGGTGTGGCCCAAGGTGTGGTATGTGTTAGAATAATTTTATTATCATCGTTACTAGGGTCATCTATTGGTTAAAGTGAACATATGTGTGAGACAGAGCTAACCTTTCTTTAACCCTTAAAACTAGTTCTTTGAAGATAGTCTTCTGATGAGTTTTCCCTAGTCGTAAACCTGTGTTTGTTTATACTGTGTGCCTCCTACGTAGATTTACGTGCCTTAGTCGTAAATCTACCTTTTGTTAAGCGTTAGTTCCTGAGTGACTGCTGATCTTATCAGCACCAGCCCCCTGTCTTTTGTTTTGTGTTAATAAAAGACAAGTTCTACTGCAGAGCTTCAGAACACATGGTGAGCTGTTCAGAGGAGCAGTTCGCTGTGTCTTCTCCTTTTGCAAAAGCTTGGTTGAAAACTCAAACGTTGTCTGTGGTTCTATCTTTGTATTTTAGGTACACAAAAATACCTATCAGTATGCTTGTGGTTGTCTGTGATAGGATTATTTTGATACATGTATGACATTGTGTAATGTAGAATTTGGCATTGTAATATTAGTGAAATTAATTTTTCTAACTTAAAGAAGGTGATAAAAATCACTTTCCCCCCAACATTATGAAACAGTTGGAAGAGCACATGGCAGTTTATGCTTCTCAATAATAACTAAGTCAGCAGGCAGTTCTGACAAGTTTTGGTCTTTCAGGAAAGAAAAGGCCTCTATGATCCATGGTTTTAATTTTTACGTATCCCCTATCAGTTCAAAATGTTACTAAAACAAATCAATGAGCTGTCTTTGCAAACATTCCTCCTGCACTTTTACTCACGTTTAATTATCTGAATCGATGACACATTTGTTGTCTTGTGTCCTTGTTAATGTTATCTTAAAACACTTTACAAAAACATTTCAGTTCAATCATACATACATTATAATTGTTACCAAACAGTACAGTATGTAAAATTAATTATTTGAAGTAGACTGGAATCTGCATGTAGTCAATGACTCCATGCAGTTTGTCAATAACTTGCAGTACTCATTTCTCCTGGATGAGATCATAGCCATAATCGTTTGCAGAGCAGGAATGCAGCAACAGTGGAGAGGAAAACCTCGCGTTTAGCACGAAAAACCTCCAGCAGGACCAGAACCTGGATCAGTACAAGCTGCCATCTGTCAAGACCGACTGGAGGTTTCTGAAGACCAAGCAGAATGAACAACAAATGGGTGTCTTAAATCTTGGAATCTTTGCAAAACTGCAATAACTGTTATGTTCCAGGGTTCTCTTGTTGGGGTTTTTTTCCTGTGCGCCTTTCCACTTCTTACCACCAGATGGCGACAGGTTCCAGTTGGAGTGCGGTGGAATCATCATCGTCCACAGCTGTCATCAATTACCCTCATCAGCGGAGCATACTTAAGGAGTTGACCACCAGTCCAGCGTCGCCTGAGTGTTTGCCAGTCACGGTAACTCTGAGCCCCCTTGAGCCCTGTCTCTGTGTTCCTCGTTGCCTTGAGCCTTCCTTTGATTCTCTTTGTGTTTCTCTGTTGCCTTCAGGTAGTGATGGTGAGATGAAGCCTCATGAGGCATTGAACCACTTGAGCCAACTGGTTCGAGAAAGGGTTAATTTCTTGAAGCTTCATGTGCACACGAAACCACCTACTGGCCAGGTGTATAATCACAGCCAGCTGTATCTCAACATGTGTGATGCATTGAATTTTTGTCTATTATGGCTCTTGAGAATGACTTCACAAAAGGTGTAGGACGAAATCATTTGTCTACATAAATTATGTATACACATATGTGTATAATAAAATATTGTTTGAATGTATCCTCTGTGTGTAATTATTCCCAAAATAGTAGTGTCATGTGATATGGCATGTTGTGTAATAATGTTTTTCTGTGACTCTAGAAAAATGGCCTGGGCTTAATCAGGCAGAGGACAGTGAAAGTGCCTGTGGAACTAGGGAGGGGGTAGTGAACAGGCTAATGCTTGTGTAACTTGGATGATTTCATGCATTTTTATTAAGAAACAACAATTTCTCCACAGTTTTTGGTTTCAAACGATTTCTCTTTTTTGACACTACATGGATGAGGTGTTATTATTGTACCCCAACTCCTTGGAGCACAATAAACACCTCACCTTTACAGAAAATAAGAAACAGTGAAAAATACAGTTCCTCATAAGCAAACCTAATGCATCTGCAAATGTTCAGTTCACTTTACCTTGTTAGGGCTTATCAAATCGAAATGTTCCCACATAGGGAAAATCCTCCTCTTTCCTGCCGGCTCCATCCTACTCCTATCCTGTCGCTCCTAAATCTCCTATCTATCTATCCTAAACTCTCCAAACACCAAACTAACTGTCTCAAACTAAATAACCACTATCCAAACTATCAAAACTCTATCCACTCTCTCAACTGACCGCAACTCGCCTACAACAACCCACATTTTGAATGGAGCCTGTGGGGTTTCTAAAGCTGTCAAACCCCGCGCCAAAATCTGAGCCACTTCCCGAAGCAGTCACGTGGTACAGCCGGGCAGCGAGGCTTCGGACGTCATCATTTTCGGCTCCTCCCCTAAATGAAGCAAGCTTCGATATGCGCTTTACGGAAACGCCCCCTCCATTACTCGACACACGCCTCGAAGCCTCGGCACATCACATAACATCACTAGCTTCAGGTGATCCCTTTGACACTCTGGACCCGCTGACCAGATCCTGGCAGTTTCCCTGGTTTCAGAACCTCCCTCGTGACGCCGTGGAAAGTATCCACTGGTTGCCCGAGTTCCCAGACTCACCTCTCCATTGTTTTGCAAGTATCTCCTGGACCCCACGGCTGGCGGTCGAACCACTCCTCTGTGTCTTCGTTGCACCCGAGCCTACCTGTCCGTTCTCCGCCGCACTCCTCCGTCGTTCCTGGACCCACTAAGAGACCGAGACCCTGGACATACTCAGTTACCCTCCAAGATTCAGACCCAGTCACCACAAGTAAGAACTACAGTGTTTGATCTGAGATTTCCAGGTTCCCACGACCCCTGAACTCACCAGTCTGCTTTTTCCCCTCGCAGTGAACCACTGCTGCCTGTTACCGTTGATTCCCTGGACCAGACCACTTTGCCACATCCTGATAATTGTGTATCTTAATAAATCACTTAAACTGATTCCTACTCTCCTGTCTTGTGTTCTGCATGTGGGCTAGAAATCTGAAACCCATCATGACAATAACAATAAGGATTAAATATGAGATAAGATTTTTTTTTTAATTTAAAGAAAAACAGTGTCCAAACAATTACATGATTCTACACAAAAGCAGGAAAAGGGGTTTCTAAGTTGAGACCAATTATTCGGTAATTTAGTAATAAAGCTGCCATGTAATTAGGAACTGCTTGACAATCAGTCTTAGTATTTTATGTTTCAGAGAACAAAAGAGAGAGATTTTGGTCAGGAGCTAATAGGATAAGGATACATATGTTAAGAGGACTCACTGTACTTACTAACTAATTGAATTTGTCAACTAGAATAAAATACTCTATTTCGCAATTGTCAAACTCCAGTCCTGGAGGGTCACTGCCCTGCAACTTTTAGATGAGCCTCTGCTGCACCACAAGTGAATAGAATAATTAGGTCATTAAGGCTCTGGAGAACTGATCTACACAAGAAGGAGGTCATTAAGTCATTTCATTCCAGTGTTTTGTACCTGTGACACATCTAAAAACTGCAGGTCCATATTATAACTTTGTTTTATATTCAAAGCTAAAGTTGGCTTCTCAATGTCGCTTCCGATTCAGTACATGGTCAAAGGGCTAGTCCACCCAATCTTTTACAACCTTGAGAGCCTTTAATCTGTCCTAGTTTAAAAACTACAATTCAAGACACTCAAACCGCGACAAGAACATTCTACTAGTCATTCAAACCCTACAGAGTTTAAGTTTTACCTTTATGAATAGCATTAGCATACCAGCTGTAAGAGCCATATGAATTAAATAAGTATGTATGTGACAGGTGAGCAAGCGGCTTTGACATAGGTGTGTCGAGGTGGGTGTGACCGTCACCAGGTATGAATGGGAGGTTACCGACGCTCTGGCTTCGTGTGTATCAGGAAGTTGGGTGCGTGGGGTCGTCGTGGGTCCGTGTACTTTCAGGCAGTTCTTTTTTTCGTTTGAAGTGAAAAATTAAAACACAAAAATAGACTTGTTTTTGAAATTATTAAACCAAAATTGGAAATCAGATAACAGTTCGTTATCCGATTTCCCATTTAGGTTTTAGTTAAGCTTTTAATAATTGGCACATTATTTCAAACATTTCTTACCAGGTAGAAATTGCTACATTTTTATTGAATATTTTGGATAATTAACCTTTTCTGCATGCTTGCTCATGACATACCGGATTATAATTGGTATGCTAGTGTTATTCAGAAAGAAAAATTTAAACAAAAACTATAGGATTTGAATGACTGGCAGAATGTTCTAGTCGCGGTTTGAGTGTCGTTTTAAACCAGAGCAGATTAAAGGTTGGTAAAAAATTGGGCGGACTAGCCCTTTAGCCATTTACTGAATCGGAAGCTGCATTTAGAAGCCATTACCTTCATATACAAAACAAAGTCAGAGTATAAGGCTTTCTGTGTGAAGATGTCATGATCAAATTAATTGTATGCCGCTATAGACGAGTTTACAAAACCAAAGTGTGCCGGACAGAGAGAACTTCCAGGTCAGACCGCTTGTCAAAAATGAAATCACGAAAATCCAGCTGTTATCCGATTAATAAACAAAAAGGAGTCTCTTTGTTTTTTCATCTTTCACTTCAAATGAAAAAACGAACTGCCTGAAAATACACAGGCTACTGAAGTCCAACTTCATTTACTCTGAATATTAGGTAGAAAGCAGACTTGAGCCAAACAATCATGCGTGTGTTTGGCCTAGCATTTGATGCATTTTAAGAGCTTCTTTCCTAACACATGATATGTGTGTTTCTATCCATCTTCCTTATTTTATCATGTCTGACCAAAGCTTCTTCTTCCACTTGTTTGCTTCTGGTAAACTGCAAACAGGATGTAGGTTCCTAAATAATGAAGCCATGAGCTTGACACTCTCCGTCTTTCCCATTCGGTTCACTTGATGACGAAAGGACAAAAAACCAGACTGGATCCTCTTGATAAAGTTAAACAGTTTACTTCAGAAATAAAAACGGTAGAAATGTTACTTTTCCACAAAATACTAAAGAGTAAACAAGAGTCTAAAGCACAGGTGTCAAACTCCAGTCCTCGAGGGCCACAGTCCTGCAACTTTTAGATTTGGCTCTGCTGCACCACACCTGAATAGAATAATTAGGTCATTAAGGCTCTGGAGAACTGATCTACACAAGGAGGAGGAAATTAAGCCATTTCATTCCAGTGTTTTGTACCTGTGACACATCTAATAACTGCAGGACACCGGCCCTCGAGGACTGGAGTTTGACACCCCTGGTCTAAAGAGAGAGAGAGGTCAAAAAACTGTGTGGCTCCACTCCAACTGCCCCAACCTTAAAATCCTTGACTGAAATTAGATATGCAAATTTAAAAGAAGGTATTAGCATACCAGTTGTATAGTATAGTCCAATATAACAAATTTGTATGCATTGGAGATTTAACTAGTAATCATTTTTATCCAAATAAACAAATTATCATAAGAAATATAAACAATTTATCCTAAATGTGTCATGAGGTGGTGGAGTGAAGTGGTGAGGCAGACACTGAGAATCCAGGTATACGTGTGAATGATGGTGTTTAATGATGAACAGTTCAAAATTAGTCCACAAAACCAGGCAGCACGACAGAGCAGAAGCCAGGGCTCAACATCGGTAGCAACTGGTACATAGAAGGCGGAAACAAATGCTCACACACAGGACAGATGTCAAAATGAGACGACGACCTGACAAAGACACAGAGATGCAGGTGACACTAAATACACTGGAGGTAATCAGGGAACGAGAAACACCTGGGAACTAATCAAGGGGAGAACAGGACAACACAGAGACACAGAAAACTCGAAATAAACACAGAAAAACACACATCCTGACAAATGTCTGAACGAACAAAACTGAATTTAGGCTTTTACACAGGACCTCTTATGGTTTTCTTTTAATAATAGCTTTCTTTTTGCCACTCTTCCATAAAACCACATTTGTGCAGTGATGACTAATAATGTCCTGTGGACAGATTCCTCCACCTGAGCTGTGGACCTCTGCATCTGGTCCAGACAAACCATGGGCCTCTTGGCTGCATCTCTGATGAGCGCTCTCCTTGTTCAGTTTAGGTTCAGGTGGACGGCCTTGTCTTGTAGGTTTACAGACTGTTTTCATTTCCAGATGATGGATTGAACAGTGAGATGTTCAAATCTTTTTCCAGCCTCAGCCTGCTTTAAGCCTCTCCACAATTTTCTCCCTGACCTATCCACTGTGTTCCTTGGACTTCATGATGCTGTCTGCTCTCCAATATTCTCTGAGCCTCTGAGGCGTCAAAGAGCAGCTGGATGTCTACTGAGATTAGATTACACACAGCTGGACTCTGTTTAGTCATTAGCAGTAATCAGGAAACTTCTGAAGGAAATTGGTTGCACTTAGAGAAAAGGGGGTTGAATACTTTTGCACACCGCACTTTTCAGTTTTTTATTAGTAAAAAATGATTTGAATAATGTATCATTGTATTTCCCTTCACGCTCCCGTTGTGCGGTTCACATCCTCTGTTGAAATTGGTTGCTTGTCATGGTTTTAGTGGCTGATCTGACCGACATGCAGAAACCCTCTGACAAGAAAACAGTTTTAAGGATTTATTTACAAAATGTGAAACTGTAGGAGTCCGCAGAAGGAGCGTCAGGGGAGCAGAAGGTTCAGCATAGCTGAGGATGGGACAATCCACCGAGATGAATTAAAGAAAGGTAAAGAAAGCTTACCTTTCTTTGAGCTTCAGTAATCTAAAGTGATAGAAAAAAAATTAAGCAACCTACTTGCATACTGTATGTGGAGTATTGGCTGCTTAAATTTTTAATATAATTTTTAGATTACTGAAATGTCTCTCCCACGAGCAAAAGTCACAGGCAACTTGCAAAATATACATGGAGCAATCCAGACTTCTCATAAAATGCTATGTAGTACATAATTTTAATAAAAGAAAATATGTTTTCTCCATAGTTGTTAAAGTCATCATGTCATGCCAGTTTGTTATGAGACAGATAATCTGTGAAAACAATCAATCTCCTCCACCTGAACTACTATTGCTGGCTAAAGTAAGTTCCAGCCCAAATAACCAATCAGAACCAGTAGGACGCTTTTAGCACTGTCAATCAACCTCATTCACTCACTGCTATGCTAAATGTGCTAATGGTGGAGAAACAACTTATCATTACAGGAAAATTGTTTATCTGCTGTCATTCGTAGCTATGCTAACTAGAATGAGCATTCAGCTGCTCCAGCTCCACTGTCGTAGGGACAGATGCAGGAAATCCTTCCTGCCACATGCCATCTCACTGTACAATAAAAGCTAAATCATTGTTCTGCACTAATCAGTCCAATTTTGCACAACTGCACTGTGGCACACTTGCTGTACATATATTTACATATACATACTGTATCTGCATTTTTTGAATCTTTGCAAAGACTGCTCCATCCATCCATCCATCCATCTTCTTCCGCTTATCCGAGGTCGGGTCGCGGGGGTAGCAGCTTCAGAAGGGAGGCCCAGACTTCCCTCTCCCCGGCCACTTCTTCCAGCTCTTCCGGGGGAATCCCGAGGCGTTCCCAGGCCAGCCGAGAGACATAGTCTCTCCAGCGTGTCCTGGGTCTTCCCCAGGGCCTCCTCCCGGTGGGACGTGCCCGGAACACCTCACCAGGGAGGCGTCCAGGAGGCATCCTGACCAGATGCCCAAGCCACCTCAACTGGCTCCTCTCGATGTGAAGGAGCAGCAGCTCTACTCTGAGTCCCTCCCGGATGACTGAGCTTCTCACCCTATCTCTAAGGGAGAGCCCAGCCACCCTACGGAGAAAACCCATTTCGGCCGCTTGTATCCGCGATCTCGTTCTTTCGGTCATGACCCAAAGCTCATGACCATAGATGAGGGTGGGAACGTAGATCGACCGGTAAATCGAGAGCTTCGCTTTTTGGCTCAGCTCTCTCTTCACCACGACGGACCGGTACAGCGCCCGCTTGACGGCAGACGCTGCGCCAATCCGCCTGTCGATCTCCCGCTCCCTTCTTCCCCCAGTCGTGAACAAGATCCCGAGATACTTAAACTCCTCCACTTGGGGCAGGACACCCCCCCTGACCCGGAGAAGGCACTCTACCCTTTTCCGGCTCAAGACCATGGCCTCGGATTTGGAGGCACTGATCCCCATCCCGGCCGCTTCACACTCGGCTGCGAACCGCTCCAGCGAGAGCTGCAGATCACGATCTGATGAAGCCAAAAGGACCACATCGTCTGCGAAAAGCAGAGATGAGATCCTAAGGCCACCAAATCGGATCCCCTCAACACCTTGGCTGCGCCTAGAAATTCTGTCCATGAAAGTGATGAACAGAATCGGTGACAAAGGGCAGCAGTGTGATGGGTGGCAAAGACTGCTCTAAGCTGCTTTTTATATTGACAGCATGTTATATTTTATTTTTATTTTGTCTACAATTGCTACTCAGTGGTGGTTGTTGTGTGTCTTGTCTCTATGCTGTTGTAACTGCGAAATAATTTCCCTGCTGGGATGAATAAAGTAATTCTATTCTATTCTATTCTACAACAGGCTGAGCTAGCTACAGCATAGCACAGAGCAAGGGGAGGGAGGATGAGCAGCCACATGAGATTGTGATTTTTTAAATTTCTATGAACAAAAAAAAAAAAAACAATTTGGAGGGCACCCTATTGGTCAGGGATCCTTTGAATTGTCCTAACTTTTCCCCCACATAAACAGGCGCCCCTGTTTATACGCATCTATGCACTTGATTCTACCACTGCTGTTGTCGTCTCTGGATTTCTGTGTGATGCAGCCGTTTACCTCCAGACACATGTGGCTGTCTCTCTAAGGTTATCCATGCGTTGATGTTTGGGAGTTGTCTCTGAGCGTCTGGGTAGAATGTTACAGCAGCATGGTCAATTGGCCAGCAGGTCTTAAATTTCTTTTAAGATGTTTTCTTTTTATTGTCTTTGTGTTTGCAGCCCATTTCACTGATTTTAATTTTTTTTTAATGTAATTTAGATATTTGTTTGGGCCGACAATTGTGTGAGGGAGTTGTGTGGGATTATGTAAAATGGATTTTGAGCTTCATATCATGTTATTTCCTCATCAAAAGCATACCTGGACTATTGCTTTGATTCCTTCGTGTATGAATCTGCCATGGCAACCATTTGTGGGGTGTCTAAATTCTTGCTCTCACTGAGCGCCACTAAAGTACCTTAAGCTCTTCCTTGAAGCTGCAGCCCCCAACCAGCTTGTGCCTCACAGAGCAATTCTCCGTCTCTTCCTCTCTCAGGCTAGCAGCAGCAGCAATTAGAAAACAAATGGTGGAACTGTGAGTCTGCTGAGCTTAGACAAGCTTAAATGGTTTTAAGCAGCATAATGGAAAGGCATTTTTATGATGACATGCTTAAGACAGTGTCAGAAAGAGGACACTTTTTTTTGTTAAAGAGACAGAGGCCCAATTTCAAGTCAATTAATTGCGAAGTCAAATTTCTTTTAAGCCATGTTTCATATATACATCATTATAAAATGAAGCTACATATGTGGACAAAATTGTTGGTACTTCTCTGTTAATAAAAGAAAACCCCACAATGGTCACAGAAATAACTTGAACCTGACAAAGGTAATAATGAATACAAATTCTTTGAGAACGAACAAATGAAAGTCAGACATGCTTCAAAAGAATTATTTTAGAAAATAAAGCCATGAAACTGGCCTGGACAAAAATGATGGTACCCCTGAAAATAATGTGACTAAAGGGACATGTTAAATCCAGGTGTGTCCTTGTTAAATCAAGATGTGACCACTAATTAGCATCACAGGTGTCTACATTCTTTAAGGAGTCAGTGTTTACATACGGAAATTTCGAGCATTCAGACAACATTGAAGGGCAAAAAGACTATACTTTTACATGCCACCCACGGTAGAATAATTCCGTTAACTCAATGAAACTTGGAAATATAGATATTATTAATTTAGTGCTATGCTGCACAGCAAAGGGAAAACCCGTTGAAGTACAACTCAAAACCACCTTTTTCTCGCTCTCTGTATCGGCCAAGCTACACGTAGGCTCGTTGCATGTAGCTTCACTTATTTACTGTATCACTAACTCGCTGTCTCTTAATCTGCAGACAGAGTCACAATGTGTGGGATCATGAGCGCCCCCTGCCATGAGGCAAGAAAACTGCCTGCTTCACCTCGAATCTGTTCTCTGCAATCTCTGATCGCTCCTCAGCACATGAAACACGTTACACACAGAGTTGGTGACAACAAGATAAACTAAATGATGGAAAATCAGTTTATATATTAAAACTTTTTTAACCATTTTATTGGCAACGTACAGACAGGATGAACATGCTCTCATAGAATGGCAGCTGGTGCCGTTAGCAAGAGGTTGCGCAATCCAAGGTGAGGCTCAGCTTCCTGCTGCCTAACCAGCTGCGCTTCTAAGCATTTGAATGGGAAATTGCAAAAATTCAGCGATTTTGAAGAAAAAAATTATCAAAATTGGTTAAGCTAAATGAAAAATAAATACTTCATAGTACAAAACACAGGATAAAAATAGCAATATAAATTATCTTATCATTATATTATTCTTCCATGATGACAGGTGAGGCAGAATCTCACCTGCCTCCCCTGACCGCAAGTCACTTGTGTACCACACTCAACATGGACCAGAAGAAGGAAAGGAAAGAGCTGTCTCATGAGATTAGAAAGAAAATTGTAGACAAGCATGTTAAAGGTAAGTGTTACAAAACCATCTCTAAGTAACTTGGTTTCCTGTGACTACAACTGCATATTTCATTCAGAAATATAAGATCCATGTGACTGTATCCAACCTCCCTAGATGTGGCCGCAGGAGGAAAATTGAGGACAAAACAAAGAGATGGATAATACAAATGGTAACAAAAGAGCCCAGAAAAACTTCTAGAGATTAAAGGTGAACTTCAATCTTACAGAACATCAGTGTCAGATCGCACCATCCAATGTTGTTTGAGCCAAAATGGACGTAATGGAGGCAACCATTGTTGAAAAGAAATCATAAAAATATCAGACTGGAATTTGCCAAACTACATGCTGACAAGCCACAAAGCTTCTGGGAGAATGTCCTATGGAGAGATGAGAGAAAAATTCTACTTTTTGGCAATATAAAATATAAAAATCAATAGATAGTTTGGCATATTTATTTGTACCTTAATTGTTGTTTGAATATGCTTTTTCTTGGTGAGTTAAAAAAGAATAATGGAATGTTTTCCCTGTGTGTCCTACTTTGACCCTGAATGACAAACCAAATCTCCTATTGATATTCCACTTTTCACTCCAGAAACTGACAACTCTAAGCAAATGCTTAATGAAGGATAACTATTTTCTTTAATATTTAATGTAATTGTCACCACATTTGAATTCAAATATGTGAATGGATGGTTTGAATATTAAGTATCCCTCCTTCCTAACCATGGCTAATGGTTCTATGACAGCAGAAGCAAATAAGTTGACAGGTAAGAGTGTTAAAAGGACCGTGTAGTGAACATTCCTGATCTGGGTTGATAGGTATTCACTGGCCTCTCCTTCCCATTCAACTAATCCCACCATGCCTCTCTCACCCATGATCATCATTTCATAATTTTACTGGGAAAATATCGTAGCAACGGTGGCAGGAGTTCATTCTGCAGTTGGTTTGTGGTTTGAATCCCTGCTTTGTTTTGTCTCAGTTGTGTCCTTGGGTCACCTTGCCTACTATCGGATGTCGTTTGTAAAATCTCACAATAAAAAATTAACAGCATTATTTTAGTTGTTTATGTTGAAAGATGGATGTGTATTTTCCAGTCATATTTTCACCATGCTACTCATATGAATATCAAACTTCCACACTATAATAAACATAAATATTTAGATAGGAAGCTACATATCTAGTTTCCTATTTAAATATTTCCAAATAAATACTTAAGTCTGTGCTAATTTTGTAGTTTACAAACTAAATATTTTTCGGCACTTTATATTTAGCACAGATCTAAATATTTAGTTTGCTAACTAAATATTTAGTAAACTGAGCAAATGAAATATGCTCAATGTGGTGGTGCTGCATCCAAAACTACTCAACTATAACAAAACCAGTCAATAATTTAAATTTACATACCGTACATGCTGGTGTTAAAATGTGTTTGTTAAAATTGGACAGAGCATGGCTTTTATACTCTGAGATATTTCATCCTATTTGATTGTCATTAATATCACCACATTCTATGAACAAATAAGATATGGGGGTACTGCATGTCTTGCCAACTGCAAGACATGCAGTACCCCCAAACTGTGACGAGAACGCACAGTTTGATGTCGAACCAAAGGTTTTAACCTGAGGAAAACCTATAAAAATTGAACAGAAAATTAGTCCAGTTTTTTACAATTAGTCCAGTCATTTATTTAAGGTTAAAAAATTCCAGCAGCTGCAGTGCGCCACAACAAAGGGGAAATAAACTGATAAGCAAGTTTCAAATAACTTTAAACCACTTATACTCTACTTGCTCCTTTCTCTGTGTATTGGCTTTGCTCTACACACAGACCTGTTGCCTTGGCAACTAACACAACACCTCCAGTAACCCACAGACCAGAGAGTAATATATTGACCAGTTGGTTTCCTAATTTTGGAGCGGTCTCTGGTCCACTTGCATTCACACTGGATTCAAACCGCATCAGAGTTCATGTTAACCAAACGGAGGCTGAGGTTTTATGGCAGACCAGAGTTTGCTTTTTTGGTCCAGCATTAGAGTTCACACCTCCCCAAACAAACCAGATCATCTAGGCAAACGAACTAGAGTTTGATTAAAGTGGACTATACCGGGCTGTGTGAATGCACTCTAAATTAAATTGTACTTTTTGTTTGTCAAATCAAGTTTGAAGACTACCTCTTTCTCCATAAATGTTTTCCACTGTCTCCTGTGAATTTCACCATTCACAAACTCCTCTTGGACATTTTCCTATTCTTTTCAGATTATGTTAAATATGACCAGATCAAAATCTTGATAAAAATATCCTCTCCCCTACTCTTTCATGAATTTTGACTCATCTTGCGTACAATTTTTTGAATAGAATAAAAATACCAATCATTTTTAAATTCTTCCTTCGCAATAGATTTTATTTCTAATTTGCCATATGAGAGTGGTAAAGAAATTGCTCTTATTAGTAGCTGCTTTAGCAAACCTGAGTCAAAGTCAAAGTCACGGGCCTGCTTTGACTGGAGCATTTTTGTAGCTGCAGCTACTGATCTGAAATAGTTTGCTGAAACTGAGACCATGCATCAGTCTTTTTCAGGATGTGTGTGTGCAGAACAAGACCTTTCACACACACAACAGCAATGAACCATGGTTCACTTCACATCTGAAGAAGCTGTGTCAGACCCTCAGACTAGCTAATGACCTCATCAGCTTATTCTGCCAGATTTAAAAAACAGCCAATCACACTTCCAGTCCTTTCACCCAGGACCACTTGCAACTCCTCTATAGCCCTCTCCTCTCCTCAGACCGCCTGCCTGAACTAACGATCTGAGGAAAATGTTAATAGGTTCCTTGAGCATCAGAAGACGAAAAAAGGTGCAAGACCAAGACCTTCTGACTGAGAACCTGCCTTGACTAACTGACCCCATCTGCACTCACATGTGTAACAAGCTTCTGGAGCTGTGTGAGGAGGTTCTGTCTTGCTTCTCGTTTTTCGCGGGGGTTACGTTCCAAAAAGAACCAGTGATAGGCGAAATCTGTTTTTTTAAAGTTTTTTTTTACAATTATTATGAAATACTCCATAATACATTGAAACCAAAAAACAAAACCTTTTTACAGGCCCAAGCATTTGTTTAACAAATAAAAGTACTGTATAAACATTCTTTTTTTTTTTAAATAACTACTGTACTGTAAAATAATAATTTTAATCATCAATATGAAGTGAAGGCTTCAAATTGTGGAGATCAGCACCGACCCACTGCGACCCGAGTCATTGGATTAGAACGGGAGAAAATGAAAAATGATTATGAAAAAAAATACAAAGTACAGTAGGACAAATAGTGACTCTCGTGTATTTCACTGAGCCGCTGCATGCTGACTTCGCTCTGTAGCATTTTTTTCTTCTGAAGCAGGTGTGTTTTTTCGAGAGAAGAACATAGTTATTGGTAGTTGTCGCTCTTTTTTCTTCTGGGGAAAAAGATTCTTGAAATTGGCAAGTTGTTTTACGTACGTGTACGTATTAAACCGCAACGTTATTGACACACAGGTACACTGTTAAAAAAGTCTGTAAAATAAACAGTAAAAATCTGTGAAATCATGACAGAAAAATTTTGTAAAGAAAAACACAATGATATTTTGTTCATTTAACAGTATGATGTTGTATAATGTAGAACTGAAAATTATTGTAAATTTTAAAATAGAAAATTGTAAATAATATTGTATTTTGTTGTGGAAAACACACATTTTGTATGTTTAATGGAAAAACTTGTATCCTTCACAACAGTTTTACATTTCAGCAGTGAAAAACTAACATTTATATTCTGTGATTATTAAATCCAAATGAATTGGAAGCTAGCTTACCATTTTTTTTGCTAGGGAGAAGTAAGTTTGCACTTCCCTGTTTAAGCTGTTGCCCCAACTCCAGATAAGTAGAAGATGGATGGATGGATGGACAATGAAATAAATGAATAAATGAATAGATTTGGAAATTAATGTGGAATTACATAATTATGATTCCACATTGTTTACTTCCAATTTTGTTTACTAGTTATCTATTTATATTCACTTGTGTTTTCCCACTTCTTTAAATTGTCATTTCCTCTTTAATTCATTTACTTATTCTTTGTCAATTTTGATTGGATCATTTCTTCATATTTCACGACTAACAGGAAACACCTGAATCAACAAGGAAGTCATGTACTTGCTTATTGGTACATGTATTTTATTTTTATTTTTTTTTTTGCTAACACTGGATTTTTTACCTTCACCGTTGCCATTATAAGCTCAAAGTTTGGATACTGCAAGAAAGACAGAGATCACCGCTTTGTGCTCAACTTCTCCCTTCCGCTCGACAGCGCGGTCTGTTCTGCTCTCTGATTGGTCCGCTTACCTGGCGCCTGAAAGCTGTTTTGAACAAGTTCGTTCAACGGTTCTCATCTCAGAAGAAGCTGAATTGTGCTCAAACCTCGACAAAGAAAAGAACTCTGTTTGGACCTCGTCAGCTTTCAGCAAATGTAAGTTAAGCTTTATTTTCTTCAAACGGTACGGTAATTTGTGTTTCTGGGGAGATTAAATTTTGTTTTTAAGGCGTCATATTGCTTCTTGGAACAATATGCAGTCGAATCATTTTTTGCTACACCCGCAACACGTGTAACTTGTTGGGTAGGTTGAAATTGTTTAAACATGATTACATGTACGTTTTGCTGTAAAACACTAGAATCATTGAGGGGCTATGTGTTGCATTGCAGAGTGCACAGAAACGAGCCCAGTTGTGTATTCAAATGCCTCGGCACAGAATGTAAGCGGACATTTTGTACATATGCAGCGTTTAAAACTCATTTTTACCGAGTTCACAACGTGGCTTCACAACCCGAATTAGCCAAAGCCATTGTTGCTAAATTGAAATGCACCATTTCATTGTGTGGGCACCGAAGCCAAACTGTGAAAGAAGTCGTTGCTCATTTAAAGGAGCATATAATGGAGGGGCGGCCTGTAGCATGTCCAGTAAAAGCCTGCAAAAAAGTTTTCAGCGTCAAATCATCATTCACAGCTCATATGTCCCGTAAACATAGAGATTTTTCTGTGGATAACATTGATGTTTTGTACAAGGAAACTACAAGTAAGATCGTTAGTCTGTCAGAAAACGATGGGCCTTCTGAGAGCTTTAACATAAATGACTTGGTTGACTTTTACCCTTTGACCTCTTATCAGGTAAATGGACAACAAGTTGTTCCTCTGAAACACAGTGTGTTTTCAAAATAAAAATGTCTTTATATACCATGATGGAAAGTCCACTTAAAACAGATATGTTGATGTGAACAAAAATAATAAAGAAAAAACAGGGAGAGAAGTTTGACTAAAAATTTAAGGATGTACATGACTAAAAAGTGTGAATCAGGCATGATATTTTGTTTGACACTAAGTATGAGTCTCTTTAATTTGTACATAGTTGAATACATGTTATATTACGGTGATCTTGTTTTTTTACCATTATTTTGTCTGATTTTATTCCAGAAATGGCTGAGCAAACATTTTTACGCAGCGCTATCAGTGAAGTGTTGCCCGATCTTGCAGAGGCTTCAAAAGACATTCTCCAGGAGACTTTACAGTCAATTGGAGTAGAAACGTATGATGACTTCCAGTTCATTGTTGAGGAAGACTTGCTGTCAGCATTAAGACCAATTCAAGCCAGAAAGGCACTTGCTGCTTGGAAATTCAGATGTAAGTAAAATTGTAGAAAAGCAAAAATCAACCATTAAACACTGATATTCATATTTAGTTCTGATAACTTATTTGTTTTTTTGTGTTTTTGAAGGCCGGACCCCTGAAACCAGCAGGTCCTCAAGTAATGAATCACCAGATACTCCTCCATCACAGCAGTCTTTGCAGTCCCCGCTAAGTGTGTCATCAAACTCCTCCAGCAGCAACCAGACATCTGCAGCAGACCGGGTGGACACCTTTGAGATACCATGGGAAAAGTTCTCAGAAGAACTGATGCAGGCATTAGAGAGAGGTAAACGGCCAAGTCCAAAAATGAGGAAGGAGATGGTCAGGATTGTGGTGTCTGAAATGATGCAAAAAAGTTCTTACTTGGGTAAAAGGAGTTCTACAGAGGTTGCAAAGAAGATGGTGGCAAAATATCCAAAATCTCTACAAGACATTATCGATGGAGATGTCATTGGCCCTGGCTATCATTCACTCGTCAAACAACTTCAATATCGAACTGACAACGTGAAGCGATCTACAATGCCTAAAATAAGAAAGCGAAAGCGCTGCTCTGAAAACTCTGACACAGATGAAATTCCTCAGGAACAGAGAGCTGCAATTCAGGACACCTATGGGTGTATCAACTGGAATGTAAAATTCCTTCCTCTTGGAGAAACTGCTGAAAGTCAGCAACAGAAGAAGGACGAGCTCAAGATGATGTCTCTGCAGAAGGAGGCCAATCCTGAGGAGATGAAACAATTACTGAGGACAACTTTCTACTCACAGCGCAAAGATATTAACCAGGGGAAAAGCATTCAAGATGTCTTGGAAGCCTGGCCTGTTTTATTTCATGATATTGGGATTGCTGTACACTACAAGGAACTTACTGGACTTGGATTGAAGGAAACCTTCATGAGGAACATGGATATGAAGGGAAGAAGACTGCTGAACTACATGAACACTGTTTGTGTGAACAAAAACAAAAGGTTTTTCCAGGCTCAGACAAAGTTGAAGATGTTAAGGGGAGAACTGGGCAGTTACTCTGAAGATGTTAAAGAGCTGATGCTCCTACTTCTCTGCTACTTCAATGAAAATGAAGAAGCAATGTTCTTCTGTGTGGAGGACACATGCCTAGCTGAAGAAGTACAGATGGAGAATGTCTCCTTGACTCCCACTATCATTGTGTGTGGTGAGTTCATTTTTGTTTTTCCAGTTTCTTTGACCTGTTGTCTTTTTTGTTGTCTTGTCCCCTGTCTTTGCCCTTTTGTCCATCTGACATTTTGTTTAATATTGTTTTGTTTTTTTTCAATTATTTTCTTATGCTTTTACTATATACTAATATTTTTTTTTTGTACTTTTTACTTAATTTGTTATTTTTCATATAAATGTCATTGTTTTGTTGTATCAGGAGTCTAAATTTGTTTGTTCTTTCTCCTTAGGTCAATCCTGCTTCCATGCTAAACGATTCATGCTGAGTGTGGATCAACAGATTGGAAACAACAACATCTCCTGTTTTATTTCTGTCCTCTGCATGATGTTTGGGAGCTATTAATGTTTTAACATACATTATCCATCGGGGCTGGCGTCTACACTGGAGTTTCTGCAGAGGTATGAGGGTTTTTTTTTGTTTTTTTTAATTGTAGGGAGTTAAATTTGACTTTTGACAACTTTTATATCTTGAATAAAATGTTTATTTCTTTGTGAAGCACATTTTGATGTAGTTTTCTGTTTGTCCTCTTTATCTTAAGGTGTTTCTTCTCAATCAACCCAGACAAGGGCAGTAAGGTGGAAGAAACCCGTAAACCCAGACTGCGTGTGAACCCCCGTGTACTCACCTTGATCCAGGAACTTTCGGATCATGAGTGGCGTGATGTTTGAGAAAGGACTAAAGTCAGTGAGTTATCAAGACAGTGTTTAATCTTAACAGAGCTGAATAGATTTGTAAATGTATGTTGCATCTCACACCGTGTCTGCTGAAGTTAAAAAAGTTGAAAAGACATATTTATATTTGTTCAGTGGCTGAATTTTGCTCCATGTCAGAAAGGACAAATGAGAATTTTGTTGAAAATATGTTTTCAATTAAAATGTTTATTTGTTTCTAAAAAAAAAAAAAATTGAATTATCATTATAGATACAGTTTATATTGGGCTTCCTTGTGTTTTAAATTTGCATTTAACTGGTAAATGTTTGTTGAAATTTGATGTTTATAGATATTTGTAAATAGAATTGTTTCTAAAAAAGAAAAACTTTTGAAGCAAACAAACATTATTATTAAAATGTATATTGGAAATAGAAATTTATTGTATGTCATAATCTTCAAGACCCCCCTCCAAAAAAAATGGGGTGAAAGTTGGTTCTCATACTGTTTCTGATAAAGTTAAAAAGGTTGAAGAAATTTATATCTATTCAGCAGGTGCATTTGCTTCATGTGATTCATGATGTTCAGAAAAGACAAATGAGAACTTCATTGAAAATAAATATTTCAAAGGCATGCAAGTGTATGTTTATTTTTTTAAGATTATCATAGATACAATTTATATTGGGCTTCCTTGTGTTTTAAAGTTTCCTTTAAGTGGGAAATGTTTGTTGAAATTTGATGCTTATAGATATTTAAAAATATAATTATTAGTAAAAAGAAAAAAATTTAGAGCAAATTTCTGTTTTTCAGAAAGTATTAATAAAATGTTTTAAATTGACATTTTAACAGTTTTAATCTGTTATTCAAAGGTATTTTATCAGTAGGACTAAATGAAGTTTTTTTTGTACAACAAACAAAAACTGGGTAAATCTTACTGGAAAAAAGTGTAAAATAACAGCATTATTATGATAATTCATCAGAAAAAGTTGGTTAAAATTACTTGATAAAACTGTTTTATTACAAAAATAACCCTTTTCAAATCACAGTTAAAATTTGTGCAAAACTATGGGACAATCTGTTTATTTCACAATTTAACACTGTTGTAATTACTGTTTGGTCAGTAAAACAGTTTACAGTTTTACTAGTATTTTTAACTAGTATTTTTAACATATTTAAGCACTTTTTACTTGACTTCTTTTAGTGGGAATGTATTTATTTATTTATTATATTCTTCTTCTATCTTGTATGGTTGTTTCCAGATGTACGATTTTAATGTTGTGTGGATGTGAATTAATGTGTGAGCAACAGATAACCTTAATTTCCCTATGGGATTAATAAAGTTTAACCTAACCTAACCTAACCTACATGTTCACTGCGTTTTCTACAGAATTATTCTGGCAACCACAGCTGCCAGTTTTTTTGTAAAAACAACAGAATTTTTTTTACAGTGTAGATAAGAAGCAGAGAGACTGTTTAGCCAATCAGAATACAGAACACAATGCACAATGCAAATCCGTAAAGCAGCGAGACCGCGAAAGGTGAACCGTGATATAGCGAGGGTTCACTGTACAGGCGAATTCTGCCTTAAATTGTCATTATGCAGAGGTGTTTCGTATTTCCTGTGAAATTATGACATAAAAAAATAAAAGTAAAATTCTGAGATTGTCAGTTTTCAGGTGGTTACAAATAAAACCAATGAGAAAGAGATGAAGCTAGATAGAGAAGTAATCATTTAAATGAAAGCCCCTTAGAGGTGCATGCTTTATTGAATTTCCCCTTTTTCATTGCTAGCTCATCTGCTACAGCAATAACTGACAAAATGTTTTAGTTGATTAGCTTGTTATTTTGCAATTGCAATACATAATGTGAAGGAATCCACCATTACAAATCAAGGGCATAGCTTGATTTAAAAAACTCCAAAGGGGAGTGGAGAAAAGCACTGACCAGATAAGTTTCTGCTGGAAACACCAAAAGGGTATTTATCAGTTTCCCAGCAGCAGAGATGAACGGAGGCAGTTTAGAAGGGAAAAGAAATGAAAGTGGGAATTACCAGAAACAGAGAAAAGAGTTGAAAAACAAACCAGAGGGTGTTTGGAGTGTAGTATTGGTGACTTGTCTCTCTCTGCTTGCTTGAATTGCAGTGACCTAGAGCAATTTTTGAACAAATAAGATTGCTTTTGTGTGTGCATTATTTTCTGTTGACATTTGCTAAGCGTTAGAGCTCCTGGCCACAGGAGATAGATGAGGACCCTTAAATGTCTCTGTATGTGCCAGGCCTTTCATGTTACCTTTAGAGTAGCAGCCCTGTTTGTGTAGGGAAAAAGGGAGAGACGTAATGTGATTGCCATTCTGTGGACATGCACTGGAGTTCTGTTTCTGACAGCAAAAGGTAAAGGTTATTGTGCTGCTTTTCTCCCTCTGTTGCTGTCTGCTGTCTTTGAGGAAAACAGTCATAAAAATATACAATTTTCTCAGTGGTAATCCAATGTCAGTGGCACAAAAAGTGGGTATGCAGTGTATGCAACGCATAGGGGCGCTGCACTAGAGGGGGCGCAAAAACGATGTGGGTAATTTTTTTTCTAGTCAGCATTTTATGTATTTAACAGCTGTTTGTGTATGAAATGATCAAGAACAGCACTGATTAGGTGCCCCTCCTGCCAGCCGCTCTCCCCTCCCAAACAGGTAGCTTGAGCAGCGTCCCTTCTAGAACAAGCTGACGCGCTTTATTTCCTTTTAAATATGAATTGTAGTAATGCACTCGACAACAGGGAGCTAAAGATGAGGCGGCAGAA